>NC_045970.1:23591596-23919182 GCF_010909765.2 Amblyraja radiata
CGGCGCTGGGGCCACTTCTCTTCACGTTGTATATTAATGATTTGGATAAGGGGATTGAAGGCTTTCTGGCCAAGTTTGCAGATGATACTAAGATAGGTGGAGGGACAGGCAGTGCAGAGGAAGCAAGGACTGCAGAAGGATTTGGACAGGTAAGGAGAATGGGCAGAGAATAGGCAGATTAAATTCAGTATAGCAAAGTGTGGAGTCGTGCAGTTTGGTAATAAAGTATAAAGGCGTAGATTATTTTCTAAATGGAAAGAGGATCCAGAAATCGGAGGTGCAAAGGGAGCTGGGACTGCTGGTGCAGAACTCCCAAAAAGTTAATTTGCAAGTCGAATAAGTAGTAAGGAAGGCAAATTCAATGCTAGCATTTATATCAAGGGGACTGGAATATAAAAACAGATATGTAATGCTGAGGCTCTTATAAGGTGTTGGTCAAGCAGCATTTGGAGTACTGCGAGCAAATTTGGGCCCCTTATCTGAGGAAGGATGTGCTGGCTCTGGAGAGGGTTCAGAGGAGGTTTACAAGAGTGATTCCATGAAAGAGTGGGTTAGCATATGGTGAGTGTTTAATAGCACTGGGCCTCCACTCGTTGGAGTTTAGAAGGTTGAAGGGGGAATCTCATTGAAACTTACAGAATAATGAAAGGTATAGATAGAGTGATTGTGGAAAGGATGTTTCCACTGGTGGGAGAGTCTAGGACAAGAGGTCATAATCTCAGAATTAAAGGGCGCTCTTTTAAAAATGAGGTAAGGGGGAACTTCTTTAGTCAGAGGGTAGTTAATCTGTGGAACTCATTGCCACAGAGGGTTGTGGAGGCCAAGTCAGTGGATATTTTTAAAGCAGAGACAGACAAATTCTTGATTGGAATGGGTGTCAAGGGTTTTGGAGAAAAGGCAGGAAAATGGGATTAGGTGGCAGAGATCAGCCAAGATTGAATGGCGGAGTGGACTCGATGGGCCGAATGGCCTAATTCTACTGCTATAACTTGTGAACTTGGGAAAACAAAGACTGCAGATGCTGGCATCTAGAGCAATAAAAATCTGCTGGAGGAACTCAATCTGTCAGTTAGCATCTGTGGAGGGAAATAGACAAATAACTTTCCAGAAGACCCTTCATCTGGACTGGCAAAATGAACAGTTGAAATATCAACAGTCCATTTCCCTCCACAAATACTGCCTGATCTGCTGAATTCATCCAGAAGATTGTTTGCCACCACAAAAGCTTAGAAAGGTCAGACAGCATCTATGGAGGTACACAAAAATGCTGGAGAAACTCAGTGGGTGCAGCAGCATCTATGGAGCGAAGGAAATAGGTGACGTTTCGGGCCGAAACCCTTCTTCAGACTGATGGGAGGAGAAGGAAGGAAAAAGGGAGGAGGAGGAGCCCGAGGGCGGGGGGGATGGGAGGAGACAGCTCGAGGGTTAAGGAAGGGGAGGAGACAGCAAGGGCTAGCAAAATTGGGAGAAATCAATGTTCATGCCATCCGGACGCAAGCAACCCAGGCGGAATATGAGGTGCTGTTCCTCCAATTTCCGGTGTTGCTCACTCTGGCAATGGAGGAGACCCAGGACAGAGAGGTCGGATTGGGAATGGGAGGGGGAGTTGAAGTGCTGAGCCACCGGGAGTTCAGGTAGGTTATTGCGGAACGATCGCCCAACCTCCGCTTAGTCTCACCGATGTAAATCAGCTGACATCTAGAGCAGCGGATGCAGTAGATGAGGTTGGAGGAGATACAGGTGAACCTTTGTCGCACCTGGAACGACTGCTTGGGTCCTTGAATGGAGTCGAGGGGGGAGGTGAAGGGACAGGTGTTGCATTTCTTGCGATTGCAACGGAAAGTGCCCGGGGAGGGGGTGGTACGGGAGGGAAGGGAAGAATTGACAAGGGAGTTGCGGAGGGAGTGGTCCTTTGCGGAAGGCAGACATGGGGGGAGATGGGAAGATGTGGCGAGTGGTGGGGTCACGTTGGAGGTGGCGGAAATGGCGGAGGATTATTTGTTGTATTTGCCGGCTGGTGGGGTGAAAGGTGAGGACTAGGGGGACTCTGCCCTTGTTGCGAGTGCGGGGATGGGGAGAGAGAGCAGTGTTGCGGGGTATGGACGAGACCCTGGTGCGAGCCTCATCTATGGTGACATTTTGGGTCGAGACCACACCCGGAGTATTGTGTGCAGTTTTGGTCCCCTAATTTGAGGAAGGACATTCTTGCTATTGAGGGAGTGCAGGTTAATTCCCGGGATGGCGGGACTGTCATATACTGAGAGAATGGAGCGGCTGGGCTCGTATACTCTGGAGTTTAGAAGGATGAGAGGTAATCTTTTTGAAACATATAAGATTATTAAGGGTTTGGACACGCTAGAGGCAGGAAACATGTTCCCGATGTTGGGGGAGTCCAGAACCAGGGGCCACAGTTTCAGAATAAGGCACAAGCCATTTAGAACGGAGATGAGGAAACACTTTTTCGCACAGAGAGTTGTGAGTCTGTGGAATTCTCTGCCGCAGAGGGCAGTGGAGGCCGGTTCTCTGAATACTTTCAAGAGAGAGCTAGATAGGGCTCTTAAAGATAGCAGAGTCAGGGGATATGGGGAGAAGGCAGGAACGGGGTACTGATTGGGGATGATCAGCTATGATCATATTGAATGGCGGTGCTGGCTCGAAGGGCTGAATGGCCTACTCCTGCACCTATTGTCTATTGTCTATAGAGACCCTTCTTCAGACTGTCGGGTCTGAAGAAGGGTCTCGACCCAAAACATCACATATTCTTTTTATCTGGAGATGCTGCCTGAACCGCTGAGTTACTCCAGCATTTTGTGTCTATCTTTGGTGCAAACCAGCATCTGCAGTTCCTTCCAACACAACAGCTGAGATATTGGATAGCAATCTTGTTTTGGTGTGCTCATTTGTCATTACATTTTGTGCTAATATTGAAACAGGTCTCCCGCAAATGTACAAAAGGATGCTTAAAACGCATTAGTGTGTCTTACAAGAACTAAAATAGGACCAGGTGTAATCCCCACATGGCAACGCGAAACTCAGACCACTTGTAGCACCTCACCATGTACCAGTGGCAGAGCAACCAGACACAAGCAACTGAGGCAGCACGTTGGCACAGCGGTAGACTTGCTGCCTTACAGCGCTTGCAGCGATGGTGACCTGGGTTCGATCCCAACTACAGGTGCTGTCTGTACGGAGTTTGTACGTTCACCCCGTGACTACGTGGCTTTTCTCCGAGTTCTTCAGTTTCCTCCCATGCTCCAAAGACATCCAGGTATGTAGGTGAATTGGTTTGGTAAATGTAAAAATTGTCCATAGTGCGTGTAGGGTAGTGTGGGTATCGCTGGTCAGCATGGATTCGGTGGGCCGAAGGGCCTGTTTCCGAGCTGTATCTCTAAACAAAATTGATCGGTAAACTAAACTAAAGCTCAACACATTCAGTACCTCTCAAGGGCTGTCCTGGAAGAGAAAGAGACTGCAGGGGGCAGAAACAGGGCTGCCAGAAATATATATATTACTGATGAACCAGTGTAAGGAATGAGGGCAGGAGGGGTGCTAGGTTGTGGGTGACACTGCAAGGAAGTGTTGGTGCAGGAGACCACGAGGGCAAGCGTTGGAAGAGTACGGTGGAGGTGACAGAGACCAGTGAATGCAAATCACACAATCATTACATGACATCAGAAGAAATGTCATGATCTTATCAGTGACTAACCACCCCATCAACAACCACTAGGGTCAAGCTTGCAAAGTAAGGTGATGAATAGGTTACTATTATGTTGTTCATCTCCAATACTTAGGCAAAAATAGCATGGATTAGCAGGCAGGCTCGCTAAATCTGGCTATAGGGTGCAGAGACTCCACTTCGCAACCATGGAAGTCTGTGAAAACTGAGACAGCAAATGTAGGTGAGAAGGAGACTGGATGAGATGCTTATGTAGATATGTGGAGCAGTTCAAAGTGTTAAATTGTCTGCCTCTGCTCTTACTTTTGTGCTTTTTACTACAATTTTTTGTCAGTGTCTAATGAAAATACTGTCCGAGGGCAGGGTCTCGACCTGAAACGTCACCCATTCTTGCTCTCCAGGGATGCTGCCTGTCCCTCTGAGTTACTCCAGCATTTTGTGTCTGTCTTCTGATATAATTACGTGCTTCTGATGATGGGAAGCTTTCAGTGCACTAACGTGGCTAAGAACGCAAGCGCCTGGTCCAATTTTACAGCGGGTGCCGTTTCACCAGATATCATTACCAGGGAGCATTATTTGGCTAATTTTCATTAAAAAAACACCATTCATTAATGTGAGCTATTATTTCAAAACTACTAGCATCTTAGGACCATTCCAAGATGATATGAAGTTTATATCAAAGCACATAATTCCTTAACAAAGCTAAATCATTTACTTCCGATTACTTCACATTTTCAGCATCAAATTCCATTTTTGCTGTGTTAAATGCAAAGGCTGCTACAATGTATGTGATTTATGTCCTACAGCAAAAATGCAGCAGAATCAGAAGACTGTACGATTACTCTCTTTTGAAAGCCTACAGATGACACTGCAAGAGAAATATATTGGTCCTACGCTCACTTGTTGGTTCTTTCTGCAGAGCGGAAGAGGGAGCCTCACCTCCAAAACCATTTAGTCATCTAACAACTGCTGCCTCTCCTGTTCAGCCAAGGACAATGGACTTCCAAAACTTCCATAGGTTTTAATTAAAACTTGCAGTTATTTCCTATTCATTCTATAAACAAGAAATGTAAACAAAGTGAATCCGCACGGGCTTCATTGTTCGTTTCCAAATATCCCGCTGTGTCACCAACAATCCGATTGCCTCCCTTCAGGAATGTTTCACAGACATTCTTTTTCTCCTTGTCCATTATCAGATTAGTCTTTAACTTGCAGGCTGGTAATAAGGACTTCGGACAAGTCCTTTGCCTGTGGTTTTACCACCAATAAAGTACAACTCCCAGCGAAGTAAAAGAAGGCAGATTGCGCTGCTTCTCTGAAGAGTTATCCAGTCGTGGAATTTATCAGTGTAGATTTATTGACCCAGCCAACTTAATGCAGCCAATTCTTTAGTCTCCATGAAATGTATGCGAGACCTAATTCTCTCTGCAGTTACTATTTCATGCTTAAATGCACAGCCAAACTGCTCCCCATAACATGATCAGCCACACTGCACCACTGGGATAAACTTACTGAGGAGTGCTGAAGTATAACAAATCCTTTGAAATAGCCTCATGCTGTCATTATGCTTTGCTCTTTTAACTATTTGTTACAAGCATGCCAAAACCCCAATGTGCTTACCTTGGGGCAAGTCAGCCAGATATGCTGTAATTGAAATTGTCTTCTGACAATGGAAGCAGTGAATCTCACAATATGTTTCCCACCAACAGTAAGTAATCCAGTAGCTAATACTCTTAACAATCTGTAAGTGTATGACCATTATAAATAGTGTAAAAGCACACTCACAGTCAATTAACAGTCAGTGAAGTCGACGTTTGGAGCAGCAATTCTTGAATGAAGTGCATTGAAGAGTAACTCACACAAAAGGCCACTAGCTATGAACTGCAGCCTTTCGACAGAAGCTCCTCCTCTGCTGCATTGTCATGAAAGGTCAGCATCTGACTGACAACCAACAAGTGCAATTCAGACATTTGAAACTACTGGGGGTCAGCTACACGAGTCTATACAGTACTCATACAGTGAATCCACCCATTTTAACTTACGATTCAGAGCTGGAGACGCAGACAAAAAGCCTGCATTACTGGATGATGTAAGGTTCTACAATTACCCACACGGTATTCACTGGTCTGAATGTTTATATCTGTCACTTTTGGGAGGTTTCAACTGAATCGTTTTACCATTGTCTAAAATTCAAGTTTACCTATTTGATTGGATTCTGTACTGTGATGCATGAAAGTTTGTAAATGTTTTCATTCTTTTTCATCGTAATACACACTGAAACAAAATCCCTCCGATTAAAGTGAACAATGCCAGGAGGGTAATGATCTACCAATAGGTACACAAAATTGCTGGGGAAACTCAGCGGGTGCAGCAGCATCTATGGAGCGAAGGAAATAGGCGACGTTTCGGGCCGAAACCCTTCTTCAGATGGTCTACCAATGTCTACCAATGTCGTATCAGCAATCGTAGTTGCATTAGTAATAGTGGGGCAGCTCCTGCCTGCATGGTACTGAGGTGTGACCTCAGCCGCATTCTATAAGTGGTGGGCACAGTGAGGAGGTCAAATCGAACAGCAAATTCGTACTGAACTCTTCTTAAGTTTGCAACTGAGCTGTTCATTCCAGCAAGGGCATGATTTTTAAAACTATTTTTTCTTTTAAAGCTATCACTAAATAAAATTGAACAGCAGATCACTTGTAATGATAAAAAAAGATAAGTTGACTTAAGAGTGAAAAAGGTTAGGTTATCCCAGTTTTACGGTATAGGGAACACAGTGCAGCTGAGGGATTACTAAAGGAACATTGGAGGATGAAAGCACAGATCAGTCCGCAGTGTTTGCACATACCAACCCTGCCTGATACCTCTGGAAAATGTAGTCGAGGAAGCACATTTTGCTAGTTTCTATAAGCAGTTATTCTGGTGGCCTTTAGTTTAGTTTAGTTTTGAGATACAGCATATAAACAGGCCCTTCGCCCCACCGAATCCAGGCCAACCATCGATCACTTGTTCACACTCTCTATACATAAGGGGCAATTTTACAGAGACCAATTAACCCTGCAAACCCGCACGTTTTGGGGATGTGGGAGGAAACGGTGCATCCAGTGGAAACTCACATGGTCACAGGGAGAAAGTGCAAACTCCAAACAGACAGCGCAGAGGTCAAGATCAAATCTAGGTCTCAGGCACTGTAAGGCCGCTGCTCTACCAGCTGCACCACTGTGCCGCATTGAGAAATCTTCAATCAATCCCTCAGTTTTCATGGTAAATATGACCATGCACCATATCTATGCACTTCGCGATTATATATACCTCTATCAGTTCACCTCTCAGCCTCCAGTGCCTTGAGGAAAACAGCCCCAGTCTATCCAGCATCTCTTATAACGTTACCTATCTCCTTCGCTCCATAGATGCTGCTGCACCCGCTGAGTTTCTCTTATAACTCACCCTGGATCCCAAGTGATCTAACCTTCCACACTAGCCTACAGTGTAGGACTTTATTGAAGGCCTTGCTAAAGTCCATGGAGAGAATATCTGTTGCCCTCTGACCAAGCCTATGGAATTGGTTTGAACGTAGACCAGTGATATGCATGATTGATAAAAGGTTTACTGGATTCCAACTTTTCACATACATCGATACACACGTGAAATTAGACTGAAAAAGACTGCGGTCTCAGAGTGTAAGCAAAATGCAATAGCAAATTCTGCAGGATGGGTGAAAAGAAACTGAGTTAAACTCGGGTGTTCAGTGAATATTGCCATCTCTAAGGGGGTGGCATTCCTCGTCAATCCTCTTTGTTACCTCTTTAAAAATCTCAAACAAATTTGTGAGGCAGGGTTGCCCGCACACAAAGTGTTCAGCTGTTTCATGGGTGGGGCTTGTTCTGGTAAGGATCAGGAATGCTCCTGTCAAGAATACGACACCAGAACAACTGCAGAAGCTAAATCCATACTTACAGCAAAGGCCCAAGCCAAGGGCAGGAAACTCACCACAAGAAAGAAAACACGATAACTAAATGCATTCAGGCACTGGAAAAATACAGAGTAATCACTGACCTGATGGGAATAACTCAGCAGGGACAAGGATTTAAATGTTGGCCTTCCTGCTTACTGCATAGTTAGGGTGGTGATGTGATCGTTTTAGAGTTAACCCCACTCATCAGAAATATGTTTGTTCAGATGTTCATTTGAAAATATCTGCATCCACTCAGCAATTCAAGTACCCTGCACTTGCACAAGTAAAGTATGAATTAAATTGAGTAGAAACAGAACTCTGGTCCTGATCAGCCAAAATGTTCAAAGTGAATCAATGGAAAGAATGGAAACCTCGACCATCCTCAAATTTCCAGTGGTTTGTTTCATTTAATGTATTTTGCCGATACACCTTGAACCAATTTCTTGGACAGCATTGCCAGTATCCATCATGAATGTTTACTTTTCACGAATATTATCCCCCATTTAAAATAAGTTACCTTAGTTGTTCAAATGATAGGGAGATGTGTGGGGTTAATGCCATGACTGATCATGTTGACCCACAAAATATTTAATTAGCAAGCCAAGACAAGATTGAAAGACAAGATTGATAAGCTGGACATGCACAAGCTATCACCTCCAGAAGGTGCAGAAAAGAAAGTCAGTTCTGGGCGCATTAATGAGGTCAAGTTTGGAGATGAAAAGAGGTTGTGGAGGGACATCAGAACAACTTAGTTAAAGGGGGTTGGCAATATTCATTAAGTACCCGAGTTTAACCTCTATTTGATTTCCTCTTCACCCATCTTACAGAATTATCAATTACATTTTGCTTACACTCTCGAAGACCACAGAGTCAAAATTAGCAATATGATGATAAAAATCAATAAGCAGGCAGAGGTAGAATGGAGTCAGTTAAATCTCTCAGCCCAGTTCTTGAAAATCTCCGTCTGGCATTTTGCTTTGAAATTAACGAGGGTTCTGTAATCATGGTTCCCCTGCTTAATGTATGATAGTTTGCAAATCTCTCCGCAGCTACAATCAAGAATGCGGATTCCGTCTCAAATCCTGAGGATGAGTAGGTTAAATAGTAGGAGTTGGTGGCATGAAGAAACAATGTACTTTGTTTTTATAGTTTGGGGAAATTGGTCTATCGCCCAATGATAAGAGGCTGGTGTTCCTTACTGTGCCAAATTATGTTTATCATCAAGTTGCATTATTTCACACTTGACTGGGAAACCTTCCCCCCCGGCAGAGCTAGATCTGCAACAAGTATCAGTACATTGTGGAAGATGAGGTTAGAAAGCTCCTCGAAATTCTTGAGTATGACACAAGGGCAAATAAGTAAAGAGCTTTAATCTTAAGCAAAAAATGCAAATCCACCAGAAGAGGTACAGCAAAAGAAATAACAAATCATATCTTCATCGTATAATTTTGTAGTAAGACAAATTCTAAATCCAGATTACCGACTGTTTTACTGTCAGCCATTTGATCTGTTACAGCAATCGGTGAACAGCTGTAAAGACTGCAGCAGGCCTCATAAAAAGTATCATAAAACATTCTCTGAAAGTTGTATTCACCATGGAGCATTTAATGTTAAAAATTTTGTTACGCCCTGTTAAGGTCTGAAAATTCATAATGGTATTCATTGTCAGCATTTGGATCGGCAGGTTAGATATTGAACAAACAGATACCGCAACCTGGGTTCGATCCCGACCACGGGTGCTGTCTGTACGGAGTTTATACATTCTCCCCGTGACCACCTGGGTTTTCTCTGAGATCTTCGGTGGCCTCCCACATTCCAAAAACTTACAGGTTTGTAGGTTAATTGGCTTGGTATAAGTGTAAATTGTCCCTCCGTGTGTAGGTTAGTGTTAGTGTGCAGGGATCGCTGGTCGGTGCAGACTCGGTGTGCCGAAGGGCTTGTTTCCGCGCTGTATCTCTAAACTAAACTAGACTTCTCAAAGCTTCCGCAACAGCATCTCCCAGAGACGGCATCTCCACTGTGTGGAAGTTCAAGGAAAGCATAGAAACCTGCAGTTCACTTCCCACACCAGTACAGTAATACACCAAATGTGTTGTTGTGAACAAATACTGGAACATCCTCCCAATAACACTGCGAGACAGCTTCACAAGGTGGCAGTAGTTCAAGAAGGTGACGCATCACGACCTTCTCAAAGACACTAAATACGACCATTGTCAATGACAACTACGTCCTGTGGAATGAATGAAAAATTGTGTAACCTTAATTCTGCACAGCCACAAATGTAGAAATTGGTTAGGACTATTTTTATAGTTCACAAATAGAACCACAGATTAGCAAGTAAAGTTTTATGCTTCAGTTCCTTTAACCAAGATGTAAACATCAATAGAAACTATCTGCCCATGAGAAAATATATATAAAGTGGGACAAAAAAATAACTTTGGACATGGGTCCTCCAAAAGTAAATTTCTGAAGAAAAATGTTGACATTAAAAATCGTCTGCTTTTTATATGTTTTTAAAGTAACTACAAATAAGATTAAAAATTAAGACTGATGACAATAAAGCAAATATACAGGAAATCCCTGCAGCTACTACAAGACTATCCCAATATCTGCTGAATGTCTTTGGGTGACTGATGGCGACACACTTTTCAACATTTGTGTGTAGCAAAAGTAACAATGGTTTTAGATTTAAAAATTAACATAATTACACTTGTTGGAGTGATAATTAAGTGGGTTAATAAGAGAAATAGATGAAAGAGATGTACAAATTGTTCTGCATATTGAAGCACATTATTAATAGGACAGGCTGAGATTTTAAAGCAGAAAATGTACATGGACCTTGTCAAGAGAGCAAGGCAATGAGATTAGAAACATTTTGGTCCGATCAATTAGAGATATTTAAGGAAGCAATAGATAAACTAATAATTTGTTAAAAGAACAGAAAACCAAGGTCCATGGCACGGAGGCAGGAATGAGCCTTGGAACAGATCAGTCATGATCATATTGAATGCCAGGGCAAGCTTAAAGCACCCTGGCTCTCTCTCACTCCTACTTTAAGTTCCTATGTTTTTATTCCAGAAAGTACAGAAGAAGTGGGCCAAAGCAGCTGTTCATTAAGATATATTATTGCATGTGCAAAGATTCAATAATCTAGATTGCATTCTAGTTTGCATAACCATAATTGAACATTTCTACCTTGTGGTCATGATCCCTTGATCCAGTGCGCCTGCAGTGGCAGTGTATATTATACTCGCACCATCCTTTCCAAGGACAGAAGGTGAAGAAGAGGTGGATTCAGAACTACATTCAATAGAGGGCAGGAAAAAGATCAGTTATAAAATAAATAGTGCTTAGTATTATCAAAGTTATTTGTTAACAAGGAAGTTCCACATATGGAAAAGATGGAAGCAAGAACCTGTGTACCTTTCAGTCTTTAATCTTTCTTTCTGTCCTTCATCAGTTATTCTGACTTGAGTGTTTTCACAAGGAGCCAACAGAACCCCATCTTCCTTGACATCTGCTAATGTTTTGGGGGGCCTACCTTCTTCTCCAGCTGTTTGTTCCATTTCAAGGAAGAATTCCTTTTCTAATTCAGAATTTGACTGTTTAATAAGGGACATTTGATCTACTCCAGGCAAATACTCCTCTGGGAAAACCCCCGCAATATTTTCCTGTGCTATGGCATTATTTCGTAAGCAACTTTCTGGGGTCTCTTTGGTGTGTAACAAGAGTAGGTGTTCAGCCACACTGCTGGTCTCTTTGCTCTCAATAGTCATGGGTTCCGCAGCTTGTGTTTCCAGAGGTGTAGTAAGGCTTATACGTCCTGTGCCATGAACTGGAATGGTCTCTTTCTCCTCTGCCACTGGGAATTTATCATCTCCTGCAGCAAAATCCATCTTCAAACTTACTTTCTCTTCACTAGTGCTTTGTAAATAGATTCCATCACGTGCCTGTTGTTGCTCTCTATCTGCGGCCTTGGCCAACAAATGGTTCATTTCCACAGTTTCGGAAAAAGACAGAGTGCAATGTGGGAATATCTTGGGATCTATCCCAGAGGTTATGCCTTGTTCCAAACTTCCAACATTAATTGCGTGAACATTTTCTTTCCCACTTAGATTCGGGGACTGGTGTTTCTCAATGTCATATCTTGATCTTAAAATATCCTCTTCAGCTGTTGTGCCAGAATGCATGGAATTAGAAGTATGCTTATTGGTTTCAGGTATTACATCTTCAAGACAATGTATGCTCTCAGCACATAAGTTTGCTTTAGTTTGAATAACGGGTAATCGATTATCTTCACTAAGGCTACTGTTTGCAGTCCCAGTATCAACAGCAGAATTTTCCTTCCCCATCTTATCAACAAATGCATTTTCTTTGCCTATATTTGTTTCATCTGCATACAATGGCTGTTCAATGCCAGGGCTGAAATCCAATAATGTTTTTTCATCATTCTCAATGCCAAGTTCCTGAGAGGTCAGTTCCACAGTTTCTTGGGCTGAAATACACTCTGTGGGAATCAGTAGATCAGTGGATTCCTTGATCTCTGCAGGAAATGTTTGCTGTTGTTCGTTTTCAAAATCCACTGATATTCCCTTCAGTATCGCTTCTTCAGGTTTCTGAACTGTTAATATCAGCGTAGTGTTTTCTGAGACTGTTCTTTCTCCGTCTATCTCAAGCTTGCTCAGATCGTCATCAAGCACATTTTCTTTTAGCTCGATGCCAGTGATTTCATTCTCGTCACCTTCAGGAGCGGAAGCCGACATATAATCATCCTCATTGGATGGTTCGTGAATCTGCAAGTTGGGTGGCAAATTTATTGTTTCTGAGATTGGAGCAATTTCTGTACAGGTCTTGGATTTGAGTGCATTCATTTCCGAGGTGTTGTCTCCCATTTCATTGTTCCAGTTTTGCTGCTCAGTATTCCAACTGACATTTGGTAACTTCTCCCGAACGCCCATTTTATCCTTTATGGGAGGGCTGGAACGTGACACTTTGGTGGTGTCTGGATATGAATTATTTTCCACGGAATCATCATCCTTTCTGCCTTCTGCAAGCGTTCCTCTGTTACCTTCCTTCTGTTGATCACAACTGGAAACTATCAGTTCAGATTTGTCAGAATCTTGAGCTACCGTTGCCAACTTCATACTTTCAGGGTTTATAATATTTTCCACAGCACTCTGTGAGCTGTGCACAGATTTTCCATGAACTCTGTCCACGTTACCAACACAGCTGCATACCATCTGCAGCTGGCTACTTATAATCGATATCTCGTTCACAGGAGTCTGAGTGCCAGGGATCAGATTGATGGTTTCTGGAATGAAATTATTTGTCCTGTCAACCTGGGCGTTGTCCAAGGTTTCAGATTGATGTTCACCAACCAAGCCTTTCACAGTCTCTGGCAAAATAGCTGCTTTAGGTTCCTGTGCACAAGGTGCTGATTGCTTATCCATTGCGACTTCAGCGTCTTTTAGACTTGCTTCTGACACCTCCACGTTTACTTCCTCAAGATTTTCTTCTGAATTATTTTTGACCATGGGTTCTTCATTTAGATCCTTACAGTCGTTTATTGTCTCTTGTTCTTTCCCTTCGTGTTTCTGAGAGTCGTCTGTCAACTGTTGCGTTCCTGTGTGAACAACACCCTCAATAGTTGTCCGACAGGTCCAAGGATTGTCTTCACTGTTTTTCATGACGTCAACACCAATTTCCCATTGTTCATTAACAACTGCCAGTGGAATGTCTTCCAGTGTGTCTGGGTAGTGTTCAGTGACACTCGAAGGAACGATATTTTCTTTAACTATATGAGGTTGACAAAGGTCTTCCTCACTTGCTTTTACATTTGCCTCTTCGATACATATTTGTTGCTGTTCATTAATGAAGCCAGGTAATATTTTTATCACTTCTGGTGTATCATGATTCTCAACAGTGGGAATCAATTCTTTAGTTTCCAGGAGGGCATCCAATGTGATCAGTTGGAAATTGTGTTCATCTTCTAAACAAACTTTCTCTGTCATTTCTTCACTGCATTTCTTGAACCCCAGCATCTCTTCCTCTGGCTGCTCCATGTGGTGATTTTCTGAGCCAGCTGGGACTTCCATGGTCAGGGCAGATATATTTTCAGTAACACCCATAAGACAGCACACTTCATCCTCACAGATGCTTGCTTCTGTTGGACCAGAGTGGGCCTGTGGTTGTTCGTCAATGAGCCCCAGTGATGTAGCAGGATCTTCAGATTGCAGGGGAATGGAAGGTTTCTGTACCAATGTGATGAATTCTGTGAGAGAGGCTGTCATGTCCACTTGAACACTGCTCATACGTTCAACAAAATTATTCACCTTTGCTGCATTTTCACATGTTTGCTGACGTTCAACATCAAAATCAGAGTTAATCACTTCATCCTTCAATACTTCTGTGCTGGAATAATGATCCTTCAGTTCGGTGGTTGTCGAGTCTGGAACATCGTCTTCATCCATTTGAAAACCACCTACATTTTCTTCATTCTGGTCATCGTCTATTCCTCTTGTGGATACTTCTTGTTTTCCACTAACATGTAAATTCAGAATGTTCTCCTTTATTTTAATCGCACTGGGATCCTGAAGGGATGTCATTGATGCTGCTGCTTTTGGCTTCAAGCGACTTTCATCGTTTTCATCGAGGCTTTGAAAGCAAGATGCACCATCTCCTGTCACTTCCTGTTTACTTTTGTCATCCGCGGACTGATGTTCATTGCTGAATCCAGTCACTGTCTCTTCCAGATTTGTGGAATCAGCATCCTTGCTGCTGGCTGGTGTGTTCAACACTTCTGGGGCTGAAACGTTTGCAGCTTCAGTTGAAAGATTTTGTTCACTGGCTTCAAAGAACCTTTCTTCCATCACACTTTCTGCCGGCTGTGTGTTCAGCCATGGCAATGTAATGCTTTGTTCCTCTACATTAGGATGCTCAAAGTCAATTGGTAATTTTATGGCCAGTGGAGGAATAACGTTTTCCACTGATATTTGGGGTTGCTCTGAATTATTTTTGGAAAGTCCATCATTGAGTTCAGTGCCAGAGATTTCTTGCTGCTCTGGAGAATAGCAAGTGCCCTCTGACACCTCTGCTTTGGTTGTAATAACCTCAAGATTCAGTGCTAATCCTCCACTTATTGACAAGGCTATATCGTCAGGACCTTCCTGCGGGCCCTCAGAATCCCCTTGCTGTTTTTCATTGCAGGATTGTGGTTTTTCACCAGTGAACGCCAATAATGCTTCATTCAGCCCGATGCCATCAGGATGCTGAGAGGCAGACTGCAATTCCATTCCTTCTGCCATGGTACCATCAGTCTGAAAGTTGCACGCTTCCACTATAGAAGTATTTTTTTCTATTTCCCCTTCCGTGATCTCCTCCTTATCACAATAATTTAAAGTCAGCTTTTCATTTTCGGTTGCTATTGAACCAGTGTTCTGTGTTGTGGTAGGTACTTCTTCAATACACTGGAACAAACTGGTTTGTGGACCAGCTGGATAACTGTACTGACCGCCTTCCATCACTTCCTTTTGCTGTTCTCGGAGACTAAATACTGTCTCTCCTAATTCATTAGGACTAGGAATCTCCGAGCATGGTGACAGACCCACACCTCTGGTAATAACCTTCTCAGTATCCTTCTGAAGATTCTGCAAGTTTGATTCACAACTCTTTTCAACCATTACCTCATACTGTGGTTCCCACTGTTTGTTGCTGCATCCCATTAATAACTCTTTTTGCTCCTTTGCATTGGGATGAGGTGACAATTCAAAGGCTCGTGGAATTAAAATATCCTCCGCAGGTTCCTGAAGACTCTCCGAATCCATTTTAAAGAGGGTTTCTTTCATCGCACTTTCACAAATGTATTGTTGTTCAGGAGCACAAGTCGCGATCGGCCCTTCCCTCACTGGAACATCCTGAGGATTCACTGCCGTCTCTGTTCTTGCTGACGGCATTATATCTGCCGGGTCCTCCTGGATTCTGCGCACATTTGCCTTATCGTCTTTTTGCTGCTCCTCGTCGATGAAAATTGGTCGTGGCTCTCCACTACATTGTGGTGAGGAGTCCTCCACCCCTGGGCCAGCAGCCGGTTGAGAGACTGGCACTGTGTTCACTCCTTCCAGAACCACACCTTGCCCATCAGTCCCAGACCTCCACTCTCCTCCCACGGGCTTTGCCTTGTGTTCTTCCTCTGCTCCTCGCTGTGAATTACCATGGCTGCTTAAACAGGACTGCTCCTCTTTTGTGTCTGTTGAGTCAGTAATTTGAAGAGGAAGTGGTAAGTACCCCATTTCTGGCAACAAGGTACTTTCCATTGTAGCTGGAGGGCTGCATTCATTTTCTTCAGCCACCTCTTCTGGTTTTTCATTCCTACATGTCTGCTCGGTGCTGACAGACTCCAACAACTCTTCCACTTCAGCTGCAGCCGGCAAGTATGAGCCAGTTGGCAACTGCAAGGCTGCTGGGATTATAATATTCTTTATCATCTGAATGTTGCTCTGATCTTCTCGACAGAATGTTTCTACAGTGCACGCTGGTGTTTGTTCTGTGAAAGGACTGAAATCTGATAGTTTCTCTTCTGTTGCCTCCGTTGAATCACGGCCTTGAAAGCTGAGCTGTAAATCCCTGCCTTCTGGAAAGTTGGAACTTTCCAACCTTGCCTGCAGATTACATTGTTGCTCTTCAGAATGCGGCTCTACCTTCTTGCTGCCAGATGTTTGCTGATTATCAGTGGCAGATAACTGTGCCTCTTTCTCTGTAACGGTGCCAGGAATTTGTGAGCTGGCTGTTACCTCCCCATCAACAATCCCTTTGGAAAAGTTTTCTATTGGCACACATTTGCCTGTCTGCTTCTGCTCAATATCAGGATCCAATGCCTCGTTTATACCCATCGTGTCAGGAGTCGGGGTGCTTGGGGTCAACTCAAGCATGGCCAGGCACATCTCGTTTTCTATATCCACGTCCTTTTGCACGCACATCTCCTCACAAAATTCATTTTTTGTCTCACTTGAGCTTGCTTGCTCTTCATGAGAAGAGTTTAGATTCAGTACATCTCCTTTTACCTCGAGTTGAACAAAGTCCTGTGAGGTAAAAGGCAGTCCCATTCTAAGTGACGGAAGGCCATTTTCCTGACCGGGTTCAAGACTACTCTCAGATCTGCCGCCTCGCTCTGCTGCACTGCAGGCTTGCTGGTTGTTTTGGAAACCTTCTGATACTTCTTTCAATTTATCTAGGTCCAAGTTCTGACAGTGTGCCAGCTCATTCATTTCTGGAATATAATATTTTTCCATGTCAATCTGCACATTGGGTAACATTTCTTCAGGAGCCATTGCTGGCTTCTCACTTGCTTGTGTTTGTTGGCTGCTGTCAAAGCTGAAATCCAATGGTTCACTTAGGGGGTTCTCCGAAGGAGCATTCCGAATGCTCGGTTCTGATCTGGTTTCCTTCAGGTTCCACACCTTGTCTTCATGTTCATTTTCCTTTGAGTCACTGGAATCTGTTTGCGGTGTGCTAATGAAAACAAATCCTTTCTCCTCCAATGCTGCGAGGTTTTGTGGGATGATTTGAAATGCAAGACTGGCCAAATCTCCTTCAGGAGAAATTATTTTTGCCTGCTGCTCCCATATCTGACCTCGCTCGCTGTCGCAACAGAGCGTTAAGGGCTCGTTATGGATCGCAGGCAGTACTGTGGATTCTGCAATGCTCTCCATCCTTGTTGCAAAGTCAAAGGCATTTTCAGGCAAAATATTTTCCTGTTCTTTAGTATCTGTCTTCGGCTGTTTGTCATTGACTGGCAACAATATAAAATTCAGATCAGAAGCATCAAAATCTGATGCGCAGATGGAAAGTAATTCCATTTTTGCAGAACCTCCCTGGCCTCCAGTGCCATCCAGAAGACTGCAATCATTTTCTTTACTCTCATAAGATTGATGTTGTTCCATATCACGACTCAAACTCAGTTCATTCCTGTTCAATGCTACTCCGTCTGATGAATTTGGGGCATAGTCTGAGGCTGGTGCGGAGCCTTCACTTTGTTTAATGCTGACCTCCGGCAGAATATACGTCTCCTCTAGTGCAGAGACCAGTTCTGCAGTCAGCTGCACACTTTCAGCTTCGGCTTGAGAATGATTGCCATCACCGCAACCTGCAATTGACACATTCTCAGCGTGTTTTTCTAAGCTTGCTGGTGTCACATACTTTGGGTCTTGGATTTCCATCATTAACAGATTGCTGTGGCCATCTGTGCCTTTTGTACAATGTTGCCCTGTGATGGATTCTTTGCATCCTGGGGTTGGCAACACTAGGCCAGACTTAATCTCTTGGGCAGGTAACTGATCTCCCCCAACTGTGCCCTGTGGGAAAGGATATGTGCTCTGCTCATCTGCTTCATCCAGCTGCTCACCATAATGCAATAGATCTGACAATGTATCCTCAGCTTCAATTACAACAGTCTTTCCTTCTTCTGATAAATAACTGTTTTTCAGGCTTTGACCAGTACCTGTTGCCCAAACACTTTTTGTCTCGTTGACTGCATCATTTGCTTTCAATTCATCTTTTTCAAACACAGTGTCTTCCAGTAAAGAGCACAAGCTGTCCTTATTTTCAGCTACTATTGGGAACTTTGGATCTGCTGTGATTTGTAGGTTTGCTTTTTCGCCACATTGTGATGGTGAGTCCTTTTGTCCAACTACAATTTCTTCAGATGTTGAACTGTAATCATTTTCAGCATCCGTTTCAGGACACTCAGCATCCTTATCTCCTATTTCGGGGCTGTTAATGGTGGAAAAGTTTGACAATTACACACTGAAATACCAATATAAAGTTTGACGTGCAAATAGGTGGTAGTTCATTCCATCTACATGCAGTGGATTTAACGTGCTGAAGCCAGGCACTGCATGCGTTGAGTGATTAGTTCAATATTAAGTTAACAACTCCCTCGCTATCATAAACAGCCTAACTGTACAGTTCTGTTTGCTCTGTCTTGGCTGTCAGAATCAGACAATTAATATCAATGGTCTTGCAGAAAAGCTGAAAAATACCACATCAAGGAATCTGGTAATTCAACATTAACATGATCCCGAAGTAATTTTTTGGCAACATGCGATATGTAACTTCTTTCTCTTCTCTTCCAGCTGCTGCTCCCTCATTCTCTTTTCTTCCAGTAAAAACAACAATGTGAAGAAGGAAAAGACTACATTGAATATTTTGCACTGTAAGCAAAAATGGCTGAACTGAAAGAAGGAAAATCTTACCTTCCCTCTTGCTATAAATGACAGCTGGTGTGCCCAGTGTTTCCAGCTATTTGTGTTTTTGTTTGAGATTTCTGGGAAAGATCGTACTTTACTTTTTGATATTCTGTATTATTTTTAACAGATCTAGTATCTAAGGAAGGATTGGTAAGAAGAAGCCTCTTCCAACCACAAAAGTCTCATTGGAACTTTATCAATCCCTGGCGGTTCATCATATGCATAATTCTTTCTATCACACCAACCCTGATAATTGGCAGAAACAGGGCAGAAATCTGGAAATCCTGGAAATAGAGATGTCCTGCTATTTTAATGGCATCCTTTGTTTTGTTTCTTGGTTAAAAGTCTCGCTGGTTGCCAGGAGGGACACCCAGTAGAATAAGATCATGGCCCCCAGGGCAAATAGAAGGAAGCTGGTCCAGTGAAAGGTTCTTTGACTAAAGAGGGGGAAGGGGGGGGGGGGGGGGGGGGGTAGAGATTCAAAGTTGTAATCAAACAATACAAAGGGTCTTTGCAGGGAGTAGTTATTTTTTGGGCTGTCACAGCCTGTGGAGATGGTGAACTGATGGCAAGTAAATCAACCAGTGCTTTCAAAGTGGAATTGCACTGGCATTTGAGGAAAATGTGCAGGAACATAGGATTGATGGGATTGTTCTACTAGATATAGATTAGTTGGCCCAAATGGCCTTCCTCTGTGCTGGAAGATTCTAGGATGCAATCTTGGCCATGGGGAAAGAATGTGCAGAAAGCGGAGAAGTGTTTGTAAAAGATTGTAGGAAGAACAATAAAGGTAACTTTCATAAAAGAGATCAGGACAGAGGGAGGAGTGGAAAAATCATGCACAGAGGTAGGAATGAGCAGATTGCTTCAGTAGGAAGAGGCAGGGGTTGCCACAAATATACCTTGAAGGAGGCAGGAGATGACACTGCTCCTAGTGCAGACTCATACACAATGTTTTAAAAGGCATAAAACCAAGACAAAGGTGTTGGAAGCACTTAGCCGATCAAGTAACATCCATGGGGAGAGAAATGAGAGTTAACATTTCAGGTCGTGAACCCAGAGGAGAATCATGATCCATCATATAAATCTTGAACCTAAATAAACGCAAGCAACATCAATCACACATTTACAAGGGTCCTGGGTTTATTTATTTGCAGCAAAATATTGCTCCAACTCTCAATCCAAAATAAAGCAAATTTGATTTTTTTTTAAATCTCAGATTTTAATTTAATGAAATAATTTGTGCGTGAAATTCACTTCTAAAAAGAAAACATTTTACCAGACCAGTGAAGCTTGATTTGGTAACATTTTGATCCTTTTTGCACGTAACTGCAGTGCTTCCAAATCCCTGTAAAAGCCAGACTCCAACATTTAATTTTATTTAGGATTCCATCAGCAGTCTGATATCCCATTACATATAATAATAAAGTATCAGAAGAGACGCAGGCAAACTACATAATCACACACGTGCTCACACAACCAGGGATTTGATGACAGGTTTTAGTTTTAGAACTCGTATCCATCCCTCACAATCCTTTTCAGCATGGAAAGTTAGTAACAAGCTTATCATGTCTGTTATTCGATGGAATATCTAACTGTCCTCTGCCATATTTTGCATTGGGTTATGCTTTCACGATTTTTTTGTCTAATTTATAGTCCTGTAGGTCTGTGTCCAAGATGGCTGCCGTGAAGAGAGAGCGAACGCTGGTGCGCTTTGACTGCCGCTGCTCTCTCTTCACACTGTGTTTTTGATTTTCTGTTTTTGGATTGAATTCTGTTTTTAATTTGTGTCTCTGTGATGTCTTTATTACTTGTTATATTCCGATTATATGTTATTCCGATTACTATGTAAGGTGTCCTTGAGATGTCTGAAAGGCGCCCATTAAATAAAATTTATTATTATTATTATTAAACTCATACTGTATAATATTAACCATATAATCATGTCAGATACTTTGAAGGTGAAGTTCCCTCAAATTATCCTGCCTTACAATCTGCCCAATTTTATTTTATTTTCTTCAAAATACAAGATAATCAAGTGGCGCCAGTTAAAATATGTCAATTCCCTGTAGCCAATTTCCCACCAATGGGCACAGTTTGTTCCTTAAAATTAAAATCTGGAACACCGTTGTGAAAAATCGATTTGTATCATTTTGGATTTGGAGATTAAACAATGTGCCATGATGTGAATGTAAATACACATTCCCTGGTTAACCACAAAGCTTAATTAGGGTCTCAACCCAAAACATCACCCATTCCTTCTCTCCAGATATGCTGCCTGTCCCGCTGAGTTACTCCAGCATTTTGTGTGTCAAACATCATTTGATACCACTTCAATTCATTCAAAACCATGGCCTATATAATGAAGACGACAGAGTGCTAATTTTCCACTGTACACGTCCCTGTAAATGTTCTTAGGATAGAGGTAGATCAGTATATTCAATACTGAAATCAATATATTTTTAAACACTTAGATGATCAAGAAGGAGCTAAAGGATCAGGCAGGAAAGAGAACTTCAGATTGAGCATCAGGCCATCTCATTGAATAGCAGAAGACACAAAGTGTTGGAGTAACTCAATGGGTCACGCAGCACCTCTGGAGGACATTGATGGGTGATGTTTTCAGTCGGGACCATTTCTCAGACTCACATCACGATCCATCAATGTTCTCCAGAGATGCTGCTCCATCTCCCGAGGATACCTTCTCCAGACACAAGAAGAGTCTGAAGAAAGGTTTCGACCTGAAACATTATCTATCCCTGTTCTCCAGAGATGCTGCCAGTCCCGCCATGTTACTCCAGCACTTTGTGTCTTTTATTGCGAACCAGTATCTGCAGTTCCTGTTTCTTCATTGAATAGCAGGAACATGCACAAGGGGCCACATGACCTATTTATTCTTTTTGTATTCATATTTTCCATTAGAAATGGTTTGCATTTCAGTTTCTGAGTTACCAGAATTCGAGAGGAGGCAGTTCAGAATGGAGTCGATACACTAGCTCCATTTGAAATGATGTGGTACATTGGATGACAGATCAGCATCATTTCCAACACACTTGGAACCACCATGATCTGTTGAGGTAGGGATTGGGAGCAGATATATTGTGGTACTTTGTGCATTGTTGTCGGTGGGCCACGGTCCATTAAGACAACAAAATGGACCATGGTCCTTTCCTTTGCCAATTATAGTAACATTTCTACAGTCAAGGTCAATATAATAATAAGATTTTCAAAGACTTCCCAATGCGTGGTCCTGACAAATTTGGGTGGCTGGAATTCATAGCTTTTTAGTGCCAGTACATCAGCAACAGCTTTATTTCCCTACCCATCCCCCTCCCCACCAACTTACAACAATGTTAGGAATCTGGATTCATGCTGCCATTTTGTGCCAATGCCGTGGTCTTAATTCCCAGTCTATGAGGTTAGCTGTCTGATGAGCTGAAGGGATTCTGTAACCAAGTGATCTAATGTAATTCCTAATTAAATATTTACGTGCAGCTTTTGCTCTCAGCTCAATTCCCATTGGAAGCCCTTATTCTTGTTATTTCCAGTTCAGTATTTATATTCCAAAAATTGTGTTTTATGGCATCCTACTAGCCAAACACATACATCAAATATAACTGAATGTTCTTTCTCCTGAAATAGTTGTGAATTCCCTTATAAAAAAGGGCTGTAGCCAATCCAACTATGATTTCAGCACACAACCTAAGATAACGATGCAGAATAGCACTGAAATGTTGGTGCCACCATATTTCAGTTGAAAGGCTAAGTTATTCAGGTGAACATTAATGAGTGTGTAAAGTGTTCTGGCCAACAACTGTGGGCGGCACAGTGGAGCAGGTGGTAGACCTTATGGGCGTTATGGGGTGGAGGCAGGAGAATGGGGTTAGGAGGGAGAGATAATTCAGCTATGATTGAATGGCAGAGTAGGCTTGATGGGCCGAATGGTCGAATTCTGCTCCTTTAACTTATGACCAGCTGCCTCACTGTTTTTGCTGCCAGAAACCTGGGTTCATTCCTGGCCTTGGGTGCTGTCTGTGTGGAATTTGCAGTCGTCCTGTAACTGCAAGGGTTTCCTCTGGGGCTTCTGTTCCCTCCTACTTCGCAAAGACATGCAAGCGTACAGGTTAATTGTCTGTACACTGTCTCTAATGAGCAGGAAATGGATGTGGAAATGGGTAGAGTATAGAACGAGAGTGAATTTGCGATTGACGTTTGGCATGGACTCAAAGGGCTGAATGGCCTATTTCCATGATATATCCTCAAGACTAAACTCGAAACAATGTTCTGCTGACCATCATCTTTAAGAGCAGGTCAAACAATAATTTCCTCACTGGTGTTTGTAGGTCCTGACTGTGTGGAAATTGGTTGCCAGCATCTGCAGCTTTGACATAGTAAAACATACTGGCACTTTCCAGATACATAATCAAACTCGTACAGAATATAGCCACGTTGGTGGATATTACAACTTTCCCAAAAAGATACATTTTAGGGACAGTCATAAAAGAAATGCAGAAGTCAAGGCAACAACCAGAATTACATTTCAAAAATCTAATGCAAATCCTACAAAATAAGACACAGGTATTTGATTGGAGAAAGGCTAACTTTGAGGAGATGCGAAAGGATTTAAAAGGAGTAAATTGGGACATTTTGTTTTATGGGAAAGATGTGGAAGAGAAATTGAGTACATTTAAAGGTGAAATTTTAAGAGTACAGAATCTTTATGTCCCTGTTCGGTTGAAAGGAAATAGTAAAAATCGGAAAGAGCCATGGTTTTCAAGGGAAATTGGACACTTGGTTCGGAAAAAGAGGAAGATCTACAATAATTATAGGCAGCATGGAGTAAATGAGGTGCTTGAGGAGTATAAAGAATGTAAAAAGAATCTTAAGAAATAAATTAGAAAAGCTAAAAGAAGATATGAGGTTGCTTTGGCAAGTAAGGTGAAAGTAAACCCAAAGGGTTTCTACAGCTATATTAATAGCAAAAGGATAACGAGGGATAAAATTGGTCCATTAGAGAGTCAGAGTGGACAGCTATATGCAGAGCCAAAAGAGATGGGGGAGATATTGAACAATTTCTTTTCTTCGGTATTCACCAAGGAGAAGGATATTGAATTATGTGAGGTAAGGGAAACAAGTAGGGTAGCTATGGAAACTATGAGATTCAAAGAAGAGGAAGTACTGACACTTTTGAGAAATATAAAAGTGGATAAGTCTCCAGGTCCGGACAGGATATTCCCTAGGACATTGAGGGAAGTTAGTGTAGAAATAGCAGGGGCTATGACAGAAATATTTCAAATGTCATTAGAAACGGGAATAGTGCCGGAGGATTGGCGTACTGCGCATGTTGTTCCATTGTTTAAAAAGGGGTCTAAGAGTAAACCTAGCAATTATAGACCTGTTAGTTTGACGTCAGTGGTGGGCAAATTAATGGAAAGGATACTTAGAGATAATATATATAAGCATCTGGATAAACAGGGTCTGATTAGGAACAGTCAACATGGATTTGTGCCTGGAAGGTCATGTTTGACTAATCTTCTTGAATTTTTTGAAGAGGTTACTCGGGAAATTGATGAGGGTAAAGCAGTGGATGTTGTATATATGGACTTCAGTAAGGCCCTTTGACAAGGTTCCTCATGGAAGGTTGGTTAAGAAGGTTCAATGGTTGGGTATTAATGGTGGAGTAGCAAGATGGATTCAACAGTGGCTGAATGGGAGATGCCATGAGTGCCAGGGTGGATGGTTGTTTGTCAGGTTGGAGGCCAGTGACTAGTGGGGTGCCACAGGGATCTGTGTTGCGTCCACTGTTGTTTGTCATGTACATCAATGATCTGGATGATGGTGTGGTAAATTGGATTAGTAAGTATGCAGATGATACTAAGATAGGTGGGGTTGTGGATAATGAAGTAGATTTTCAAAGTCTACAGAGAGATTTATGCCAGTTGGAAGAGTGGACTGAAAGATGGCAGATGGAGTTTAATGCTGATAAGTGTGAGGTGCTACATCTTGGCAGGACAAATCAAAATAGGACGCACATGGTAAATGGTAGGGAATTGAAGAATGCAGGTGAACAGAGGGATCTGGGAATAACTGTGCACAGTTCCCTGAAAGTGGAATCTCATGTAGATAGGATGGTAAAGAAAGCTTTTGGTGTGCTGGCCTTTATAAATCAGAGCATTGAGTATAGAAGTTGGGATGTAATGTTAAAATTGTACAAGGCATTGGTGAGGCCAATTCTGGAGTATGGGGTACAATTTTGGTCGCCTAATTATAGGAAGGATGTCAACAAAATAGAAAGAGTACAGAGGAGATTTACTAGAATGTTGCCTGGGTTTCAGCAACTAAGTTACAGAGAAAGGTTGAACAAGTTAGGGCTTTATTCTTTGGAGCGCAGAAGGTTAAGGGGGGGACTTGATAGAGGTCTTCAAAATGATGAGAGGGATAGACAGAGTTGACGTGGATAAGCTTTTCCCACTGAGAGTAGGGAAGATTCAAACAAGGGGATATGACTTGAGAATTAAGGGACAGAAGTTTAGGGGTAACATGAGGGGGAACTTCTTTACTCAGAGAGTGGTGGCTGTGTGGAATGAGCTTCCAGTGAAGGTGGTGGAGGCAGGTTCGTTTTTATCATTTAAAAATAAATTGGATAGTTATATGGACGGGAAAGGAATGGAGGGTTATGGTCTGAGCGCAGGTATATGGGACTAGGGGAGAATACGTGTTCGGCACGGACTAGAAGGGTCAAGATGGCCTGTTTCCGTGCTGTAATTGTTATATGGTTATATGGTTATATGGTATTGAAGAGCCAATAGTCATGAAAGAGATAACGTTGCTTTGAAGAGTAGTTTGGCCTTTAAATTCCCCATTGGTTAAAGAGAACAATTTTAAGGCTATTTGCACTCAATAGGTCAGTCATGTGGTCCAGTATATTTGTACCATAAAGCTAAAAAACTAATAATTGTCGCCTCAGGGGTGCATTAAGCCAGAGGCTACTTGTGTTACTGCACTAAAGAACTGAGGTGCTCCTGTGATTGTGCTCACTAATCAATATTCAATGATGAGCAGACGCTAATGGTGTGATCTACTGAGGGCCGGTGATTAATGCTGTTTACCATGCAGCAGATGTGAAAATGCCTGCTGTGAAAATCTCAATTGCTTAGCTACAAAATTAAATTTCAAACACTTAAGCATCATATTAATGTTCCATATGATTTATTAGAATGGCAGTTAGGATATATATCTACTTGATCTAATCATTTTGCACAGAAAATAATGACCAAATTAGCCACCTAAATCAAACTGCTTTCCATGCATCTGAGTTATATGTAGAACGCCAGCTATTTAATATTACTGATTGTGATTGGAAGGCATTCAGATTGTTATTAGAATAGATAAAAAGTTAAAGGAAGGAACCTGCTTTAATATATGACTCATGTGCTCCAGACATCCCAAACTACCTCACAGTTGATAAATGGCAAGAATGCAAAATATTGAAACAAACAAGACAAATAATAAAACTATATGATTAGAATTTACACATTTTAAGGTGAAGGGGAAAAGATTTAATAGGAATCTGACAGGTGACTTTATATATATTTTTGCATGGAACAAGCTGCCAGAGGAGGTAGTTGAGGCAGGGTCTATCGCAATGTTTCAGAAACAATTAGACAGGTACACGGTTTAGAGGGATATGGGCCAACCGAAGGCAGGTGGGATTAGTGTAGATGGGACATGTTGGTCGGTGAGGGCAAGTTGGGCTGACGGGCCTGTTTACTCTATAACATTTCATTCACAGATATGATTTGACAATAAAAGCTGATTTATAGATTGTGTGTAGGTGAATCAGGAGCCAAACAGCATCAACACAATGTCAATCTTCATCAACACCAAACTGCACTCCCATGCACAGTCCATGATCCAACTCCTGGATGAATATTAACACTGGAGTTGGCTAAACTTTGCCACATTTCAATGTGGAAAGGACAAGCAGCAATTATTCAACCTACACGAGCATCTTAGAGAAAATATTGAGCAATTGAAACAACAATATTGAACAACTTAAGGATGCAGTTACATCATTGTGGGCCAGAGGCCTGTTTCTGTGCTGTACTTCGCCATTTCTATCATCATATTTGGATCACTTCAAAGGCACTCCACATCTCTTGAGTCCAGTGTAGTATGATGTGAGACACCCTCAGGGAGTCACTTCTTACTCATGTGTATGAGAGTACCAGAGGTGGCAGTACAATTAGGGCCTTGGAATGAGATGAACAACAATAACTTGCATTTATATTTTACGTGAAACTGAAGCAAAGGAGAATTTTGAATGGGAGAGAACTTATTGCATCTTCTTGACAACCTCACAGAATGGAAGGAGGTAGAGAAGCAAAGGGCTTTAGGGAGGGAAATTTCAAATTAGAACCTCGATGGCCATGCCTTAAAGGGACAAACATAAAGACCAGTTAGGGGGACAGAAAGTTCAGGAGGTGTACATATAAAAAGGATAAGGACAAGATGTTTAAATCTGCAGATGAGAATTTTAAGACTATAGGTGTCCACAGACCAATGTAAGAAAGAAGGGACAAGACTCAAGAGTGAGAAGTGCAAAGGTGAATACGAGTAGAATTAAATCATTTTCAGAACACAGCGAGCATGTTGCCGGCACTGATGATATCAGTGTAATTGAATCTGGGGGCGATAAAGGCACAGATGGTGGAATTAGTCATTGTCACTTTAATAATCCATTACCACCTTTTATAATATTTTCAGTTTCAATCTCACAATCGAGTTTTTCTTTACGTTAGGTTTATTATCAAGAGTCAAGAGTGTTTTATTGTCATAGGTCCCGAAATGGAACAACAAAATTCTTATTTGCAGCAGCACAGCAGCTATTTAAACTATGCACGCAGGTAGTACTCTGTAAACGTCATAATAGACAACAAAAAAGTATATTAAAAAAATGATAATAGTATATAAAAAAATGATAATAGTGCAAAATAGTACAGAACTGATCACACTGATCTGTTCTGTATTTATTTATGCCTACTATATTCTGCTGTGCTGAAGCAAAGCAAGAATTTCATTGTCCTATCTGGGACACATGACAACTCTCTTGAATCTTGAAGAGAAAAACAATGTCCCCCAAGTCTATGTAGTTCAGAGCTTAATTGGAGGTTGTAGTGTTTAATAGCCTGATTGATGGTTGTTGAGAAAAAGCTGCTTCTGAACCTGGACGTTACAGTTTCCAGGCTCCTATGCCTTCTTCCCAAGCGGCAGGAGTGAAATTAAAGCATGGCCAGGGTGATGTGGGTCTTTGATGATGCTGGCTGCCTTTTCGAGGCAGTAACGACTGTAGACCCCTGTCAAGTGGCGTCAGTTAAAATATGTCATATGGTGGGCAGATCAGTGCACATGATGGACTGGACCGTGTTTACCACTTTTTGCAATCCTCTTCATTCTCGGGCATCCGAGTTGCCAAACCAGGCTGTGACGCAACCTACACTGTATATCTGTAGAAGTTCAGGAGAGTATTAATCGACATTTGTGTTGCGTCACAGCCTCGTGTTGGGTCGAGGTTCGTGTTGAGGTAAGAGCTGGTATGCGCCATAACCAACCTCTAAAAGCACTTCATCACCACAGACATTAGTGCCAGCGGTCGGTAGTCAATGAGGCATGTCACCTTACTTTTCTTGGGTATTATTGATGCCCTTTTAAAGCAGGTGGGAACCTCAGTAATGAAAGGCTGAAGATGTCCGCAAGTGCTGCAGCCAATTGGTCCGCACAGGTTTTAAGAACACGACCAGGTACACCATCAGGTCCAGATGTGTCACGTGTACCAAGGTAGCATGAAAAGCTTTGTTTTGCATGCTGTTGAACCAGATCAAATAATACTATACATTATTATTATTTGCATATACATAAACACTATATATATATGCAATAGACGGAGCATTGGGGAAGGCAGAGAGTGCAGAATATAGTTCTCAGCATTGAATCGCATCAATATCTTAGACAAATTCCAATGTCCATTATGGGGTAGAGGTGAATCAGACAGTATCCAAAGCTTAAGGAAGGACCATTCAGAAGTCTGATAATAGAGGGGAAGAAGCTGTTCCCGAGTCTGATAGTGAGCTTTTTCAAGCTTCTGCACCTTCTGCCAGATGAAATTAGTTGTAGTGCATATCATCATCAACATCATCATCGTTGAGAACATCAACGGGCCTGGTGCCTTGCAAAGCTATATACGACATTCTACTGAAGTGTGGATGGCTGTTGGCTTGCTTGGAGCTCATCCGCCCTTTGACAGGTCTTGTTTTCGGTCCTGTTGGGGGTCCACAGCCCCCTCCTCACCTGGCAAACCAGGTGGGGGGAGACAGTTTAGTCACTGATTATTCGACCATGGAGCAGGTAGCCTGAGTTGACATGGTATATGTGGCAGGTGGAACTCCCCCCGACCTGACCATGGGAGTAGTAGAGAATGCACTGGTGCTGGGAACTATGGTGACGGGGGAGTTGTCACCTCTCCTCACTGATTCTGATTCTGCTCTGTGGGTTAGAAAGTCGAGGATCCAGTGGTAGAGGGGGATGCTGATTTCTCAGGCCAGGATTTTGGAGATGAGTTAGGATGGGTGAAGGCAGAGCTACAGTCGATAAATAGGAGTCTAAGGTGATGAGTTTTCCTTGGAGACATGCTGAATTTCCTCAGTCTCCTTAGGAAGTAGAGGCATTAGTGTATGGAACGAGTTTCCAGAGGAGGTAGTTGAGGCCGAAGATGATTTTAGGGCCAGTGAGATGGCGTCTGCTGTGCACCTGTGGCGATGGTAAACAAACTGCCCACTCTTGGCATTGGAAAAGGCCTTCAGCCAGATCATGATTGATATTGTCGTGCATTATCCTAATTTGATTTCTCTGCAGCCTTTGATACATTTCACCATGTGTTCCCCCCCACCCCCATTGTTGGCCGACCCTATTGTCCAGCTATTGGCCATGGGCTTACTTGGACAAATGTATGGTATAGTAACAACTGTAATTTGTAATCCATTTCAGAAATTACATTGCATTGACTTTAATGGAGCATTATCAGTGAGGGTATATCAGAAAACACAACTGCCACTGTATTATGTTTACCATCAGCACAAAATGAGGCATTTTCAATCCAAGCAGCAATGACTGTGACTGAACCGTTCAGTTTTAGTTTCACGGTGCAAACTCTGAAACAAGGACTTGAAGCCTCGAATATGATAGAATGAGAGAAATCATTTTTTTCTTAACTGTGACCCAGGGAATTATGTGTCTTTTGATTAATACCATGCGAGCATGGCATAAAACAAGCAAGTAAGGCCATCCAAAGAGATTGCAGGCAATAAATCCAACGGCTGGGATTATAAAATATAGATTTCTGGCACATTTGGAAGATATACGTAACTTAATTAGGATGTGTGTAGGAAAGAACTGCAGATGCTGGTTTAAATCGAAGGTAGACACAAAATGCTGGAGTAACTCAGTGGGATAGGCAAGCATGCTACTCCAGCATTTTGTGTCTACCTTTAACTTAATTAGGAGATGGAAGTAATATAGTTGAGATTACCGGAGCGATATTGCCTGATGGAAACCTGCCACAGCTCGGTATGAATGCTGGAATATTTTTATTCCTGAGCCTCATCTATGCAGATTTCCCACCGAAACCCAACAGTAAATCCAGGTTTGATGATATTCCTTGCTTGCGGGCCAACTAAATTGCAAGAGGAATTAATGTTACAAGAGACTGGGGAAGTTTAGTGATTTTACATGTGTTTCTTGTGTATCAAAATAAGCAAACATATTTATTGAACAAAAAACTATATCCTCTCCTGCACTATGCATCCCACTCTCTCAAACATGAGATTATTCTGGATCTCCTCTGTGGCATTTACCTTAATGCCAAAAAGATTTCCTTCTGGTCACATCCCTGTGTGATTTGCCACTTAGATTAGCATAAAGACGGCTTCCATCAGGCATCTGTTCAAGTTGCTCCAAAGAGCAGGTGTAGATAGAAACCCAAAGAGGGATGTGGGACTGCTCTGGTTGAGTCTCAATAGCTGTTGCCTCTTCCATTCCAGTAACATAAGCAATGAACTGAAATTTATTCCATGTTATGAAAAATAAGTCACACTCAAAAATAATAAATTAGGGTGACATCTCACTGCAAGATTACAGGGTTGCTGCAATCAAAGATAAATTGTCAAATCATGGTCCTGTCTGGCCTCCCAGGTGAATGCGAAAGAACCTATCACATAATGCTAAGGAAGAGCAGGGATGTTATCACTAGTGTCCTGTTCATGATGTCGCCTTATGTTAACATGACTTAATAAACCTCAAGCTGATTTGCAGGAACAAATATACCAAATGGGCAGGGTCTACATGTTGCACTCTACTTCCAAAAAAAACTTCCAGTGGAGTGTTGGCCTTCAGTTCTTGCTTCGATGGGACAGTACATATTTAACATGCAAAGTCCTTTGTACTAGATGTGAGGTGGTGGAGAGTGTGAGTAATAGCTTAAATGGTTCATGGTCCTTAACCTTTGCAAGTCAAGTCAAATATGTATTGTCATACACACCAGTACCATGAGGTATGGGTACAATTAAAAATAGCTTGGTTTCTTTGCATTTCTGTCTTAATATGTTCAGAGCAATTGGAATGAATACTTAATGGAAGCTTATTTATCATAAATATGCCAATCAAATTTGAGGACATCAATCGCCCATAACTATGACTAAATCAAAAAGTTATTTTGTGTACCAGGTCAACTTTGCTGATCTCCAACTTTCTCCCAACTAAATACTGGGAAGAAAGAAGCCAATACTTCATGTCCCTATTGCATCACCTGCTTTTCAACCATCAATTCTATTACTGTCCCACTGCAGGGTTCAGACCTGAAACATTGACAAATCTTCCCCTCAAATGATGCTGCTCAACCTTTGTTCCTCCAGCAGATTGTTTGTTGCTATCACTCCCCTTGAAAACTTCCTGAAACTCCCGACTGGTCACAATCTTCAGGTCATATTGTCATGTTCTAGAGCCGCTAACTTCCACTTTTTGCCCAACTTCACCACTGACTCTACTCATCGACTGCTGGAACCCTCGACCATGCCGTTGGCAACTCTACATGAATTTTCTTCACTCTACCAAAACCGAGAACTTTTAAAACTCTTCTGGTTTTGTCTTAACTGCATCATATTTTGTTCTAAAAACCCTGTCTGTGCCTGCTGACCTATGCTTCCATTCCGCCCCCCACCAACCCCCATTTTCAAAACCTCCCTCGATGCTCATCCATTTAGATGTCTATAAGCCCCTGTCCTCCTACTCCCTCCAACCCTGTCTCCTGACCCAACACAAAACACTACAAAGAAATGTGCTTCAATTTTCTTCTAAATTAAGTAGCTGAAATATCTTAACATTGTCCTGCATATTACTATATAACAATGCATTATAATCTAATGTATGTTATTGGATAATGTGCATCACTAAATACTACATGTCTGTAAGCTGTGTTGCTCAATAACAATATTGTCACATCACATTTACGCAGGTACAAGAGACATTTTCAAGTTTAAATAAAACTTGAGCAATCCCTACGAGAAGTTAAATAATATTTATCTAAACTATAGAAGATATCGCAAAGGACAAATTAGCTGATATGTGTCACGCATACTTTAATTAAATTCCAGCGTATGTAGACACAAAATGCTGGAGTAACTCAGCGGGACAGGCAGCATCTCTGGATTAAATTCCAGTATTTGGTGACATCATTTGACCTCAAGTATGCCAAATGCAAATTAGTCCAAACAGGCCTCAAACACCTGCCTCAACATGTTACAGCCCATAGAGAAATGCTTCTGTTTGAGTTGAAGTGCAGCTGCAAAGAGAGTGCTCGTGTTCCTATCTGTTTGGATGCAAAGAGTAAGCAAAATGCCTCCTGATTTACTATGAATGTAATTTATAAGGATTTTTAAATGCCTGAACACGTCCCCACAGGAAATTGAGCTGAAACAAAAAATGTAACTGGAATGTTTTAAGTTTGCCTGCTTATGTTAAATGTCCCTCATACTTGTCAGACATGAATTGCGGGATTTGATTTTGGATCAAAAGTTGTAATGGCACAATCCCAACCACAATATTCAAGCACCCTTGTGCACGACGACCAAAGCTGCTTCACTCGCCATCTTTAAAGGGACTGCTGGAGGCAACTGTGGGAATAACTCGGTTGAACTTACTTCAATGTTCAATATTATGAAAATAGAGTCCAAGTAGAAAAGTGATTCCAGCCTCCTGCTGAAGTCAGACCAGAAACTGGCCTCTGTTTCTCCATGTAGTGACAAGCAAGCAATGAAAAATATCTAAACTTCTTTTCACAATAAAACAAAACTAATTGAATTTCGGGTTATATTTTTTTTAATTATTTCATCTCATCCTTTTTGCTGCTTTTATATTGTAAAGCTAGTACTGGTGATGGCACCCTACAATGTATGATCAGTTTGGATTTGGATTTGGATTTGATCAAAGGATTGATCATACATAATGTTCATTTAATGTGAAAACTTATTCAGTTTACAAAATATGAATATAGAGCCTGGTCATTAGAATACATGCAGTTTAGGATTGGGGTACCTTAGAAATGGGTATGAAAAGCATAACCAATCAATCAAATTCAGAAATGTTAGTAATCAATTAACTGGCAGCATGTTTCAAATAACGGAATTAATTAATGGTGTAATTTTGATGCCTGATTGTAATTAAGATTAGTTTAGAGATACAGCGCTGAACAAACCCTTTGCCCTACCAAATCAATGCCGACCAGCAATCACCTCGTACACTAACACTATCCACACACTAGGGACAATTTACAATTTTTACCGAAGCAATTAGAGCACCCGGGGGAAAAGCCAAGCAGTCACGGAGAGAACGTACAAACTCCATGCAGACAGCATCCGTAGTCAGGACCGAACCCGGGTCTCTGGCGTTGTAAGGCAGTAACTTAACTGCTGCTCCAACATGCCCCCTCCTTAACTACTGATTTAAACACAAGGGGGACTCCACGATGTTACCTTCTGGCTTCAAACCAGGGATCTTCCGCGTGTTAGATGAACGTAATAACCACTACACTACAGAAAACTTGCAAGGGCTAATCTTTCACACACTCTCTGTAGTTTAAATGTCAATATAAAATCCAGCTCTAAACTTATTATATATGGAGTATTGAGCTTGTTGAAAACAAAGTGAGTGGAAATCATGTAAATGTCAAACATTATAATGTTCTTGACATTGTATGAAGATGGGAACAAAGGAAGCCATAAAATGGTTCTCCAGTTCCCAAAATGAAACAAGACACATCTTGCAGCATTGGTATTCATGGCAGTGCACTATGCTGTGGGAGCAGTTCCTTCAACATGTTAAACCTGTCCTCCATCCACTTACACAGTAGCATGGTTATCATTAATGCTTTGCTCACTCATGCAAATCCCTGCACTACTGGAGATTTCCAAACTGATCAGGCATTCATGTAGGTTAAGCCAACACATCGCAACTTTATAGCAACCATATTTCTCCAATTCCAGAGGTAAATGTTAGTCTTTCAAAGGGAAAATATTTTCAGATCTTGCATTTTACATTCATAACAAAATTCACTCCACAAAGTTCATGCACTGAAATGTTCGAAACAAATTCACGTGGATTTATCACAGACTATGAGCACCAATGGAATATTTAATTAAGCAGTGTGAAAACCACAGGCACTAGGTAGTTTTAAAGGCAGTTCATGCATTTCTAGTCTTGTTAATTACAGACCGAGCTACTAACTTACATACCGAGAAACAACAGGTCCATCTGTAGCCTGAACAGACTCATACTGCTTTACCTGACGGAGCACTGGGATGCTTTCACTGTCAAGGCTATCGATAAAAAAAACAACAAAAAGAACAATCGTTTGAATGATTAAAAATCACAGAATGTTTATGCAAGTGTCCTTTTCCTGGCGTCTGCATTCTCTGTAAACAATTGTATAAACATAGTTTCATCTTTATGTACACAAATAAACACTTCTAACTGGCGAAACTCAGAGCAAAATCTGACAAAATCTGCCCATGTGTTGTTAACGTTCGGACTTTGACCGTTTATTTTCTCGTATTTGCAGCCTGGCATATATCGGAATGGCAAATATACACTGGGGAACTGGAGACAGTGAAAATCACTGAAGACAAGGACAGACTTTGGGAGATGGAAGCACAACAAACTGCAGATGCTGTTGAGCAAATGTTGAGCTTATGTTGAGCAAAGGATTTTGAGAGATTTTTGTTTCATGGTGTACAGAGGAATCTCGTTTGGAACGCAGGTTGAACCAATGCTGTACAGCCAAGTATTGGTTAAAATGATATTTGACGGATATATAACATTTATAACACAGGGTGTATTACCCTCATTGATGGTACATATGGTATGGATACACATGCGACATATGACCCAAGAGCATTCATTGCAGTACTTTCAACTGACAGATTACATTTTAATCATTATCAAGGGAAGGCTTCATACCTTAGGGCACAGTTGAAGTAGAAGCTGATTTTTTTAATGATTTACACAGAGCCCCTGAAGTTATTTGATAATTATGCAGCTGTGTGTTGAACGCTTACATTTGTGTTTGTGAATATATTTGAAGATATTCCACAGAGAACATAAAAATGAGGATGAAAGTAATTTTATTTTATAGAACAAAAATGATTGAAGAAGCAGGGTATGAGGCAGATTATGAAGGTCATTCTTAAAAGAAAATATGTTCGCACTCGGCTGCTCTTCTGAAGTGAAAGATTGTTGTGGGTGTCTTGCTTGCTGCGAGTTGAAAGAGACCAGAATGTGTGTGAAGATAGACACAAAATGCATGAGTAACTCAGCGGGACAGGCAGCATCTCTGGAGAAAAGGAATGGGTGACGTTTTGAGTCGAGACCCTTCTTCAGAGTGTGTGTGAGGCTGAGACACATCTAGAATGTACTTTCCATGGGCTGGTAAGGACGAGGCAGAGGTATTGTGATGCAGGCAGCAGTAATGCCCAGGTGGAAGCCCACACAGAGCAGGCATGTACTGATCATTTATTGCATTATTGTTTATTGCATATTTATTTGTGGCGGTGTTGCATTAACGTGCCTGTAAAAGCTGCAACAAGTAAGAATTTCATTGATCTGTTCCCAGTGCATATGGCAATTAAACAGTTGATATGTCATTGTGTGGTTCAATAGACTGTGCAGGAAAAAGGGTTCACATTCTGTCATCGAAAAATGATGTTGTTTTCCCAAACCAACATCAAGACAATGTAGAGTAATTAATTGAATCAGTGAAGTGCATGAACCACAGTTTTCAACTTCTGGGCAAGTCTGGCCATTTGAAACCAGTTTCTTTTGTTAAAAAGTAATGCCTTCAACATTTTTAAGCAAGTTTTTCATAAATCTCAAACCATTGTTAAATGTCTGTGGTTTTGAAGCTATTATAGTTGCACTTTTATGAAATTAGGCAGACTTACTGGGAAGCGTTTAAAACACCAACAACACATGGGCCGCGGAACCGGGGGGGGGACTTTTTTTGCTAGACATGTTTCACAGCTCCTTTCCATGTCTACGTGGAGGCTCAGGACATCAGGCGCTGGAGCTAACAACGGTAAGTCCCAGACTTCCAATTTTCTGAGTGGAAATTTATGAGAACATTGTGTCATTTTGTGCCTTCGGAGGCATTTGCAATTTAATTCCCGCACCGAACTGTTGCTCGATGCTGGTTCGAGAAACGGGGTTGCTCAACAGATATTTAAAGAGGGTCTAAAGGCGCATTTTACACATTGCCACGGGCACGCCTTAAATTTGGCCGTAAGTGACGCAACAAAAGGGTCAAAGTTGCTTTCAGATGCCTTGGACGTTACGTATGAAATTTGCAAACTGATCAAGTTTTCACCAAAGCGTCAAGCTTTGCTAGAGGAACATACCTTATCTTAAAAATACGTCAAACAAAAAACATTGAAATCACACTTCTACAATGCACTAAAACATGATTACAACACATCAAATTTCGAAAAGTCCCTACCCCTCCCACACCCCCAAGGCCGATGATCAGTGATCGCTCAACCCCCCAACTTTCAAAAATGCTACGCGGCCCCTGCAACATGCTGACTTCTTCACGGGAAATAACGTGTTCACTGGAAATAAATTATTATAACATTTGAACCCATATCATTGTTTTGTGCCTAGCAAATTTTCAGCAAGCAGGCTCATTATACATGCAGGATAATTTAAATACTTATTATGACATTCAGTGGAACAAAACATTTCATAGGTTAAATGTGTGCTTACTGTTGGTGAACTAATTTTAGCAACATGCATTCAAATAAGTTTGGTAGATTGAAAGATATAGCACGGAAACAAGCCCTTCAGCCCAACTCATCCATGATGTCCATCTAAACTCATCCCAAAGATATTGTTAAATGCCTCAAATACATTTGACAATGGATACAAAGCTTCACTAAAATTGGAAAACCTCACTTCTACAGAAAGTAAACTTTAATTACGAACTTTGCAGTATAGGCAATATTTAAAATATTTAGTAAGTCCGAAGTTTTGGAATCCTCAAACAAAAATTCCCAATATTGCTGCACAGTGGCAGAGCAGGTGGTGTTGCTGCCTCACAGTTCTAGGAACCTGGATTTCATCCTGACCTCTGGTGTTGTCTGAATGGGGATTGCAGGTCCTCCCTGTGACTGTGTGGGTTTCCTCTGGGTGCTCTGTTTTACTCATACGTCCCAAAATTGTGCTGGTCGGTAGGTTCTTTGGCTGACTCGTGCAGGTGAAAGCCAGGAAAATCAGGAAATGATGGGGTTACTCTGAGAGCCAGAATAGATTCATTGGGCTGAATGGCCTCATTCCATGTCATGTAGAGAATATGAAAAAATAATTCAAAACTTAGCCTACAGCCCAAGTAAAGGATCTGGATTTGAAATATTGACTACCCATTTCCCTCCACAGATGCTGCCTAGCGTGCTAAGTTCCTCCAGAGGTTTGATGTTTACTTCATCAATTTCTCAGTGCTCTATGCAGTATCATTGAGCAATTATACTGTGACATACAATGCCAGAGCTCGAAATTACAACCATTGGACACAACAGGGCACCTCTCCAGTTTGCTAACTACAGTCTTTCAGCTCTCCTGAAAGCAAGGCCCCAAATTATCGGTGAATGTGTTACAATTTGTGTCTGTGATGTGTCTGCTACGGTTGAATAGCTTGTAAGCATATATGCAAGGTGCAAGGTTTGTGAATGAAAATTGGACTCGTAGTAAGTGTACAGGTATGGCGGACATTCCTTGTGACACCGTTTCCGTCCCTGTATTCGTTCTCTGTGGACATTGATCTCTCCCCTGTTGCTTTTGGTCCTTTGTAGCTTCTGGAGCCTCCTGGGGTTTCTTTCCCCTGGTCAACTCCCTCCACCAGCATCATACGGTCAACATTGGTCATTAATGCTTTGTAAGCTGCACAGTGACTTCCACCAGTGGATGGATTGTGGTCACCTCAGAAATGATATGTTCTTAGAAATCTAACCAGTTTACATGCATTTGCCATTACACGGCCTCGTATTTGACATTTTCACCTTGGGATAAAAAGTTCTGACTGTCTACTCAATCCATGCCGCTCATAATTTTATAACATTCCATTACATCTCCCATCAGTCTCTAATCCCATCTGTGCTCCAATGAAAACATCCAAGTTTTTCCAACCTCTCAGTATTACAAATACCATTTACGCAGGCCGTATCCTGGTGAACCTCTTCTGCACTCTCTCCAAAGCCTCCACATCCTTTCTATACTGGTGCAGCCAGAGATACACGCAATAGACCAAACGAGGCTTAACAAAAGTTTCATAAAGCTGCCACATGACTTCCTGACTTCAGTTTAGTTTATCAGTTCAGTTCATCTCAATGCCGCGACAGTGAAGGCAAGCATACCACATGCCTTCTTTACCACTATCTATTTGTGTTGCCGCTTTCAGAGGCCTGTGGGACCACAAATCCCTCTGTACATCAATGCCGTTAACATCCTGCCATTAACTGTTTACTTTCCCTTTACATTTGATGTACAAAAGTGCAACACCTCACACTTTCCCTCCTCCAATATTTGTACCTGATCTGTACCCTGCTGGATATTTTGACAGCCTCCTTCGCCTTCCACAACTCGATCGATTTTCATATTGAGTCACCCATCACTTATCCCTTCAAAACCCCACTGCTTCTCCCGGCAATCAGCCATCTCTCTGATTAATAGACACAAAATGCTGGGGTAACTCGGCGGGTGAGGCAGCATCTCTGGAGAGATGGAATTGGTGACGTTTCGGGTCGAGACCCTTCTTCAGACATGAACCCGAAGAAGGTTCAGGTTTGAGATCTGAAGAAAGGTCTCGACCCAAAACGTCACCCATTCCTTCTATCCAGAGATGCTGTCTGTCCAGCAGAGTTACTCCAGCATTTTGTGTCCACCTTCAGTGTTAACCAGCATCTGCAGTTCCTTCCTACACATCTCTCTGACTGAACCTGCGGTGTGACTGCCTCCCTAAACCTCCTGTCTATAACCCTCCCTGCTTCCCGCACACTGACTCCTCCGTGTGTCCAACAGCCGCTCCGACACATCCATGGATTTCCAGTGTCTATTTTCATGAATGAGGTATATATATTTTTTAATTAAAATAACCTCCTCCTTAAGAGGTGCGAGCATGTGTTTCATAAGCACAGATCATTTTCAACCGGTCTGTGGAACTCCTGACATTGCTCACACCGAGTCTCCAAATGGTTGCACAAGAAAATCACATCAAGAGAAACTGCCCTGAGCCCCCGTGCAGACACTTTGCAGCACAGATTTCCTCCTTGCAACAATGAATGTCTAGAAAACCTTACACATCGAATTGGTCACTGGTGACAATGTCACCAGTGACCAATTCGATGTGTAAGGTTTTCCCTATTTCCTTCCAGCGTATGAAAATGGAATATTGAATAGTGTGCTGCATGGCAACAGACCATTCAGCCAGCAATGTCTCTGCTGAACATCATGCCAAGATAAACTAATCTCATCTACCTGCACATGATCCGTATCTCTCCATTCCCTGCATATCCATGTGCCTATCTAAGAGTCTCTTAAATGCCACTGTTGTATCTGCCTCCACCCACTGTGTAGAAAAACTTACCCTGCACATCTCCTTCAAAACTTTGCCCTTCTCACCATTAAAGCTATGGTCTTTAATGTTTCCACCCTTGGTAAAAAGCTTCTGACTGCCTACCTTATATATATGCCAAGTTTCATGCCATCATTAAATGAAATTCACTTGTCCATCATGACGTGTGTTCTCCAAAAATGAACTAATTGTTTTTAAATGCAACATAAACAAAATGCATGGGCTCTGCAAACTGCAACTAAAAGCTTGTGCTGGAGATTTTCCATCTCTTGGGCAAACCTTCAAAAAGATAACATGTAAGAACTCTGAAAACTTGCTAAAAAATGATAAGGATCCTTTGCTGGTATCATAAACTGATTAGAAGGCCCAATTCTTTACAATACTATAAGTTTCCAGATCCTGGTCAGTATTAACGTTCTCAACTTTACTTCTGCAGCCTCTCTCCTTCATTACACTCTCAAGGTCACTGCACTCCACCCATTTCTGGCAAGTCCTCCCTCAGTTTTAATTGCTCCATCAGCAATTGCTTATGAGGGAGGACATTGGAATCGCGAGATCACCCACTCTTCAGTAAGGTTATACAAGTGAACCTAAAAAATCCATCGGTCCTCCTATTTACATTATTAAGGCTCATACAACTTGATTCAGATTGCCGCCAACCTCAGGATATAGGTTTATCAGAACACACAAAGAACAAAAAGAACAGGGGCAGGCGTGAACCACTTGGCTTCCCACGCCTGCCCCGTCATTCCATATGATTGTGTGTGATCTACATTGGCCTCAATCTTCTATAATAATACAGTTCCCTATAATTTTCCAAGCTTTCTAAAAATTATCTACATGATCTCCGGTCATCTTACCTCCACAACCGTCTGGGGTAGAGAATTACAGCGAATCACTGCTCTCTGCAAAAATGACCAGTTTTCAATGACCAGTCCTTATCTTGTAAATGTGTCCCCTTGTACAGGACTCTCCCACGTAAAAATATCTCAATATCTACTCTACCATGCTGCCTCCAGGTCTTATAAATCTCAATAACATCGTTACTCATTCTGCTAAACTCCAAAGAACCCGGACTCAATGTGTCTTTATAGGACAAATCCCTTACCCCATTAAGGCTCAGCAGTCTTATTTATATTAAGGCTCATACAACTTGTTTCAGATTGCTGCCAACCAGCGATGGTTTCAGCCTGAAAGCCTGATAAATTTATTTTGGACTGCCTCCAATGATATTATATCTTCTGCATCAGGACATCTTTGACCCCACGACATTGGTGTCCAAAACTGAATCTTGCTTCACACCTGTATAATCATCCATTTTTTAACTCTTACTCAAATTCTCAAGAGTAAAAACAAAACAACGCTGAGACCAGCTGCTATTTCAGCCAAATGCCACTGGTGTACCCACCACAAGTGCTGATAATCAGTTAAGGCATATGTTAAAAACGGAAAATAAATTTGTGATGTTCATTCAACAAGTAACAAAGCACAATCATTTGATAATAATGGATAATTAAAAGCAAAATGAGCAGACCATGCTTCTTTTCCCAATTGAATTAACAGTTCACAGTTCCAGTGTGCTCTGCAAACATTAACAATTCATGCACTGTCCCAGCACAATGAATCCCAAATGTCCATTCCCTACCTTGCACTCTCTGCAGCTGAGGCAGCAATATTCTCTCCCAGTAGGCATGGAGCAGGCTGTGTGTTGTCGGTGTAGGTCTGATCACTGGCAGCTCCTGTCCTCCTCAAACCTGCCAGCTCCTCACTCACATTCTGCTCGTTCTTAACATATTTACTGGAGCGAGATCCACCCAGAGGCCCTTTCTTCTTTTTATTTGCCTGACGTGGAAGAGGAAGAAATTCAATCAACACTCCGATCTTGAGAGAGAAATTACATATTTTTTCAGAGACCTCTCTGTGTTAAAAAATATAACCATTACCATTTTTGAAGCTACCGGTCGCATGGACTTTTAGAATTTATTACATGGTCACTTTACGGAAATGCATTTGTATTTCATCTCAGAAAAGAGCCCACATTTCCTTTCAACAGGCACGTCAGAAGTAATCACTTCAGTTAGTACCATAAATGGGTATAACATTGTCAGTGATCTGTGATACATCTTCTTCGTTTATTACCACTGACAAACTATGTAACCAGTACATCACTAGTGTAAATACAGTGCAGCCCACCAGAGGAACTTTGGCATTGATATGTTTCTTAGCTTGAGAATTCATTGGTGTGAATTATTTCTGCTGATGCACTACATCATTTCCAACATATTTTCTAATATATTTCTCATTATATTGGAAAATATTGATAACTCAGATCTGGCACGGAGGCACAGCGGTAAAGTTGCTGCCTTACAGCGCCAGAGACCCGGGTTCGATCCTGACCAAGGCTGCTTGTCTGTACGGAGTTTGTACGTTCCCCCTGTGACCTGCTTGGGTTTTCTCCAGTTTCCTCCCATACTCCAAAGATGCACAGGTTTGTAGGCTGATTGGCTTGGTATAATTGTAAATTGTCCCTAGTGTGTGTAGGATAGTGTTAGCGTACGGGGGTCGCTGGTCGGCGCGGACTCGGTGGGCCTAAAGGCCTGTTTCCACGTTGTATCTCTAAACTAAACAAGGATTGAAAGGAAAGAAACAATAACTTGCGAATCTATAGTACCTTTTGATAGAAAATGTTCCAAGACTTTTGAAGCAGAATGAGGAATAAAAAGGAGACATTGTGAGAAACAAACAAAAGGAAAGTGAAAGATATTAAGAGTTAAAATAGAAGAGGCCAATTTACAGGAATCAGAATTAGAGAGGAAATTCCAAAAGCATTGCAAAATGGGAGGAATGTACAAGCAATCCCAAGAGAGGAATGGCTTGTCATGGAAGTGGGGATTTCAGGTCCACTTGGCATAAGTGGGAACATAGTTATCATTCCTGCAACAGGCTTTCCCCCCCTTCCCTCCTACAGGCTCCTTTTGAGATCAAAGCCATCACTTAAAGCAAGTGAATTAAAATGACAAAGCCTTAAAAAACTAAAGACTAATAAGTAAATTTGGCACTGACCTAGTCAGAAACTTGCTCCTTGTTAGGTTTGAAGCTTACCCTTTGCATAGCCATGACCATCCCCATAACACACACCATTTGTCCGTTGTAGCGCCAGTGTTTATATATATCCCTTACTTCAAATCTGAGCAATACAGAGAAATATATAAACACTCAGACTAATTCCTGGGTCGAAGGGATTGTCCTGTCCAGAGAAACTAAACAGGTTGGGCCTATATCGAAGTTCGAAGGATGAATGGTGACCTTATTGAGAAATATCAGATCACAGAGGTGGCAGAGCAGGGTAGATGTTGAAACATTTTCCCCAATGGGACAGTCTTGAACAAGGGAATATAGTTCTGAGATAAGGGATAGTCGTTTAAAATAAATATTTCATAGAAATTTATTTTCAAGGCAGGTTGTGAAAATTAAGCTGCAGTTAGATGCATTCTTGAAACTCGAAGGAATTGAGGACCCTTGGGACTGGTACGCGGCAGGGAATAGAGGCGGGTAAATCAGTCATGATCACAGTGAAAGGTAAGGAAATGGCATGCTCTTATTTTCTTGTGTTCTTATGTACTTGCGCCAGGCAGCCTATTATCTTATGTTGAATGTAAAGTGCATAAAGGTGCCCAGCATGAATTTGGTTAAAAAAACTAAAGCTATGCCCAACGTGGGGCCCGGAAACTCTATAGAAAAAGCAGCAGCGCTGTTGATTTGTGGACTTGGTGCAATTAAATATGATGTAGCTTCTGATAGTTTCCATCGCATCATAGCACAGCAGCAGTACATGCCAGCTACGCAAAATCTGATTGCAGCAAGCGCAGGTTACTGTCATTGTGCTGTGCATTAAAGCATGTAAAGACACTTGCAGAGTACCACAGTTCCAATCCTCTCTCAGAAGGGCAGTGTACGCAGAGACCCTACCGGGAACGTCACCTGCTCATTTCCCTCCACATATGCTGCCTGACCCCCACATGTTCCTCCAGTAGTTTATTTTTTGCCCACACAGCTGCTCTGCCAAATGCCTCTGCTGCCACCTGTCAGTCAAACGTTCTGAACTTTCGTTTAGTTTAGAGATAAAGCACAGAAACAGGCCCTTCGACCCACCGAGTCCGCGCAGACTAGCGATCCCCACACACTAACACTATCCTACACACACTGGGGACAATTTACAATTTTACCAAGCCAATTAAACCTACAAACCTGGACGTCTTTGGAGTTCTGCTGCCTGTGCCAAGATGGTGAAGTCCAAAGCCAATGTACATGCGTCTGTGCTGCTTGAAATTGTCTCCCAAAACAATCCACAGTTTTTCCCACTGAATGTCACTTCAGAAAAGAGAAATTCGGAGACCATTTGCCAGTTTTCATGGGTGGGTCGGTGGCGGAGAGAGTTAGCAGCTTCAAATTCCTGTGTGTTAACATCTTGGATGACCTGTCCTGGGCCCAGCACATGGACGTGAACACGAAGAAGGCCCAACGGCACCTCCACTTAATTAAAGTTTAATACGTTCACCTATTTAAAGTCACCAAATACTCTAACAAACTGATACACTGTCAAAATTATCCCGACTGGTTGTGTCTTGGCCTAGTATAGAGATTCCAGTGCACGGAATGTAAGGGGCTGCAAAGTTGGAGGACACAGCAAAGTTTCTCATGGGCACAGACCTCCCCACCATCCAAAGCATCTACATGAGGCACTGCCAGAAGGGAGTGGCATCTGGGATACCCACTATCTGGGACAGGCCCTCTTTTCTCTGCAACCATTGGGCAGGAGGTAGAGATACCTGAAGTCCCACACCACCAGGTTCAGGGACAACCGTCAGATTTTTAACCAATCTACAAAACCTTAATCCAAACTGAGCAATGGAAGACCATGGATTACCTTTTGCACGACAATAGACTTATTTCTATTGTGTTTCTGCAGTAATGTCTTGTTGTTTCAGTCTTTTTCTTTTCTCTGTCTTGTTTAATTTAGAATTTAGTTTCGAGTTTCGTGATGCAGCGCGGAAACAGGCCCTTCGGCCCACATAGTCCACGCCGACCAGCAATCCCCATACACTAACACTATCCTACACACGAGGGACAATTTACAATTTTTGCAATTATTATGGAAGCCAATTAACCAACAAACCTGTACACCTTTGGATTGAGGTTTGTTTTAGGTTGGGACCCAAAAGTCACCTTTCAGTCAGAAGAAGGGCACCAACACCTACCCATATTTTCTAGTGATGCTCCCTGACCTGCTGAATTACTCCAGCACTTGATGTCTTTTTTTTTTTTGCTGTTCTTTGTTATTCTCCAAGACATGTGAATAGTTACATGGATAGAATAGATTTAGAGGGATGTGGACCGAATGCAGGCAAATGGGACTAGCTTAGATGGAGCACCTTGGGCATGGATGAGTTGATCCAAAAGGGCCTGTTTCCGTGCTGTATGACTATGGCTCGACTTATCCTTTTACCAGCTATGCAAGAGGGAGTGGAGTGTCAATAAAGTGAAACGCAAAAACACACCAAAGTATTTGGAAAGCAAAAGATGATTAGTTGACTGCTGTCTGTGGTATGGCATTATTTAGTTTAGAAATTTGGTCTACAATATTTGCTTTTTGAATGTGTCCATTTTTGCATTGTGGTCAAATGCCCATGAGTTGATCAGCGAAGCTAAATGAGGGTAATGTTGGTGAGTGGCAAATAGTTATGGCTTTGTACTGAGATGCATTCTTCACATATGTGTGTGTGCGTGTCTGTGTGTATATATATATATATATATATGTATGATCTATATATGTGTGTATTTGTGAATATGTGTATATATACATACATACTGAACTTTCTTTTTCTCTCTCGTTTATGAAATTGCTTACAGTGTACTATGTTTACATATTCTGTTGTGCTGCTGCAAGCAAGAATTTCATTGTTCTATCTGGGACATACTGTGTGACTATAAAACATTCTAGACTCTTGACATACAGCCCCCGCAGAAGATGGGCTGCATATGTTCGCATTTCTTGCTCTTCCTCCTCTGCCTCATGCTGCTGTTCCGCAAATGCTCATCATGCATCCGGTGAAAAATACTCTTCCTATACTGCCCATCACGGATGCTAGCACCAGATTTATCAAGCTCTTCAGGGGTGGCAGCACTTTCAGCGCACAGTTGACTGCTCTCACCCCCTCTCCACTACACCCCTACTACTCACTAATGAATAGGAACTGTGCTTTTGGATTCAACAGCAATATCATGGCTGATTGTCTGTGTCATCCAAACGCCATGGTGGATAAAAATACAACTAAACAGTGGACTGCCACAAGTAAGGCCCCTGTGAATGCTGCTAATGCTTTGTGCACTGAACTGTATAACAATTTATGGTTTGGGGTGGCACAGTGGCGCAGCAGTAGAGACGTGGTTTAGATGCTGATTACACATGATGTCTGTGCAGTATTTGTACATTCTCCCTGTGACTGCGTAGGTTTTCTCTAGGTGCTCCGGTTTCCTCCCATGTTCCAAAGACGTGCGGGTTTGTAGGTTAATTGGCTGATGTAAATTGCTCCTAGTTTGGAGGATGCGAAAATGGGTTCACATAGAACTAGTGTATGGGTGATCGATGGTCGGTGTGGACTCGGTGGGCCAAAGGGCCAGCTTCCCTGCTGCATCGCTAAACTAAATTAAACTAAAGGTACAAGCTGGATGCTGTTGCAGTGGGATCCATTTCAGTTCCAGGTGCATGACAGGGTTGGGACATTTCAATTACAAAGCAATTTACAGAACGGTTCTAATCTGAAACATTGCCTTTACATGTCCTCCAGAGATGCTGCCTGACCCACTGAGTAACTCTAGAACTTTGGGGGTTTTTTGTATTGTAGCCAGCATCTACAGTTCCTTGTTGCTGCACAAAGTCAAGGGCAATGTAAACAATGGGAAGACCCACAGTCTCAGCAACTCATGTATTCTCTCTGCTCTGTACCTGCATGGTGAGAATGAACTTGGAATAGAAAACATAATACAATATCTGGACGAGCAGAGGCTGAATGTGTTTGAGTTCACTGTAAGAATCACATTGACATTCACCAGCATTATGATCTTTCCCCCGCTGCCTGTTTCTGGTTGTGATTTGCAACATTCAGTAAAATTCTGCACTGAAGTGCACATGTCCAACACATTATTCCATGCTGAGTTTTTGACTCAATTGCAAGACACACACACTGTATCTGCTGCCGAACATCCTTCTCCCCGCCTCCTCCCCCCTCTCATCTTCTAGCAGCTGCATATCCTCTGCACATTCCTCGAGCCGTGCTGTGTTCAAAGAGGAACGCCTGCCAATGCACACGTCAGGAGCAACTTGTTTTGAGTTGAAGTGTTAAAAGGCACCACATTGTGCAACCCAGAGCACAAAGGACCTGGGGACCTGGGTCAAACGATAGCAGAACTCTTTCATTATCCACAAGAAATCAGTCTGCTGGCGGTGGGCAATGGCACTGGTGGGTCGGCCACCTCCTGTTGCCGTGCAAGGTCGAGTGTGGATAGTACTTCAAGCTTTGAACTCCAAAATGACATGATATGAAATCACTGTTGCATTGTTGATAAACCTGATCCGTCCGCTTTGCAGCCCAAGTGAATATTCACTGCAGACATAATGATCCCACTGCTAATATCCATCCCACCAATTGCTCCACCAATCTGAGAATGTGTTGTATATGCCAATGTGAAGTTCCTGATTGGATTTTTTAGAGCAATTAACAAGGAAGGTTGATGATACATTTGTTGTAGTCTACATAGCAAGTGTTTTGACATTATCCCACATGGCAAGCTCATCAGAAATGAAGTCCATGGGATCCAAGGTTAATGGCATATTAGATCAAGATTTGTATCAGAGACTCCTCAGTATACAGCAAACCCTTGTTCTAAGGGGCCCAATTATAACGGATTTTGGTTATAGCGGACAGACCTATCGACAGTTGCTGACATTACCCGCGGCTTGCAAGGTGCACCAGCAAGCACTTCTTCACCAGCTGCCTGCACTGTCTGGCTGATGCTGCTGTTGTTGCAGCTCATGTTGTAGCCACTGGCTGGCGGAGTTTTCTTCAGACTGCCGCCACAGACAGGACGCGCTCGGTCCCCTCTCACCAGCTGCAGCTTCTTCCTGTTGGCCGATGCTCTGTTCGCTCGGCTTCTCCCCCCCCCCCCCAGAGTTGCCCACATACTCCACCTTGGAAGATGACAGCAACTGTGGCGGAGAAGAAGGACTTCAGAGGAGAGAGCAGTGGAGTGGACAAAGCAACAGGAGGAGGAGGATGAGGTGACAGTGGATGGGGAAGCAGACAGCTGGTGAGAGGGGAGGATGCCCCATTGTGACCGAGCCTGTCGTAGTCTGAATAAAGTCCTGCCAACCAGGGACTATAACATAAGTCACGACAACAGCCACTTCAACCAGACTGCAGCTGGTGAAGACGGGCTCACTGGTGCAGACCAGCGGCATCAACACCTTTTTTTCCAGGTGAAACGTCACAAAGTGCTGGAGTAACTCAGCAGACTGAATCAATCTGCAAAACTGAAGACAAAAAGGGAAGACACTGGAGAGGGTGCAGAAAGGACAAATAGGAATTGGAAAACTGGAGCCCTGAGGAAAGACTGGATAAACTACGATTGCATTCTTCGGGTAGATGAGGTTGAGGGGTGAGAAAATTGAGGTTTATAAAATTCTCAAAACCTCTACAGTTGTACAGCAGAGAGCATATTGAGTGGATGCATCGCGGCCTGGTTCAGCAACTCGACTGCGCAGGAACAAAGAAGATTGCAAAAAGTAGTGAACACTGCCCAGTCCATCATGGGTACTGACCTCCCCCACCATCGAAGGGATCTACAAGAGTCACTGCCTCAAAAAGGCAGCCAGCATCATCAGTGACCCACACCACCCTCTCATTTCACCCCTGCCATCTGGAAGAAGGTATAGGAGCCAGAAAACTGGAACTTCCAGGTTCAGGGGCAGTTTCTTCCCAACGATCATCTGGCTATTAAACACATAAACCTCCAAATAGGCTCAGAATTATATAGACTTGGGGACGTTATTTTTGACTTTACTATTATTTATTTGCCTGTTTTTTTAAAAATATATGTATACTGAACTTATTTTTGTTGTTCATGATGGGTTTTACAGAGTAATAGGTTTACATATCTGTTGTGTTGCTGCAAGTAAGAATTTCATTGTTCCGTTTTGGGGTATATGACAATAAAACACTCGAAAAAATTATGAGAGGACAGACACAAAATGTTGGAGTAACTCAGTGGAGCAGGCAGCATCTCTGGAGACATTCCTTCTCTTCAGAGATGCTGCCTGCCCCGTTGAGTTACTCCAGCATTTTGTCTCTGTCTTTGGTTGAAACCAGCAACTTCAGTTCCTTCCCACACAAATATATGAGGGGCATCGATAAAGTAGATTAGTAAGGACTTACTTCCTTCAGCATAGGTGGCTGAAACCCGAGAGCCTCCATTTCAACAGAAACACAAAAGATTGCAGATGCTGGAATCTGCAGCCAAGATTTAAGGTAATTTATACACAGTAATCATTGGGGGGAGGGGAGGGAAGGGAGAGGGGTGGGGGTTGGGGGAGGGGGAGATGATGGAAAATGTTTTAATTCAGAGGGTGGTCGGGAGCTCACTGCCTGAAAGGATGGTAAAAACCATCGCCACATGTAAAATGTATGTCTATACTTGAAGAGCTGTGAATGAAAGGTACACTGTCCTGGTGCTGGAAAATTGAATTAGGTCGGAGTCTATTTTTCAGCCTGCACACAGCAAGAGAGCGCTTGGGCCATCGACAAAGTCACAACCTGTCGCTGACTATTTCTGAGGGCAATTGTAGATCCTGAAAATAAGCACCTGCGATTCCAATTTTACTCTTCGGGTTCCTGGAAATGGATTGACTTGTGTGAAGATAATTGTTTACGCTGCAATCTCATCTGAGGAAAGTTCTGTGTCGGTAATAGAAAACCAAAATTGATCTTTTTGGTGCTGTGATGCCGCTTTATGGCAAATGGGAGTCCATTGAACTTGCTGAACTGCAAAGAGAAGGTGATATTGTGCACATGAAACGTCTCAAGGCAGGGGGACACCAGGGAAATGATTGATCCTTCCTGCAAGCTCAATGCCTCGTTGTTGGGAGGGAGGTGGCTTGGCCAGGAGAGGACTTCTGCTCCCTCCAGGCCCACTGGCACTGCAAGGCATGCATGAAGCTTACCTTGTTGGATGTCTTTTGGCCCCGGCTCCAGCGTCCAGCAGGTTTGGCCTGGAAGGGCAGCACCCTGACTCCACCTGATCACAGTGCCCTCTCCAACTCCAGCCCCAGCCCCAGCTAAAAATAGCAGCTCAATGACATCATCAAAGCCTGATCTGCATATTTAAAGAGGACCATGCTAGTGTGGACGAGGTCCCTTTTGGTCTGTAATGTAAAATTGGTCAGGCAGGCAACTGATGCAGTGAAGGAGTGACAGATGATTTTCCTCCTCTTATTTCTGAAACATTAAAACCGAAAGTCAGAGGACTTAATCTTGTTTACCTCAGAGGAAGTGCAGCATTTGCCTCAACAAAGTGGAGGCAAGATGGTGCAGCAAGTTTGGCACGAGGGCGCAGCAGTAGAGTTGCTGCCTTACAGCGTCAGAGACCCATGGGTGCTGTCTGTACGGAGTTTGCGCGTTCTCCCCGTGACCGCGTGGGTTCTCCCCGGGTGCTCCAGTTTCTACCCACATTCCAAAGACGTACAGGTTTGTAGGTTAATTGGCTTCTGAAAATTGTATATTATCCCCAGTGTGTAGGATGGTGCTAGTGTATGGGGTGATTGCTGGTCGGCGTAGGCTTGGTTGGCCGAAGGTTTCCACGCCATATGTGTAAACTAAAAGTGCAAATGAATTTGAGCTATCCTGTGTCCCTCTCCAATACCACGTGCCCCCTCTCTCAGACTTCTGCAGTTTAAGAAAAGTGCCACAGTGTAATCTGAACGGTATAAATGATATGCTCCATTATTTCCTAACAGTCTTCTTCTTGTGTATGGCGTGCACAGCCTAAAGATGTAGGACAACTTGTTCTATTTGATCTTATTTGATTGTGCATTCAGGTTGATTGGATTAGTCGAAACAGGGCGGACCGTGTGAAGGTTGCAATCTCCCACCCCTCCTAACGGTCACGTATCTGTGTAACGTATTTGAATCTCGAACAACCAAACACTACATATAAATCTAATAACACTGGGATTTGCTTGAAACCTTGAATCAGGTGGCACTTTACACAGAAACAATGATCAAAATCCAGCACAGGAACAGGCCCTTCGGCCCACCATGTCTGTACTAACCATGGTGCCATATTAAACTAATCCACTCTGCCTGCACATAGCCCTTTAGGTCTCTATTCACTGCCTGTTCATGTGTCTGTCTAAATGCCTCTTTTATGTGCGCATAATTTGGATTGCCCTGCTATAGAAAGGAATTGTAAAGGATGTTAAAAAGATTCACGAGGACTTTACTGGTACTGGAGGGTTTCAATTATAAGTTCCTGGAAGTGCTGGACTAATTCCCCTGGAGTGTAGGAAGTTGACTTTATAGAGGTAAAACAAACTCATGAAAGCTGTAGATGAAGTGGATGGTCACAGTCTCTCTCGCAGGGCAGGAGAGGCGAAAACTCAAGAGCATAGGTTTAAAATGAGAGGGGAAAGATTTAAAAGGAACCCGAGGGGCAACCTTTTCCACACAGAGCAAGGTGGGTATATGGAATGAGCTGCCAGAGGAAGCTGTAGAGGAGGGTACAATTACAATGTTTAAAAGACATTTGGACAGGTTTATGGTTGGAAAATGTTTAGAGGGATATGGGCCAAACACAGACAATGGGGCTAGGTCAGATACACATCGTGGTCAGCATGGCTGAGATGGGCCAAAGGGCATGCGTCTGAGCTGTACAAGCTCAATGACATCTCCTTGGCAACACATTGCAAGCACATCCCACTTGCTGTGTAAATAATCTTCCTCGCAGATTTCCTTTAAATTTTTCCCGGCCCTCAACCCCGTTAATATTTGGAATTGCCACCCTGGGAAAAAGATTCTGACCATCTACCCTATCGATGCCTCTCGTAATTTTACAGATTTATTTTTAAGGATTATTTGGGATATCTTCAGGACTTGGGGACTAGCAGGAGCAGCTAGTTAATTCAAACAAGAACCTGTCTTAAAAAAAAAGTTCACAATTAACTTTCACTAATACTTCAAGGTCATCAAAACTGGCCATTGGGTGTGGGTTGTTCTGATTCCATACTCTTTCTATATTCTGGCTGTTTGTATTACCAGGGAGCCATCCCTAACGCTGTAAACAAGAGAAGTATATTTTGTGCGTCCGGTATTTTGTGCTCAGAATCCCTCAGACTAGCCACTCACATCTGAACATTCAAAGGGGTTCTGTCAGTTGGGACGTAAATACATAATTCTTCAAAAGTTACCCATCTACACTCAAAATATGAATGTAGGTATATTTGTTACCATTGAAACTATGGTCTTGTTGAGTGTCAGGAGAAGAGAAATAGATTCTCCAGAAGACCTGCTTGTGTGGAATAAATTCCTTTTACTTCTACCAGCTTTAGTCTCCTGTGGCTCAGTCACAGTCAGCTGTCTGTCATCAGATCACCAGTCAGGTCTCCTTATAGCTAACAATCTCTATTTCCATCAACATCCTGCAGCACCTCTTCAGCACCTTCTCCAAAGCTTCCACATCTTTCTTATTGTGTGGCGACCAGAACTACACATAATACTCCAAATGTGGCCAGACTGAAGTTTTATACATGGCAACATGACTTGCCGACTATTATACTCAGTGCCCCATCAATGGAAGCATGGCCCATGACTTCTTTATCGCCATATTGTTTCGCCACTTTCAGGGAGCTAGGAACTTGCACACCAAGATCCCTCTGTCCATCAATGTATTGTATACACTCCTTTTAAGTTTAGTTTAGAGATACAGCGCGGAAACAGGTCCTTCTGCCCAATGAGTCTGCACAGACCAGCAATCTCTGCACATTAACACTATCCTACACACACTGGGGACAATTTACATTTGTACCAAACCAATGAATCTACAAACCTGTACGTCTGGAGTGTGGGAGGAGACCAAAGATCTCGGAGAAAACTAGGTGAGAACGTATAAACTGCTCAGAGACAGCACCCGTAGTCGGGATCAAACCCGGTTCCCCGATGCTGAGGCAGCAACACCACCGCTGCGCCACTGTTCTTCTTACCTTTGATCTTATAAAATGCAACACCTCAGGCATGTCTGGATTAAGCTCCATCTGCCATTTTCCAGCCAAATTTCTAACTCATCTATAACCTGCTGCGTCCCTTGACAACCCCCCAGACCATCTAAAACTCCACCAATTGTCAGGTCATTTGTGTCGCTCACTGTGGGAGTGAGGTTGCATTTTACCCACAATGACACATTAATATAACATATTATTGATAAGACAGACCTTCCATATTGTATGAAAAGAACCCCAAAGAGAAGGAACTGTTGAGCAAAGTCAAGTTGAGCAAAAAAGTAACGGAAGCACACGAGGGGAAAAAATAACAAATATGTATGAGAATTATTTAGAGTGTGCATCTTTAAATGGCACCAACAGATGCCAGTCTTGCCTGGATCTTAATTCATGGGATTGCTAACTTTGACCTTCCTCGCTTTCCGTCTTCAGCATATTCCTGAAAGTCTGCTTCTTGACAAGGCTGCACCTCCTCTAATCTTAATCCTTTGCATTTGGTAATGTTTCTCTGAAGCACCTTTAGACATTTAATGACATCAATACTTCTGCATAATGTAAGAGGACACTGTTGTGGTTGCATGCATCAAACAGCTGAGTGAACAATGTTCACAGTGAGGGAAAAGTAACTAATCTTAATCCGTGCATTTGATAATATTTCTCTGAAGCGACTTTGAACATTTAATTACACCAAGGGTTCTACATGATGCATGATGACACTGCAGTGGCTGCCTGGATCAAATGGTTGAATGAACAATGAGATGTGATGAGGAAAAAGAACAGTTCTAAGATCACTTTCATCCTGACTTATGAATGCTCCCCACTTCCAGGTAAAGAACGACAGAAGAAAATGTGCGAATTTTTCGAAGAAAACTTTTGACAGCTTTTGTGTTGGTACGTATAACATAATGGGCAGCAGAGGCACAGCTGTTGCTTCATAGTTGCAGAAACACAGGTTCGATCGTGACCTCGGGTGTTTCTGTGTGGAGTTTGCACATTCTCCCTGTGACCGCATGGGCCTCCACAGCATTCTCCAGTTTCCTCCAGTTTCCTCCCACATCCCAAAGCCGCGTAGGTCTGTTAGTTAATTGGTCTCTGTAAATTGCCCCTGGTGTGTAGGGAGTGGATGCAACAGTGGGAAGAGATAGAACTATGTGAACGGGTGAGCGATGGTCGGCATGGATTCAGTGGGCCAAAGGGCCTGTTTTCATGCCGTATCTCTCAATTAATCGATAAGTAGATAAAAAGCTTTACTGTGAAATTACTGGAAAAGCTGAAGGAGAGAGGAGGAGGCGAGGGCAGCAGCGTGATTGCAGTCAATAGTTGCCATGGGGTGGTCAAAGGCGCTCATGCATCTGATGGGAAACTCAGAGCTGCCATAGGCTTGATGGGCTCAATGACCTCTTTCTACACCTTAAGAAAAGATGAAATATATGGGAATGTGAGATAAGCTCTCCCGCTTAGCTCTCTGTGGAATAGGTGCTTGGGTGTTTGGTCTGCAAGTTTGGTCTTGTTATTCGGTTTAGTTTAGAGATACAGCATGGAAACAGGCCCCTCGGTCCACGCCAACCACTGATCACCCGTTCACACGAGTTCTTTGGCATCCCACTTTCACATCCACTCTCTACACACTGGGGCAATTTGCAGAGCATGTTTTTGGGATGTGGGAGGAAACCAGAGCCCCCCTGGAGGAAACCCACATGGTCACCGGGAGAACATGCAAACTCCACACACACACACACAGAGACTGCAACCAAGTTTGGGATCAAACCCAGACCTTTGGCGCTGTGAAGCAATGGCTCTACCAGCTGCGTCACTGCGACGTCTAGTTAAGGATCCATGCTTGCTGAGGCTGTTGCCGATTTATCGGATCTCCTCTGTTCTTTCCACCTCTGAGGCTTTTTGTAGACCTCAACTTTCAGACCTCAGTCTGTGGTGGTGCTTCTAGTTCATGAATTACCTGCATTTGCAATTAATTAGTTCTTGAGTTTCTTGGTTGGTCTTATCAAACTATTCTTTGGTGATAAAGAAACAAAGTGTTTCTTCAGAGGTGCTTATTATGGTGGACTTCAGGCACTGTTAATGCTCTCTGATTGGGTCTATTAACTGCAGCCTTGGTGGTGGTCTTTTTGCAAGGTCTTTTTGAGTCCTTCAGCGGTGATTTTACAGCAAGCAAGAATGTCATGGTCCTATCTGGGACACATGACAATAAACTCTCTTGACTTGACTTAATTTGATTTTTCTGAGCTACTGTTTCTATTGCCATCACTGGTTAGTGACCAGACTGACAGACCAAATAAGGCTTTGGTTCGTCCAGCAGTTCTCAGCACCTGTCATGGTGTGGGTAATCTGGACATCCTTGCTATCCCTCACTTGGATTATGATGATGTTTTCTAACAGGTGCTAATAGTTGGATCATGGATGTGCCTTGAGGCATGAACTTGTTTCTCTTACAAGACAGTATGTTGGACATGACAAGACCATATCCTCAGGAAAGGGACTCCATTGAAGTTAGCTTTCCCTACTTATTCCCTGACAATCACACCTTTCAAGAAGTTCATATCCATTCCAGAACAGCATTGAAGTCACCAAGCAGAATCGATTTGTTGCCCATTTGCACTTGGGGTGCGGACTGATCAGCGTTATGCAAGAATTCCTCTCTGTCTTCAACTGCTTCTGCCGGGATTTAAGTGTATGTATTGATGATGGCAGCATGCTGGTTTTCTGTTTGAGTGAACCAAGAGTTATGAGACATTCCTATTCCCCAGGAGTCGATGCAAGGCTCTACTAGCTCTGTGAAGACAGTGTTGCTCTCTTGGTTTGCCCTTTCACTTGCCATATGTTGAATGCACACAGTCTTTTGAATACCCATGATTGTATACGCGGACACAGTTCCAACTCCATCGTAAAATTCACTGACGACACCACGGATGATGAGTCAGACTATAGGAGGGAGATTGATTTCCTGATCGAATGGCCCCAGCAACACAACCTTGCTCTCAACGTCAGTAAAACCATGGAGCTGATTGATGACTTTAGAAGCGAAAGGCCGAGGGTGCACAAACCTATCTTCATCAATGGGTTAGTGGTGGAGAGAGTTATCAATTTTAGTTTCTGGGTGTGCATATCTCTGAAGATCTATCTTAGACCCGGCAAATTTTAAAGAATGCCCATCAATGCCTCTACTTCCTTAGAAGATTGTGGAGATTTGGTATGACGATGAATACTCTCTTGAACTTCTACAAGTGTACAGTAGAGAGTATATTGACTGGTAGCATCACGGCTTGGTTCGAAAACCAAAACTCTCAGTTATTTTCATAAGGTCATACGCAATAGGAGCAGAATTAGGCCATTTGGCCCATCAAGTCTACTTCGCCGTTCAATCAAGGCTGATCTATCTCTCCCTCCTAACCCCATTCTCCTGCCTTCTCCCCATAACCCCTGACACCCGTACTAATCAAAAATATCTTTATCTCTGCCTTAAAAATATTCATGGACGGCCTCCACAGCCTTCTGTGGCAAAGAATTCCACAGATTCATCACCCTCTGACTAAAGAAATTCCTTATCATCTCCTTCTGAAAGGGGTGTCCTTTAATTCTGAGGCCGTGACTTCGAACCCTAGACTTTCCCACTAGTGGAAACATCCTCTCCACATGCACTCTATCTAATCTATTTTGAGCTGTCAGATGCAGGAAATGGGGTGGAGCGTGCATTTAAAACCTCCTTTGCAGATGAAAAAACAGTATCACACCTCTTGGCTCAGTTAGAAGCTCAAGAAATAAATAAATGTTTTGAATGGTGGAAAGATGGAAACCACTGAAATATTCCAAGCACGGGAGACCCAGTGCCTTCTGTGCTGTAAAGGTAGTTGTCTTCCATTTGCATTCGTGGTTCATACAGATGGGGATGTGGTTTCAATCAATTTAAACAATGCCTGGGAAGACTGGCCTTAGCATTACCAAATTGAATTACTCCCAATCAGTGTTTGCCATGTTGAAATTATTAGATAAACAACAAAAAATACCTAATTTCCATCATCACCTTGTTAACTGATGACTTTTAAATACACTGGGGCTGTAACTACAAGCCTAAAATGGCACAAAGACTTAACAGTAATTAATGGGTGGAATAAAAAGGTGCAAACTTTACACAAATCTCATTAACCTGAACTGAAAATTACTTTATTTTAGCCATGGAACGCCATAACAAAATTCTGAACACAATGCTTTTGTATTCTTAATCCGTTGGCTTCAGTTAACAGCACATGTTTGCTGCCCCCGGTAACAAGCATAATCACAACACAATAGCATTTTAGTGAATTCCAGCACCGCTTAAATAATGACATGACCTTCAGAAGAATTATGTGCCCTTGAGCAAAGCTGATCGCTGTTTTTGAACTGATCCACACTTTGCAGAGGTCTACACACATAAGACGTACAAAAGTAATTTGGAAAGAATACACTTCTTTCTCCAAGCTTGGTAACATTCAGCTTAAACACAGGCACCACTCCTCATAAACCTTCAGATTCCTGTGGGTGGCTGTTGTTACATGTCACACTGTTCAAGTCACTCCTTGATTAGACACAAACGCTCACATTCCTGCGTGTGGTGGTTGATTCAACATGTCACACTGTTCAATCACTCCTCGATTAGATCCAAACGCTCACATTCCTGTGTGTGCTGGCTGTTACAACATGTCACAGTGAGCCATGCAGCTTTCAGTCTGTCTTTTAGCAAAAAATAGCAATTTCTGATTTAACTAAACACCACAGAACTCCCTCCACACCACCACGCTCAGTTTGTGTTGACTGGTTTGAGATCTCTTACCTTTTCCTCTTATTCCCTTCCACAGTACTCCTAAAACAAACTCCAGGGCTTGCTACCAACAGTCCATATGCTTTAAGAAAACTTCCTGAATTACAAGATTAGCAAAAATCTCTAACAGGTGAATGCTGGGAAGCAGGCCAAAGGTCATCTTTTCAGCGTCAGGGATCAAATTACAGAGTGAGCAACACTGACAGCCTAACCAAATACAGCAGCGTTAATGAATAAGCAAAAACAGCCCTGCCTTTGAGAGCAGTTAGCATTGGCTGTGCCTTTTGTTTTACTCATTTCTCCACCTAATAGCTTGTTTGCATCAGTCATTCCTTGAAAAGGGTAGACCAACAGTTTCAGCATTACTAGGATATGCAGAACAGTTTTTAGAGTCTAGTTTTTAAGTCAAAATAACAACATTTTTGTTTAGGAGTCCAGTGTCCTGCTTTTTAATAATTCCCTAAAATAGATGAGTTCTTTTCGTCATTTTTCATCTTGTTAACCAGCAGCAAAGAAAAACCTGCTAAAACAAACAACTAACATTGGTTCGCGTAAGAAAAATCAGGTCAAAGTCCAAAATTCCCATTACCCATTCAATGCTGTCATTATGTACACACTTCAAAATGGCCATCAAGGTGACACCAAATTCAGTAAGTCATAGACCAATATAGATAACTTGTGGGAACACTGTGAGATGCTTCATTATCTCTGATTTATGTCACGAAAGAAGGACATCGAGGACATGAATTTGGTGATTCCATAAAAAAGAAAAAAATATTTATCTCATGTTAAAAAAGCATTCATTATTTCATTAAAATCCAATGGTTCTTTTGAAAAGGCGTCAATCTGAAAAGGTTTTCTTTCTCCAGAGACAGAGCCCACCCAGTTTTGTGATTCAACAATTTCCTGTATTATTTTTCATCTATACTTTAGGGTCTAAATCAGAAATCCGAGCCAGCTAGGCGCAGAATAAATGCCGGTTCCCCCCACCATTTGAGGATGTTCATCTTTAATGTTATTAGGTAAAGGGGTACCTTATGAAAGAACAATATTGTATTTTCACGCACAGAAATTCCGTTTTCTGAAATGATTTATGAACTTTTGAATTACAGTATTTTTGTTTAGCCATTGTTTACCAATGAAATATAATCATGGTGCTCTCAGAAAGAGGTCTTCTTCCACAAGTTGAGTAGCTTAATTTACAAAAGTGTTACAGTACTTGAAAATGTTTGAAGGTAAATTTTGTCCATCGAAATGGCTAGACAAAAGGCATTCTGTACATTTGAACACACAGAGGGTGGCACGCTGTTCATAGTAGTGAAACATCTTGTAGATTGAAGGCACATACCCTGAAGAATCAATGATATTACTACAAAACTTTGTAAATCAGACATTTGTAATTCATGGAATTACTGTTTATTTTTCTTATGAACATTCATTTTTGGGAACTGGGTGTTGGCAAGGCCAATAGTTATTGCTATCACTGTTTAGGTCAGACACGGGTGAGGTATCTTTCTGATATCACCTCCAGATATCCTCGGCTGGCTCCACCCTGATCAATAACATTTACAGCATGTGCTGAAAGTAATAAGGTCAAGAATATTGCTGAGGTGGGGGACTTCAACATATTTTATGAAGTGTGGCTTGGTAGCATCACCACTGACCGAGAGAGCTGAGATCAAAAGAATATGTCCATCAGCCAGGCTCTGCCACAGAACAAGAGGTAAATTTAACCTCAGTTATACCAATCTACCCAAGTCCCAATTGACCACCTCCAGAGACCATCATCATAATGGAAGATGGTTTTGAGTCAATAATATTAGTTGTCCAGGATATCACAAGAAATGACCGAGAACGGTGGGTATAGCAAAGACATTGGGACCAGGCTACATCCCAACTGTGGTGCTGAACACCAAAGCCACACCTCTCGCCAAGATGTTCCAGTACAGTTACAATGCTGGCTTCGATCTTACAACATAGAACTTTTCCTGGTATGTCCTGTTCACAAAATGGCAGCAAATTGTTGAATATTAATGATCACATATTAACCCAACAGCAAAATAACATTGACCACACTCTCACCAAAACCTGTTTACGAATGATTGGTTTGAAGCATGCCAAACAAGCTTCACTGAACGAGACTCAGACATTTACCTGCAATACCTTCTCTTTCTACACTTATCTTTCCGAGTATCTACATGGAGATTTTTTTATCAAATGCATGCAGTCAAATATAGCACAATCTAAACCCAGTCAAGTGTAACTGAGTGATAGAATCTGGATGGAAGAGGGGAAATTGATGGGAATATCAGGAGAATGGGTTACAGTGAAAATTAGTGGGGAATTGAGATTGATTGCTCTGTGAGCTGGCACAGCTACTTCTATGTCAGAAAGCAACATGGAAATAAAATGACATTTTCCACATAATTATTTTTAGATCAATTTAAGCTAATTCAGATTCATATTTCTGGTTCACTATTCATCAGTAAAGCACAAATAGGCAAGTTAGAACCTATTCTTTTCAACAGTGAAATACCTTTTAATTCTACTGTGAGAACTGCAAATTTAAAAATCGTTTGAGTTTCAGTCCAGGCATTGCAGACTTAACTGAACAATTCTGTACTACACTGTCCTCTAGTGGCAAATATATAATATGTTTTTATGCCTTTAACTGCACTACAGTCCATGATCATACATTATTATCACCTTATGCCTTTTAGGTTAAGTTTATCCAATGAACACCTAAGTTTCTAGATTTTTATTTTAATACTGGGTGGCATTAGTGTTGGCTCTTCTCATTTCATTCCTACTTTTTGAACGTTTATGTCCTGTTGACAAATACAAAATGTACTTTATGCTAACATCAAGGGAAGGTAGTTTCTCTCTTGTGGAGGTGTTAATAGCCTGCCACTTTCAGGGTACAAAGTTAATTGTCAGCCCGTGCCTGAACTTGCCTAGGCGCATGCAGGCGAGTTGCTTAAATTAGTGAGGAGCTGTGAATAGAACTGTGCAATCATCTGCAGGCATCCCCACTTGTAGTAGCAATGTTACAAAATGTTGAGATTTTAAAAATCAAGTCTGCAATTTATCCCATCAGATAAAGCACAAAAATAAGTTTAATTTGACACCTAATTCACTTTCATATCTTCAGTATTAAAATAATTATGGCCATTTTCATACTCGGAAATTAGCATCTTGTTCCCTATTGATTTTCCATTGACTTAACACAAAAGCTGTGATCGAGGACAGTGAAATGGCCATAACTTTCTTAAAAATTAAGAGAACTGAAAGAAATTTTCAATTATTATAGATTGAAGCATTCTGAAACAAATATGAAACAATCTTACTTGGATGACTTGAAATTAAAGCATATAATTAGTTAGTTACCCAATTGTAGCTAATTCCAAACTTCAATTACTAGATCTAAGCATCTATCCATTTCTTAAGAAAAGATTAACATTTTTAAATAGCCTAAGTGTCCAAATAACATTCACAAAGAATTCACAATAAAACATGATTTTTAAATCTCATTTACATTAATCTATAGGCCAAATGGAAGGAATTTAGTGTTCAATTGCTGTAAATTAATGGCCATTTAAATCAGCTTTCGAGTGGGATCCTGTGGAACTCTGTGGCACGCGCTGGTTTAGAACATTCCCATTGCGGTAGATTTGTACCCCATATGCCCAGAAAAATACTGCAGGATTTAATGGGCCCCCAAATTAGCTACTCGCAACATTAAACTTTGTATAAAGGGATCTTAAGAAGCCCTTTTTAATGTAAAAATAAACAACCTACCTTCCGTTGTCCCCTGTATGAGATGTCCCGTTGTCTGCGGTCGCAGGTTTAGAGGATAATTTTTAACTTACTATAACAACTAAATTAACCAATATAGTTTAAAAATAGCTCCAGCGAACCAACGTCCCAGCGATTTTTCATCAGCAACTAAGTAGGCTGAACAACCTCGATTTGAATAGCCTAGGGAAAATCGCATTTTAAACCCGCCCCCCTCTCAACGGTGCCAAAATCACGCACACGGGCTGGGACAGATCTGCAGCGACGCTGAAGGTAGGTTTTGCAACATACCAACTTGTAGCCTTTTACAATGGAAGAAAGATCTTTGATGATGCAGATCAAGATATATTTGCATGGGGCATCACTTCGATGAACTCCTGCATTGAGGGTATAGTATTGGGATGATAAACTTCTGACAGCTATAGGTTTGACTCCAGCCATTGATTTTAGAATTTTACCAAAGCGTCTTGGTGTAATGCTCATGGTCAAATGCTGACTTGATGTCAAGGGCAGTTGAATTTGCCTGTCCTCTAGAATCAGCTCTTTCATCCATGTTTGGACCCAGACTGTGATGAGGTGCTGGCAAAGTCCAAATTGGGTATTGATGAGTTATCATCGGTAACTAAATGCCACTTGATAGCACTGTCAATGACAGCTTCTATCCCTTTGTTGATGATTGAGAGCAGACTGGTTGGGTGACAATTGCATTTAACCTGCCTTTTCTGAACTGGACGTACCTTCTACATAGTAGATACTAGGTGTTGTTACTATAGTTTGGTTTAGAGATACAGTGCAGAAACAGGCCCTTCGGCCCACCGAGACGGCACTGCACATTAACACATGCTAGGGGCAATTAACAGAGTGAGCAACACTGACAGCCTACACGCACTAGAGACAATTTACACTTATACCAAGTATACAAATCCAAGCCAATTAACCTACAAACCTGTACGTATTTAGAGTGTGGGGGGAAACCGAAGATCTCAAAGAACACCCACACAGTCATGGGGAGAACATACAAACTCCGTACTGACAGCACCCATAGTCAGGATCAAACCAGTCTCTGGCGCTGCAAGCGCTGTAAGGCAGCAATTCTACTGTTGCACCATCAAACTCTACTGAAACATCTTGGCAGAAGCTTCAATACTCGGCTATTTATTTAACTCGTTCAAACATTTATCTTTAATTTTCTCAAGTTCCAATAAAAGCAGTTATTTTGGAGCATCCAGCATCTAACAATATTTAGTTCTTGTAGAAACAATGAACTGCAGATGCTGGCTCACAAGAAAAGACAAAGTGCTTCTGAAGAAGGGTCCTGACTCGAAACATCACCTTTCCATGTTCTCCAGGAATTCTGGCTGCGTTACTTCAGTGCTTTGTGTCTTTCTTTGTCAATATTTAGTTCTAGCAACATCGGATTGAGCTTATTATAAATTTACAATATCAATTGGGCCTATCGCTGTTAAGGGACAAAAGTTTAGGGGTAACATGAGGGGGAACTTCTTTACTCAGAGAGTGGTAGCTGTGTGGAATGAGCTTCCAGTGGAAATGGTGGAGGCAGGTTCGATTTTATCATTTAAAAATAAATTGGATAGGTATATGGATGGGAAAGGAATGGAGGGTTATGGTCTGAGTGCAGGTAGATGGGACTAGGTGAGAGTAAGTGTTCGGCACGGACTAGAAGGGCCGAGATGGCCTGTTTCCGTGCTGTAATTGTTATATGGTTATCCCTGGAGGTATCATCAGTGTCTTCCTAACACTCTTCCAATTGGTTAACTAACATGTGAATGAGAGGGGATACAGAGAAGGTTTACCAGACTGATTCCTGGAATGGCAGGATATGAAGAAAGACTGGATAGACTCGGCTTGTTCGCGCTAGAATTTAGAAGATTCAGGGGGGATCTTATAGAAACTTACAAAATTCTTAAGGGGTTGAACAGGCTAGATGCAGGAAGATTATTCCCGATGTTGGGGAAGTTCAGAACAAGGGGTCACAGTTTAAGGATAAGGTGGAAGTCTTTTAGGACCGAGATGAGAAAAACATTTTTTACACAGAGAGTGGTGAATCTGTAGGATTCTCTGCCACAGAAGGTAGTTGAGGCCAGCTCATTGGCTATATTTAAGAGGGAGTTAGATGTGGCCCTTGTGGTTAAAGGGATCAGGGGTTATGGAGAGAAGGCAGGTACAGGATACTGAGTTGGATGATCAGCCATGATCATATTGAATGGCGGTGCAGGCTCGAAGGGCCGAATGGCCTACTCCTGCACCTATTTTCTATGTTTCTATGTGAAAGCTATGAGTGAAGCAAATCAGCAACATGACAATAAGTGGAGACAAATTTAAACTACCTTGCCAATTTAAAAAAAAAATTGCTGCATCCATTGCACCAGCACAAATTAGGAAATTAGGAACCACAATTTAGTGATATCAATTTACATTCAGTTGATGCTTGCAGTTATGCATTACCACTGCAACATGTTAGCAGGTCACAACAATGTCTCATTCTAGTCCAAGTAGGATTATTGTTCTTTAAATTACATTAGCTTGCATTATGTTAGGTTGCATGCACTGATTGTATGGGTATGTATGATATTCACAGCAAAAGATTCTGTGCTGGAGAAATAGCAAGCCATGTAAAGTTCTGGTCCAGCTCATGATGCAGCGAGCAGGATACCCAGCAAAATGCCATTCACAATACCTCTGTAGATTCCTGGCTTGCAGGTGAGGATATGATTGTATCTGCTTCAGTAGCCTTTGGCTAAAAGGATGAATCAAAATATAAATGAATGCCCATATTTTGCCCAGTCAAAAATTCTGCCGCCTGGAATCATCAAAGATGCTGTTTAATAACTGTAAAACTCCAAGCGGTGAAAATAACTTCAATAGATCATACCGAAAATTTAAGACAATTGTTCGGCAAACGATTAGCTCTTGTTTGTTTTTAATTACAATCGATAAATCACAATGCTTGTATTCTTCAACCGTGACATTGTTGTAACAAATAATGACGAATACCCCTACAGATTTTCACACACTCTGAAACAAAGGTGCAGGGGACACTGTTTTGCCAGTACACAAGAGAGTTATGAAGATATAGAAACAAGGAACTGCAGATGCTAGTCTACACAAAATGTGCTGGAGTAACTCAGCAGGTCAAGCAGCATCTCTGGAGAACATGGATAGGTGACATTTTGGGTCAGGACCCTTCTTCAGACTTATGCAGATGTTTGTGGCACCGTGCAAAGCACATGTTTTAGGCATAACCTGAAATGTAAAACTGGATCTCAATCTTAGATTTTCTGTTGGTGCTGAGTACAGATGAAGAGGCTGACTAACACTTTATTTTGGAAATTATGGTCAGGTTCACTCAAACCATAATGACAGCTGGCTGGGCCTATTATTAATCCTTGCAGTGCAAACTAATTTGAGGAAATTAATGAGCAGAAATACTAAAAAGATATCATACAATATCACTTACTTCCTTTTCGAAGGTGGTTGAAGGTAAGTAGCTCTGGGGTGAAAAAAAGGTCAGTAGAAAAAAAAGGTGATTTAAACAGCAGAACGTCACCTCTTTCAATCCAAGGCATGTTCATTCACAACAGGAGAGTTTTTTTGGAGAGGCTTGTGTTTTAGAGATGGCACCAAAAAGGCAGCAGCGCAGGGGGAGGGCACAACCCTAAAAAAAATCTGCCATGCAGGTGTTGCCCGCCCAAGAAGATGAATGGCAGGAGGTGATGCCACAGGAGGTGATAGTGCAGGAGGAGGTAGCCCTGCATGAGAGACCCCTGGAGGAGGAGACCAGGGTAGTTAGGGCTGGCCTTAGGAGGTGCGGGGCCCAATTGGGAAATTCGGTTTGAATAAATATATAAATAAATAAATATGATTGAGTCACGTGTCGTGAGTAACATGACAATTCGGGGAGAGTTCCTTCCACAGCGTGTGGGGAATCTAGCCAGGGGTAAAGTTGCGAGGAGGGAAGGAGCGATGAGAAGGAGGGGTTAGGGTTCATGCCGGTAAAGCGGCCTTTTCACGGGGCGACTTGACGCAAGAGTTAACCAGAGTTTAACATCGTGGGAACCTCGTGCGATAACAGTACGGCATTCGTGGACCACCGTGGACCACCGTGGCGCTAACGGCAGGTAATCGTGTAACTTGGTGACTCGGGAGAAAATTCAAGCAAGTTTGAATTTCTCCAAGAGTGACTTGTACACTTGTGGTTGAGCATTGCAACATTATATGAACGTAGTGGCCAGTGCGATATCCGTGCGATATCCGTAATAACTCTTGCGGTTACCGTGGGAACTCCTGCGAACGGTGAACCCGGAAGCTGGACAGAGGGGACAGAAGGTGAGTAAAAATTGTCTTCTGTGGGATTGAATTTTAAAAATAAAGATTTGCATCCGCATATGGACATCAACTTATTCATGAGTTATGTTAATGAGATTCAAGAAAATAACTATAATCTTTAAAAGGGACTTTAAAAGGGACTTTACTGAAAGGTCCCGCATTTTTATGGTCCGTGAGGAATTTTTCACATGTACTTCTTTGAGAGATACAGGTCGGAGTCCTCGCCGACTAGCGATCGATGCCTTTCCGAAGCAGGGTCCGGAACGCTACCAATCAATGTTCTCCAGAGACCCGTGTAAGGAGTGAACTGCACATGCTGGTTTAAACCGAAGACAGACACAAAAAGCTGGAGTAACTCAGCGAGTCAAGCAGCATCTCTGGAGAAAAATAGCTGATGTTTCGGGACGAGACACATCTTCAGACTCAATTCCGATTAGGCTGTCTGAAGAAGGGTTCCGATTCGAATTGCCACCTATTCTTTTTCTCCAGAGATGCTGCCTGACCCGCTGACTTACTCCAGCTTTTTATGTTTTTCTTCCCAGATCTGACTTGCCTGCTGAGTTACACCAACATTTTGTGTCCTTTTGTGCGTATTAACCAGCATCTGCAGTTCCTTTAGACATTACCTAACTTCAGATTTTAGAGATATAGCGCGGAAACAGGCCCTTCGACCCACCGAGTCCGCGCCGACCACCTATTCTTATCCGGCTTCAGAACGGTTCTTCCTTCCATTCGTTTGGGCACTGACCCGACCTACCAACCTACCTCAATGCGGACATTGGACTTTTTCCCCCTGGAACTGTCCTGAAAACATATATTCGGAACTCTGGTATTTTCCTCTTCGCTCTACCTGGTGTTCTTGTGCATGTGTCGGAGGGAACAGCAGATGCCGGTTTAAAGAGAATGCTGGAGTAACTCGACGGTTCAAAATGCTGGAGTAACTCAACGGGACATGCAGCATCTCTAAAGAAAAGGAACGGGTGACGTTTCGGGTCGAGGCCCTTCTTCAGACTGTACGTGGCTTGGTTATATTCATGTATAGCATTATCTGATATGATTGTATAGCACGCAAACAAAAGTTTATTCCCTGCATAGAATCATACAGCGTAGAAACAGGCCCTTCGACCCAACTTGCCCACACTGACCAATATGTCCCATCTACACTAGTCCCACTTGCCCGCGTTTGGCCCATAACCATCTAAACCTATCCTATCCATGCTTCAGTCTAATGCGTCTTAAGACAGTACCTGCCTCAACTACCTTAACGGATAGATCATTCCATACACCCACCACCCTTTGCGTAAAATAGTTACCCCTTAGGCTCTCATTAAATCATTCCCCCCGAACCTAAACCTGTATCTGCTGGTTCTCGATATGAGACAATAATAACAAACCAAAGCGAGTTAGGACATCAACGGGGAGATCCTGGATAAACCCAAGGTAGCCACAAAATGGAGGAACTCAGCGCAACAGGCAGCATCTCTGGGGAGAAGGAATGGGTGACATTTCGGGTCGAGACCCTTCTGATATGCTGCTTGTCCCGCTGAGCTACATGTTGTGTCTATCTTCGTTTTAATCCAGCATCTGCAGTTCCTTCCTGGCCGAACCCGATTGAAAGATGAGAGGCTGGGCGATAGAGCACTGGGTGTGACAAGGATCAGGCTTCAGTAAGCAAAGTAAAGAGAGGTGGCAACGTTATGGAAATGAAGCGGGTAATCCGAGTGATGGCGAGACGGTATCCTCTAATGTGTCGAAAGAACTGTAGATGTTGGTTTGCGCCGATGATAGACACAGTAATACTGGAGACAGACATAAAATACTGGATGGGCAGCATCTGGATAAAAGGAATGGGTGACGTTTCGGGACGAGACTCTGAAGAAGGGTCTCGAACCGAAACGTCACACATTCCTTCTCTCCAGAGATGCTGCCCGTCCCGCTGTGTTACTCCAGCATTTCGTGTCTATCTTCCGTATGCTCTGTGATGGTCATCTCGGAGTCAAGTGGCAACTCTGGTCTGTAGACACGAGGAACTGCAGACGCAGGAATCACGAGCAAAACACAGAGCATTGGACGAGCCTGACCCTTTGAGTTCCTCCATCACTTTGTGTTGAAGTCAGGTCTGGACATTGCTTGGCTCAGTCTCAGGCGCCGGCTAACTAGGAAGGTCGAGTCAAAGTCCAGCACTAACACTCATGCGGCTTTTTCACGGGGCGACTTGACGCAAGATGTAACCAGAGTGAAGTGGTCGTGGTCCAGCACGATATCACACGATATAACGGGGGGGTAGATAAAGAGTTCCCACGGTACTCGGCATTTCTGTTATTTGTGCGAGTGACTTGTCCGTCTCCCGAGCTTTCCCGTTAAATCTTGAATGAACATTGTGAAGTGTTGTTAAATCATCACGTGGCACAAATGATGTCACTTTTTTTTCACACACTATAAATATCCTCCCTTGGTTGAATTGGCTCATTTGGAGACATGTTTTACTGTGTATGTGGGAGACACAGATGGACTGAGCACAGTACCTCGGTCTTACTGTGTGTGGGAGAGGGGGAGAAAGAGACGTACACTCACAGAGGCAGAGTCTCTCAGCCTGTGTAAGAGGGAGGGAGGGAGAGAGAGAGAGAGGCACACACAAGGTGGATGTGAAATCTCACCTGCCTGTTTCAGTGACAGACACCCGCCGCCAGTAAATGAAGACACCCCCATCTGTCTCCCCCTCCTCTCCCTCGACTCCCCCACCTTTCCCTCCCAACTCCAGTCCCGTCCCGACCCCCTGGGAAACAGAATAGAGCAACAATCAACTGCTGCCTGTGCGCTGATATGACAATAAAGGCTACTTTACTTTACTTTACTTTACTGAGTTAAAGAGTTCCCGTAGACTGTAAAACTGGGACCCTGGTTCTGGACTCCCCCAACATCGGGAACATTCTTCCTGCATCTAGCCTGTCCAATCCCGTAGATACTGATTAGACCGGTATCTATTTATTTACTTTATTAATGATTTCAATTAAATATTGGGAACATCATGCCGCAAACGTTATTTCTTGAGTGTTAGTGCTGGGCTTTGACTCGACCTTCCTAGTTAGCCGGCACCTGAGACTGAGCCAAGCAATGTCCAGACCTGACTTCAACACAAAGTGATGGAGGAACTCAAAGGGTCAGGCTCGTCCAACGCTCTGTGTTTTGCTCGTGATTCCTGCGTCTGCAGTTCCTCGTGTCTACAGACCAGAGTTGCCACTTGACTCCGAGATGACCATCACAGAGCATACGGAAGATAGACACAAAATGCTGGAGTAACACAGCGGGACGGGCAGCATCTCTGGAGAGAAGGAATGTGTGACGTTTCGGTTCGAGACCCTTCTTCAGAGTCTCGTCCCGAAACGTCACCCATTCCTTTTATCCAGATGCTGCCCGTCCAGTATTTTATGTCTGTCTCCAGTATTACTGTGTCTATCATCGGCGCAAACCAACATCTACAGTTCTTCCCGACACATTAGAGGATACCGTCTCGCCATCACTCGGATTACCCGCTTCATTTCCATAACGTTGCCACCTCTCTTTACTTTGCTTACTGTAGCCTGATCCTTGTCACACCCAGTGCTCTATCGCCCAGCCTCTCATCTTTCAATCGGGTTCGGCCAGGAAGGAACTGCAGATGCTGGATTAAAACGAAGATAGACACAACATGTAGCTCAGCGGGACAAGCAGCATATCAGAAGGGTCTCGACTCGAAATGTCACCCATTCCTTCTCCCCAGAGATGCTGCCTGCCGTCGAGTTACTCCAGCATTCTCTTTAAACCGGCATCTGCTGTTCCTTCCGACACATGCACAAGAAATAGGCAACTTTTCGGGCCGAAACGTTGCCTATTTCCTTCGTTCCATAGATGCTGCTGCACCCGCTGAGTTTCTCCAGCATTTGTGTGTGTGGGTGTGAGTTGGGGGGGGGGGATTCGAATCGGAACCCTTCTTCAGACATCCTAACCGGAATTGAGTCTGAAGATGTGTCTCGTCCCGAAACATCACCTATTTTTCTCCAGAGATGCTGCTTGACTCGCTGAGTTACTCCAGCTTTTTGTGTCTGTCTTCGATTTAAACCAGCATGTGCAGTTCACTCCTTACACGGGTCTCTGGAGAACATAGATTGGTAGCGTTCCGGACCCTGCTTCGGAAAGACATCGATCGCTAGTCGGCGACGACTCCGAGCTGTATCTCTCAAAGAAGTACCTGTGAAAAATTTCTCACGGACCCTAAAAATGCGGGACCTTTCAGTAAAGTCCCTTTTAAAGATTATAGTTATTTTCTTGAATCTCATTAACATAACTCATGAATAAGTTGATGTCCATATGCGGATGCAAATCTTTATTTTTTAAATTCAATCCCACAGAAGACAATTTTTACTCACCTTCTGTCCCCTCTGTCCAGCTTCCGGGTTCACCGTTCGCAGGAGTTCCCACGGTAACCGCAAGAGTTATTACGGATATCGCACTGGCCACTACGTTCATATAATGTTGCAATGCTCAACCACAAGTGTACAAGTCACTCTTGGAGAAATTCAAACTTGCTTGAATTTTCTCCCGAGTCACCAAGTTACACGATTACCTGCCGTTAGCGCCACGGTGGTCCACGGTGGTCCACGAATGCCGTACTGTTATCGCACGAGGTTCCCACGATGTTAAACTCTGGTTAACTCTTGCGTCAAGTCGCCCCGTGAAAAAGCCCCATTAGACTGAACTGAACTCTCGTCGGTGAGAGTATTTGTGATTGTCTGAAGAAGGGTCTCGACCAGAACCGCAACCCTCTCCTCAGAGCCCCTACCCGTCCCGCTGAACCACCACAGACAGGGAGTTGAAGGTAGACACAGGGGGGTCCACCTTCAACTTCAGAACCAAACAAAAAACACAGAGTGCTGGAGGAACTCAGCGGGCAAGGCAGCACCCGCGGAGGGAACATATCACTTATCAGGAGCCGCCACGGGGCCAGGACTCTTCTCCCCCCCCCCTCCAACAGAAAGGAACCGCAGATGCAGCCATCACCGCAAAACATCTAAGAATTAACTGTAGATACTGGAAAATCGAAGGTAGACAAAAATGCTGGAGTAACTCAGCGGGAGCGGGTGTGAGGCAGCATCTATGGAGCGAAGGAAATAGCCAACGTTTCGGGCCGGGTCTAAAGAAGGGTTTCGACCCGAAACGTTGCATATTTCCTTCACTCCATAGAGGGGGGGATGCAGGGAGTCAGATAGACTGCGCAATGACAGTGGGGGATCCCAGTGTGAGAGTGAGTCACCACCTGTGTACAGCGTTCCCACATCCCTCTTCTCCACCAAGCAAGGCACACCCCTCTCTCCCCTCCGCCCTCTCCCCCCTTCCTTCCCTCTTCTCCACCAAGCAAGGCACACCCCTCTCTCCCCTCCGCCCTCTCCCCCCTTCCTTCCCTCATCCTCCCCCCTCTCTAAAGAAGGAGGCAAGGGGAGGGGGAGGGAGGTAGTGAGAGGTAGGGAGAGGGAGATCTAAAGGGTGTTCAAGAAGGAACTGCAGATGCTGGAAGATCGAAGGTACACAAAATTGCTGGAGAAACTCAGCGGGTGCAGCAGCATCTATGGAGCGAAGGAAATAGGCGACGTTTCGGGCCGAAACCCTTCTTCAGACTGATGGGGGGTGGGGGGGAGAAGGAAGGAAAAGGGGAGGAGGAGGAGCCCGAGGGCGGGCGGATGGGAGGAGACAGCTAGAGGGTTGAGGAAGGGGAGGAGACAGCAAGGACTAGCAAAATTGGGAGAATTCAATGTTAATGCCATCCGGACGCAAGGTCCCCAGACGGAATATGAGGTGATGTTCCTCCAATTTCCGCTGTTGCTCACTCTGGCAATGGAGGAGACCCAGGACAGAGAGGTTGGATTGGGTATGGGAGGGGGAGTTGAAGTGCTGAGCCACCGGGAGGTCAGGTTGGTTATTGCGGACTGAGCGGAGGTGTTCAGCGAAACGATCGCCCAACCTGCGCTTAGTCTCCCCGATGTAAATCAGCTGACATCTAGAGCAGCGGATGCAGTAGATGAGGTTGGAGGAGATACAGGTAAACCTTTGTCGCACCTGGAACGACTGCTTGAGTCCTTGAATGGAGTCGAGTGGGGAGGTGAAGGGACAGGTGTTGCATTTCTTGAGGTTGCAACGGAAAGTGCCAGGGGAGGGGGTGGTGCGGGAGGGAAGGGAAGAATTGACGAGGGAGTTGCGGAGGGAGCGGTCTTTGCGGAAGGCAGACATGGGGGGAGATGGGAAGATGTGGCGAGTGGTGGGGTCACGTTGGAGGTGGCGGAAATGGCGGAGGATTATGTGTTGTATTTGCCGGCTGGTGGGGTGAAAGGTGAGGACCAGAGGGACTCTGCCCTTGTTGCGGGTGCGGGGATGGGGAGAGAGAGCAGTGTTACGGGGTATGGATGAGACCCTGGTGTGAGCTTCATCTATGGTGGCGGAGGGGAATCCCCGTTCCCTGAAGAACGAGGACATTTCCGATGCCCTGGTATGGAATGTCTCATCCTGGGAACAGATGCGGCGTAGGCGGAGGAATTGGGAGTAGGGGATGGAGTCTTTACAGGGGGCAGGGTGGGAAGACGTGTAGTCCAGATAGCCATGTGAGTCAGTGGGTTTGTAATGTATGTCGGTCAGGAGTCTGTCCCCTGCGATGGAGATGGTGAGGTCAAGGAATGGTAGGGAAGTGTCGGAAATGGTCCAGGTGTATTGGAGTGTCGGATGGAAGTTGGTGGTGAAGTGGATGAAGTCAGTCAGTTGTGTGTAGGTGCAGGAGGTGGCCCCAAAGCAGTCGTCAATGTAACGGAGGTAGAGGTCGGGGATGGGGCCCTGGTACGTCTCGAACAAGGATTGTTCAACGTACCCGACAAAGAGGCAGTCGTAGCTGGGGCCCATGCGTGTGCCCATAGCTACACCTTGTGTTTGGAGGAAATGGGAGGAGTCAAATGTAAAGTTGTTGAGGGTGAGGACTAAGCGGAGGAGAGTGTGAGCACACGCATGGGCCCCAGCTACGCCTGCCTCTTTGTCGGTTACGTTGAACAATCCTTGTTCGAGACGTACCTGGGCCCCATCCCCGACCTCTACCTCCGTTACATTGACGACTGCTTTGGGGCCACCTCCTGCACCTACACACAACTGACTGACTTCATCCACTTCACCACCAACTTCCATCCGGCACTCCAATACACCTGGACGATTTCCGACACTTCCCTACCATTCCTTGACCTCACCATCTCCATCGCAGGGGACAGACTCCTGACCGACATACATTACAAACCCACTGACTCTCATGGCTATCTGGACTACACGTCTTCCCACCCTGCCCCCTGTAAAGACTCCATCCCCTACTCCCAATTCCTCCGCCTACGCCGCATCTGTTCCCAGGATGAGACATTCCATACCAGGGCATCGGAAATGTCCTCGTTCTTCAGGGAACGGGGATTCCCCTCCGCTACCATACATGAAGCTCACACCAGGGTCTCATCCATACCCCGTAACACTGCTCTCTCTCCCCATCCCCGCACCCGCAACAAGGGCAGAGTCCCTCTGGTCCTCACCTTTCACCCCACCAGCCGGCAAATACAACACATAATCCTCCGCCATTTCCGCCACCTCCAACGTGACCCCACCACTCGCCACATCTTCCCATCTCCCCCCATGTCTGCCTTCCGCAAAGACCGCTCCCTCCGCAACTCCCTCGTTAATTCTTCCCTTCCCTCCCGCACCACCCCCTCCCCGGGCACTTTCCGTTGCAACCGCAAGAAATGCAACACGTGTCCCTTCACCTCCCCCCTCGACTCCATTCAAGGACCCAAGCAGTCGTTCCAGGTGCGACAAATGTTCACCTGTATCTCCTCCAACCTCATCTACTGCATCCGCTACTCTAGATGTCAGCTGATTTACATCGGGGAGACTAAGCGCAGGTTGGGCGATCGTTTCGCCGAACACCTCCGCTCAGTCCGCAATAACCAACCTGACCTCCCGGTGGCTCAGCACTTCAACTCCCCCTCCCATTCCCAATCCGACCTCTCTGTCCTGGGTCTCCTCCATTGCCAGAGTGAGCAACAGCGGAAATTGGAGGAACAGCACCTCATATTCCGTCTGGGGACCTTGCGTCCGGATGGCATGAACATTGAATTCTCCCAATTTTGCTAGTCCTTGCTGTCTCCTCCCCTTCCTCAACCCTCTAGCTGTCTCCTCCCATCCGCCCGCCCTCGGGCTCCTCCTCCTCCCCTTTTCCTTCCATCTCCCCCCCACCCCCCATCAGTCTGAAGAAGGGTTTTGGCCCGAAACGTCGCCTATTTCCTTCGCTCCATAGATGCTGCTGCACCCGCTGAGTTTCTCCAGCAATTTTGTGTACCTGAGATCTAAAGGGTAACTGGTTTTAGTCTCCAATCACCTCACAAAGGGCAGCCAACAGTGGTGGTGAGGCAGAAGGGAGAACTCACTCTCTCTCTCCCACCCCCTTCTCTGCACACCCTCTCTCTCTCCAACTCTCCCTCCTTCCTCTCTCTCTCTCTCCTCTCCAATATCCCCCTCCCTCTCCCCCCCTCTCTCTCTCTCCCCCCTTCCTCTCTTCTCTCTCCAATTCTCTCTCTCCCTCTTCCTCTCCCTCTTCCCCCAGCCACGTTTATATCGACAGTTCACTGCACGAGTGTGTGTGTGAGAGCCGAGCTGTGTTTCTCATTCTGACTCTGCTCCGTGAGCTGCTCGTATTGACAGTAATCGTATCCACGTCTTAACTGAAAACGAGTGGTTTGCAAACTGAAAATCCCCCCCGTCTCTCCACGCCCCCCCCCACACACACACACACACACAAACACACACGCAGATAGAGAGAGACACACACACAGCCACAGAGACACACACACACAGAAACACAGAGACATACACTGACACAGAGTCACATACACAGACAGACAGACACCAATGTTAACACAGACTCAAACCACCAACCAGGTCTGCTGTTGTACGGCACCGAACGAGTTAACACAACTCCCCCACTCACACACGGCCCGCCTGCCCGCTCCCGGCGTTTAGCGTTCAATACTCACGGCTGAATTTGCTGCGGTGCTGGGGCTTGCTGCCCTGTAGACTCCCACCGGGGTCTGCTCCGGCGGCAGCGAGTGACACAATATAACGCATTTACTGAGGAATGCATTGTTTAACTACTTGCTAACTACTGCCTGTTTACAAGTGTTACAGCAGCAGTAACACATCGTTTCTTATTCATGTTTGTTTTGTAAAAAAATCCGTATGGCAAATGTTTTTTTTTAATCTTTATTTAACATAGTGAATTTATATTTCCATATGAAATACGGAAAATTAACGCGGGGCCCCCATTGGGCACGGGGCCCAATTTGGAAAAATCGGTCCAATCAGCCTAGGGCCGGCCCTGAGGGTAGTAGTATATGTCCCCACCACCACCCCACCCATCACTGCCTCATGTGAAGGCAGCAAAGCAGCCCTTTCTCCTGTGTCTGACACAGCATCAGAGGTAGATGCCCCATTGGTGGTGAGGGAGGGCTGGAGGAAGGTGATGCCCTACACCAGGCAGCAGGAGGAGGACCTTGAGGAATGGTTCCAGCAGAATGCCATCCTGCACGAAAAGGAAAATGAAGGGTACAGGGACAGGGACAAGAATGGCATGCTTGCCATCCACTGCCCCATATGTGTGCTTAAAGTTCCATCTTTTGCCAATGCCCAGCGCCACTCTCTTCCAGTCATCTGGTGTACTGGGACAGTCCATCACATTATCTCCATTCACCCATTGAGACCTCTTCTTGTGCTTCCTCTTCACCCTTGCTCTTCCCTTCTGTCTTTCTTAAAAAGCTGCTGAAGCAAAAGGGCTACTGCAAACAGCAGTAGGTGTATTTTTACTAACATCCTCCAAACTAGTTCCTTCCTTGCTTGCATGGTTCAGAATGATTTTTTTAAAAACCTGAAAGGCATTTTTTAGTGAGAAAAAAATGCAGACATGACATCATTTTATCAGGTGATCATTTGAGCTGTAGACACTCGTCACTGGTCGTTGTTGGTTTTCAGTGTGGTTCTCTGATGTCGAAGGGGGTCGTGCTCATTCACGGACCAATTTGCCAGAGACCATCCATGAGTAAAACGTACATGGTCGAAGCCAGTCTTCAACATGGTCGAGGGAGGTCTTCAACATAGTCGTAGGAGGTCGTACACATAGTCGTGGAAGGTCGTAGGAAGTCGTAGGTCACTGCGACCTTGATTTTAAAAAAAAGTTGCTTAAGGTCGACGGAGGTTGCGGTGGAGGTCTCCTAAGTGGGACAGGCCCTTTACTATCTCTTTGCATGTCACCAATGTAATGTTTGTAGACCCCTTCATTACATGCCCTCGCCTTCCATAGCCAAGGTAACTTATTTCACGTATAAAGATATTAAATTTAGGCTCGCTGGTCTTGTCATAAAACTGCAATGAAAAAGCACCAGGGGAGGCAACTATCACATCTGCCTCACTGAGGGGGGCGTGTCGTGAGCCCAGTGGAGGGAGTGCGAGCGTCAATTACGTAGGCTCAGCCCACGTAATTGACGCTGCCTCGCTCTCCCTCCACGTTAGCTAGCTTCAGCAGTGGCGGCACAGCAATGGGTTCCAGCTCTGACTTTCCAGCCATGGGCGGCGCTGACCTTAACATCGCGGAGCCTGGGATCTCTCGCCGAGGTCGCCAGCATTGAATCTCCGCCCAGCTCAGCCTGTGGACTTCGGAAGCCGTGGTCTCCAGTAGGTAGCAGCAGATTTGGAGGCTCTGGGCCGCTGAGAGTGCTCTTCCGTTAAAGGGCCTGAAACATCGGGCCATTAGCGGCGACTGCGTAGGCCTCAATAGGCCCCGACCACGTGTGAACAGAGGAAGAGGACTGAACTTTGGTGTCTTCCCTCAGTGGGAAACGTTGATTCCTCTGTGGGGGGATGTTTCACATGTGTGTAAATCTGGCTCTGATACTAGCCAGTGCCTCCCCAGCCATTGACCTCACCGCATGTCACTGTCCCTCATATGTATCCACCTATCACTTGCCAAACTTTGCCCCATCCCTCTTTTGCAGCTTTCTCTCCCCAATCCCATCAGTCTGAAGGGTTCCCCTGCCTGAAATGTCATCTGTTCCTTCTCTCCACAGATGCTGCCTAACCTGCTGAGTACCTCCAGCAGTTTTTTTTATTGTAAATGGCTTGTTTATCATGTAACAACTTCAATGAACAATTACTGGCAGTAATCCATGTTGATGAGCAGCCAGAGGTTATCTTTTCAAATGGATTTTGATGGTGAAGAAATTTACATGCAAGTGAAATATCCCCTCTTTGAGCTGGAGTCAGCCGAAGTTTCCAACCACAGGCATGTTGGAAAATTATCCCTTTGGTTATTATTATGACATAAAACATTGAAACGTTCATGAAAATACTAAATCTTTCCACTCTCTCACTATGACAAATAATAATTGTGACTAGTCTAAAATTCTGGGTGTTTAGTTTGAGAATGAAAATAAGTGAATTTACAGGCAACATTCATTATGATCAGAACAAAAAAGCTGCAGCTCATGTCAAGGCTATGTACTGGATACAAAATATAAAGACCCAGAACAATCCAATTGTCTTGAATTCTATTCACAGTGTAACTTGGCATCACAATAAAAGCAGAAATTATTCTCACATGGGCAGATGATCACATGTTACAAATAGTTTCATTGACTCAGCTTCTTTCAATGTAAAATACTTCCAGAAATGTGTTTCAACGGTTCAGCATTAAAACTAACATATCGCACAGTATACATAAAATGCTATTTTAATTTCTTCAGAAAGTCCTTGTGGAAATATAGATTACAAATTATGAATAATTAAAATCTCATATCTAAATGAACATAGTCATACATACAACAAGGAAATAAGCCCTTTGGTCTAACGTGTCCATGGTGACTAGGCTTTATAGCTGAGCTATTCAAATGTTTGCATTTGGCTCATATCACTCCAAATCCTTCCTGTCGATATGCCTGTCTAAATATCTTTTAAACATCACCATTGTACCCATCACTACAGCTACCCCTGGAAGCTTGTTCCATATATGCACCCTTGGCATGAAGAAATTGATCCTCAGGTCTCTTGAATCTTTCCCTTCTCACCATGAACCTTTGCCTTCTAGTTCTGGACGTCTCTACCTTGGAAAAAAAGACGGCGACTGTTCATCCTATCTACAGTATGCCTCTCATAATTTTGCATACCTCTATAATGTCACTCCTCAGCCTCCTATGCCCTAGGGGGGAAAAAAAGTCCCCACCTATCCTTATACTTCAAGCCCTCAAGTCCTGGTAATATCCTGGTGAAAATTATCGACACCTTTTCCAGCTTTAAATAACAAGCTTCCTCTCGCAGGGCAACGTGAATTGCACACAATACTAAAAATATCATCTCATTAACATATTTTCCAGCTGTAGTATTTTGTCCCAACTCCTTTACTCAATACCCTTACTGATTAAAGGCTAGCATTCCAAACGGTAAATGTGTATCCTTAATCTCTATGATTTGCAACATTCACTGGGGCCCTACCATTGACTATGGTCCTGCCCTGGTTTGAGTTGCCAAAATGCACCACCTCACACTTAGTTTTAGTTTTCAGTTTTAGAGACACAGCATGGAAACAGGTCCTTCGGCCCACCGAGTCCGCACCAACCAGCGATCTCCACACATTAACACTACCCTATGCACACTAGGGAAATTTACACTTATACCAAGCCAATTAGCCTACAAACTGTACATCTTTGAATTGCAGGAAACCGAAGATCTCGGTGAAAACACACGCAGGTCACGGAGAGAATGTCCGTACAAACTCCGTACAGACAGCACCAGTAGTTGGGATCGAACCCCGGCACTGCAAGTGCTGTAAAGCAGCAACTCTACCGCTGCACCACTGTGCCAGAGTTAAATTCCATCTGCCATTCCTCGGACCACTTCCCGAGCTGATCCAAGTCTTTTTTATAAACTTTGGACATCATCTGCAAATTTACTAACTACCTTGTCATCCAACTCGTTAATATAGATGAACAACAACAAAGGACAAAATATATTTTCTGCTTATAGAATAGAAACACATTTGAACACCCACAATCTTTTGATATTACTTACTGATCACTGAACACTATTGCCATGCATTCAGAATAAATGTAATCAGAGACCCACCTGGTCACCCATAGAACTGCTTTCATTTCCCATTTTGTTTCAACTTCAGTGCCACATAGCAAACAGGAAAGAGTGAAGAAAGGAAGCTGAAAAAATAAAACATGAATTAACAATTCGTATGACACTGTGATGTAAATGAATGGGTGTGGTATTAGTTAAAAGTGCTGATCAATAGACGGGGATGTCTAAAGAAAGGATTAAATTAGCAAATGGTTTATACTAACTGAAGATTTTCTACGTTTTTGGCTTGTCTTCTGAAGAGATGAAAAAGACAGTTTGGAAGAGATTATTTATGAAACAAAAAGGGATTCTATGGATGGAACACATTTATAAGAAGAAAAACACAACATCAAACAATGATGTGTTTAAATTCTAAAACAGAATAATCTCGCCGTTTTAATTACATCATAATTGAATGGTGGCGTGGCCTCGGATTCAATTGTAGTGGAATACTAAGGAATTAGGTGCCCTATCTACAACTACAACTATTTTATACCTAACCCTGCAAAGGATGTTCTAATCTTTTAGCAGCCTGTTGAGCTTGTTTTGGGAGTTATTTCTCTGCGTTTGGGTGAAACATGATACATGATTAATGACACCAGTTATAACAAGTGAAAATGTTGGGTGTATCTTCACGATGACAACTGTGATGAACGTAATTTTTTTGAACATGCTGATTAAACAAATTCATTTAAAGTGGCAACACCAAAGGAAAACCGTCATCTTACTAAAACAGAATTAGACATGCTGGAGAAGGTTATGAGTAACTGTTTATGAACTGATGTTTCCCTTGAACTGTTTTAATCTTTTAAGCATATATGGGTCTTTCATCATTCCCTTGGACTCCTTCAGAAAAATGAAGCAAACAGTTGTATGTCGAGAACTGATGATTTTTAATGCATTTTACCAATGCCGTTTTAAATATTGTCTCATGTTAGCATCTACACATTGAAAGTATTAAATTAGGTCCAATCAATGCTGCTTTAAATATTATCTCATGTTAGTATCTACACATTGAAAGTATTCACATAATTAGGTCCAATCACTCAAGGAATAAGATCTCCACAAGCTCTTCTTGCTCCAAGTGCAAGATGACTATTTTAGCTATTATATATTTACAATTATTTGTCTAGTTTTCAAAAATAAATTGTGTTTCATTCTCTTTCATGTCCTCAGATTTAATTCTTAAATTTATGAAAATTTGTTTCAATTTTTTCTTGTTCTGCATATTATATTTTAAGGTTCTTTGCCATTGAGTGTGTAAGAAATTGTGTTGCATCAGCCTCACAAACTATACTTAAATTTACCCGCTGCATTTGAAAGGCATTGGGGGGGGAGGGGAGGGGGGGGGGGGTGTTCTGCGAAATGTAACACAACAGAAAAATCTTGCTTCTGTGTTGTAATCTTCCAAACCTTAAACCATCTTTAAACATTTTGCATACAATACTGTATTTTGAAAAACACCTGTTGTATTGCAAAGACTTAGATGATTTTTTTTAAAGTGACTAAAAAAATGGACTGCGATAATTCATGCAATTTATAAAATGTGCTTTTATGAAGTTTTTTGGAAGCAATCTCAGAGACTAAGGTGGAAATAAAATATAGAATAGTTTCTTTATTGTCATTGTAACATGAACCATGTACAACGAAATTGTAAAATGTCAGCCAGTCAGTGCACCATTCAAACATTTCTAAAAGCTAACGATACATACAAGGTAAATATTTTAAAAAGATTAACAACTAAAATAAATATCATAAAAATAGCACGCATAAACACCCAGCCCTACATCCTTCTGTCGATTTCACAGTCTCTTGTATGTATCGCCCCTGCGTTCCTTGGCGGCTACATTTAGTGCCTTTATAGCAGTGGGGTAAAAACTGTTTTTAAGTCTGTTTGTCCTTGTCCTTGTAGATCTGTACCGTCTGCCTGACGGTAACAGTTCAAACAGGGAGTGTCCGGGGTGGGAAATGTCCTTTATAATACTCTGGGATTTTTTGATGCAGCGGGAACTGTGTAAGTCCTCCAAGGTAAGGAGAGGGCAGCCGACAATCCTCTGGGCGTTGTCAATGGCCCTCTGGAGCGCTTTCCTCTGAGCCGCTGTGCAGCTGGTGTACCATACGCATACACAGTATGTTAGGATGCTCTCAATGGAGCACCGATAAAAGGACAGCAGCAGTCTCTGAGTGATGTTATTCTTCCTGAGCACCCTCAGGAAGTGCAGTCTCTGCTGGACCTTTTTCAGCAGCGCAGAGGTGTTCACGCTCCACGTCAGGTCCTCCTCAATATGGATTCCCAGGAAGCGGAAATCCGCCACCCTCTCCACACAGTCCCCTCCGATAATTAATGGTACCATGTCCGTTTTATTCTTCCTGAAGTCTATTATTATCTCCTTGGTCTTTAAGGTGTTGAGGAGCAGGTTATTTTCTCCACACCACACTGTCAGCTGCTCCACCTCATCCCGGTAGGCGTACTCGTCCCCCCCGGAGATGAGTCCCACCACCGTAGTGTCATCCGCAAATTTGACAATGGTGTTGCTGTGGTGGGCGGGGGTGCAGTCATGTGTGTAGATGGTGTAGAGCAGGGGGGCTCAGCACGCAGCCCTGTGGAGAGCCGGTACTGAGGCTGAGGGCCGTGGATGTGTGATGGCCCACTCTGACTCTCTGGCTGCGACCCGACAGGAAGCTGTTTATCCACATGCAGGTGGAGTGTGGAAGTCCCAAGTCCCCCAGTTTGTCCACCAGTTTGTGGGGAAGGATGGTATTAAAGGCAGAGCTGTAGTCCACAAAGAGCATCCGCACGTAGCTCCCCCGCTGCTCCAGGTGGGACAGTGCAGCATGGAGAGCTGTGGCTACAGCGTCCTCTGTAGATCTATTCGCTCTGTACGCAAACTGGTGGGGGTCAAAGCTTCGGGGCAGGAGTGATGTGATGTGACCCCGGACCAGTTTTTCAAAACACTTCATCACCACTGGTGTGAGTGCGACTGGCCGGTAGTCGTTGAGGCTGGAAATGTGGGTTTTTTTGGGCAAGGGGACTATGGTTGCGGACTTCAGACAGGGTGGAACAGTGGACTGGTCCAGAGACTGGTTGAAAATCCTCGTACAGACTCCAGCCAGCTGGACAGCGCAGTCCTTCAGCACGCGTCCAGAGACGCCGTCGGGTCCAGTAGCCTTCCTTGGATTGATGGCCCGCAGCGTGCGCCTCACCTCATGCTCCTCTATCTTGAGGGTTAGGCTGCTGTGGACCATGTGGTGTGATGTGGCTGTCTCGGGTGGCTCCACTTCAAAGCGAGCAAAGAAGAGGTTCAGCTCCTCTGCCAACGAGGCGTCACCTTCAGCAGCTCCAAGGTTGGTCTTGTAGTTGGTGAGATACTGGATCCCCTGCCACACCTGCCTGCTGTTGTTGCTGTCCAGGTGGTCCTCTATCTTCCTCCTGTAGTCTGATTTGGCCTCTCTGATGCCTCTCTTCAGGTTAGCTCGGGCCGTGCTGTATAAAGCCCTATCGCCAGACCTAAAAGCAGTGTTCCTCTCTTTTAACAGCTGCTGGACCTCCCGGGTCACCCAGGGCTTCTGGTTGGGGTAGACCCGGATGCATTTGTCCACTGTGACCGTGTCCATGCAGTTTTTAATGTAACACAGTACACTGTCTGTGAACACCTCCAGGTCCCGGTGTTCAAACACATCCCAGTTGGTCCTGTCGAAGCAGTCCTGCAGCTGCTGAGATGCACCATCAGGCCAGGTTGTGATGGTCTTTGTAATGGTAGGAGCGGTTTTCCTGAGGGGGGCATATGCAGGAATTAAAAACAGGGACATATGGTCCGACTGACCCAGGTGTGGTAGTGGTCTAGCCCTGTAGCCCAGCTTGATGTTGGAGTAGACCTTGTCCAGTGTGTTAGCTCCTAGCTCCTGTAGCTCATTGGTAAATCAATGCCAATTCTTGACCTACTTGAAAAATTATAACGAATAGCATCTGACAATTGTTTAATCTATTTACAAATAACACCATAAGAACATAATGTCACATAATCCCTGGTCATCCATTGCATAGATGGTGGTCACCATGACGGTCAGTGTAGGTAGAAGCATTAACTAGCAAAGAGATGTTGATAGATTAGACAAAACCATCTTCAGCATTGCAGAGAACATCATGCTAAACAGTGGGGGCAAGCACACAGCTATTTCATATCAATGGTGACCAGGAATGAGTCTGACATCCATTATTCTGGCATCATGGAGTTGTCAGAAAATTGTGATTAAATTTTCAGGGCAGCCATACTTTGCCACGATCTTCCAGAGGCCCTCACGACAAACAATTTTGAACAAATTAGTGAGACAATTGTAGGCAGTGAACCAAGCTGCAATTTTGTTCTTGACACTTCTTGGGTTGTCAATTCCAGGAATTAGACTCAACAATGATGAATACACACCAATATATTTCCAAGTCATGATCCGGGCAACAAGGAAACAAACATACAGATGTGGTGTTCAAATGTCACTTTTGCAGTTGTCCTTCTTGGTGGTGGAAGTTGTGGGTTTGGAAGTAGCCTTGCTAAGCAACTGCATTTTTAGACAGTGCATGCAGCGTATAAGTGTTGAAAGGAACAAAGGTTAATGGTGATGAATGGGTTGTTAATCAAGTATCCATGTACATATATTCAAGAGAGAGCTAGATAGAGCTCCCAGGGCTAAAGGAATCAAGGGATATGGGGAGAAAGCAGGAACGGGGTACTGACCTTGGATGATCAGCCACGTACATATTGAAGGGCCGAATGGCCCACTCCTGCACCTATTTTCTATGTTTCCATGTCCAAATGTTTTTTAAACATTGTGATAGTACCCGTGGGTGATCCCCACCATCAGTGGGAATTGGGATGTCCCACTAGCCGTTTAATTTTGCATCACCATTCAGGGGTTTTATCCCTTCTGTCAATTGTGTGATTATTGAGCTCAGTCGATTGGATGCTGCTTTGAACTCATTTTTGCAGCTTCACCTCATTTTTAAGTACATCGTGTGCTGCTCCCCACGTGCCATTCTGCATTCCTCACTTAAACCACGGTTCACCACCTGGTTTGATCATTCCAGGCAAGGAGAGGGTTATTCCAACCCATAAAAGATTAGCCATTGTGACTTCTTAAACTGAAAAGCCTTCAACCTAGATTTAAGCTTCCTTCAACATACTATTATGTATTGCATACAATACATGCACTGCTGTTGTCTATTTATTTTTGTCTGGTTGCTCTTTTAATATATACTAAACTCTTTTTGTTGTTTAGTATGGGTTTTACAGGGTAATATGTTTACAAATCGCTGTGCTGTTGCAAGTAAGAATTTAATTGTTCAATTTCGGGCCATTTGACAATAAAACACTCTTAACTTGACTTGACATATGATTTTTCTCTGATAAATGTAATGTAATATTTACTGTTTAAAACATTAAACCTCCTTTTTGGGGACAATGCTCAGAATAAATTGATTGTTTGCAACTAAATTCCATCAGTCTATTTATTTCATGCAACTCCTTTCAGCTATGACTGACCCATGCCAACACTGCAGTACTATTCAAGAAGGCGAGATCATAATTGCTTCATTTATTTAAGCTGCATTGTTGTCTCCCGTAAACCTCGAGTTACCAAGCAACAAGATGGGCTTTCACAACTTCTTTGATGTGCAATATTACTGTCTGCCCTGGGCTTTGAAGCGATCATGTTATAAACACTTATGAAATGGACCCACAATGCAGAGCTAAAAGTGAAATGAAGTTTACTATACAAGGGCATCTATTCAACAATCTGAATAAATTGGCATGAAATTCTGTCTGTGCCTTTGATGAGATCTTGTTTTGCATTACTATTGTAACATTTGAACCAGTTGTGCCATTGCACCAACATTAAAAAAAAACTAAAATGCTTCTGTGTGGAATTCCATGCCATTCCATAAATGGTTTCAAAATTGCCTAGTCATTTGATGTGTCTCCAATGCAGCTGGTAATGAAATACATAATCGCACATATTACTGATATGGATGTCCATAATTTAAGGCCAGAAAGGCAATGCTTAATAATGATTGCACTACAGTCAATTCCATTAGCAACTCCTCAGCAAATAAGCCATTTTATTTATTTAGCGAATGCAAAGTCCTTTAGCCAAGCAGTTGCCTCTTGATCTGCTGTATGAAGGGTGACAAGTCCTCCTTTGAGTCTTTGTTGAGGGCATGCTTCAATGATGTGTTGCATTGTTTGCTGCTCTCCACAAGCACACCATGGGGTTGGACTGCTGCCCCATTTGTGAAGGCTGGCCAAGCAGGGGCCATGTCCAGTCCTGAATCTATTCAGCGTCGTCCACTGCTTCCTTGGGAGATTGGTGCCAGGGACCGGTAGGGTGGGGTCTGACACCAGATGTTTATTTGGGACGTCCTTGGACTCCCATTCCCTTTTCCAAGCTGATTGGATGGTGAAATCAGCTGGTGGTGGGTTCTTCCAAATTGGTCGTCTAGATGGAAGTCGAGCAGTGGGTGGGTTGAAGATGTCCATGTGAATTGGCAGTTGAGGGGAGTTTTTGGTCTTTTGGAGCATCCTTTGAGTGAGGACTACTCGCCGGATGTGTGGAGGGGCTCTGTTGGATAGGACAGGGAGCCAGGGGAGTGGTGTTGAGCGGATTGTTCCTGTGATGATCCTCATTGTTGAGTTCAATTGGGTATCCACATGGTGTGTGTGGGATGACCTGGACCAAACAGGGGCACAATATTCGGCTGAAGAAAAAGCAAGGGCTAGTGCTGAAATGCGCAGTGTGGGGGCTGCTGCCCCCCACTTTGAGCCAGCAAGCTTACTGAGGAGATTGTTTCTGGACTTCACCTTAGCTGCTGTTCTTTTAAGATGTTCCTTGAAGGATAGGGTCCTGTCAAGGGTCACTCCGAGGTAGGTTGGAGTGGGGGCATACTTCAGTTTGGTCCTGCTCAGATAGATGTTTGGTTCTCTTGTGGCTTCTGCATTATGGAGGTGGAACACACTAGAGACCGTTTTTGCTGGGCTTGGTTTTAGGCGCCAGGTTTTGCAGTACTCGTCCAGTTTAGCAAGGTCTTCATTGAGCACCTGTTCCAATGTACCAAAATCTGGTGCTTGGAAGGCCAAACAGATGTCATCTGCATAGATGAATTTGCGGGATTTGGTGGTGGGTAGGTCATTTGTGTAAAGGTTGAACAAGGTTGGGGCTAAAACTGACCCTTGCGGGAGCCCATTCTTCTGTATTCTCCATGCACTCTTGTTCTGTCCAAGGTGAACTCTGAACCTGCGGTTGGAGAGCAGAGATTTGATGGTTTCTGATGCCCAGGCAGGGAGTGCTTTGGTGAGTTTTAGGTGGAGGCCTTTGTGCCACACAGTGTCATAGGCTGCGGTGAGATCAAGGAACACTGCCCCGGTCTTCAGTTTGTTCTCGAAGCCGTTTTCAATGCAGGTGGTTAGGGCCAGAACTTGTTCTCCTGTGCTGCGGTCCTTGCGGAAACCTGCCTGATCCACACTGAGAATCTCTTCTACTCCTGGAGATATACGTTGTAGTATAAGGCGTTCTAAGATTTTGAGTGGGACGCAGAGTAGAGAGATTGGGCGGTAGCTTGCTGGTAGTTTTTCGTCTTTGCCAGGTTTTGGTATAGCAATGACTTTTGCTGTCCGCCATATCTTTGGGATGGAGTTAGTCTGTATGGCCCTAGTGTAGAGTTGGGTCAGCCAGGTTAGAGCTCGGGGGCCCAGGTGTTTCATGAACTCTGGAGAGATGTTATCATAACCTGCTGCCTTTCCACATTTCAGGCCCTGCAGGACCTTCTCCAGTTCAGCCACCTCGAAGGGCTCAGGGTTTCTTTCCTTTCCAGGTGTTCGTCGAAGCGTCCTTAGCTCTGTTGCGACAGCTCTTCTGGTGGACTTGTCTTGGGGTGCTTTTGCAATATTCAGTAGGTGGGATGCAACCTGGTTGGGTGTGACAGAAGGTCGGCTTTGGGTAGGGGGTTTCTGTGCAGCTCCTAGGCGGCGGATGAGGCTCCAGCATTTTCTGCTAGAGTGGGTGAAGTTTAGCTCTGTTACTGTCTCCTCCCATTTCCTTTGCCGAGCTGAAGATAGTGATTCAATGAGATGTTCTGCTATCTCAGGGTCCCCTGATGTTTTGTAGGTTTGTAGGAGGGCAGCGCTTTCTCCATCCAGGCATGGGACGTAGAGGGGACGGTAGCCTCTTGGAATTGTTTTGTGGGCAGCTTTATAGATGGCGCTGCAGAAACGGTTGTATGCTTCATCTACAGTGATGGTGTGGAGTGGGATGGTAACAACACTCTGGTCTAGAGTTTCACTGTATTTCTTCCAGTTGGCTTTGCGGAAATTCCAGCGCATCTTTCTTGGACTGTTTATGACTGGGAGGTGTAGGCCGATGTGTATGAGTGAGGGGCGGTGTTGACTGTGTGGGAAATCTTCCAGGATGAGGGTCTGTGCAGGGTAATGGGTTCCATTCAAAGAGCTGACCCAACACAGGTCAGGAGAGTAGTCCTTGTTCCACCTGGCAGAGTGGAATGTTCCTCTTTGTTTTGGGTCGTGTATGAGAGCAAGGTCATTTCTGGATGCCCAGTCTGAAAGTGCCTCCCCATCATGATCCGCTGCTGGGTAACCCCAGTCAGGGTGGTGGCTGTTAAAGTCTCCCACATAGATGGCAGGGTGGGGAAGGGTGGGTAGGACTTGCAGATCCCAGTTGGCACTTGGTGGCTTGTACACATTGACAATGTGGAAACCACCAATAGTTATGGTATCCGAGAAACTTGTTATGGTCAGGTGACTTGCTTCAGCTATCTCGGAGCGCACATAGGTGGCACGTCCATGTTTGGCATGCGGAGCGTAGCAAAGAAGATCAAAGCCATGGATGGTGTAACGGCCCGCTTCCTCTGTGCCAACATGAGTCTCTTGGAGACAGATGACGTCAATGGAGTGTTGGTGGGCGAGGACTTCGATGAGGCGTCGCTTGGCTGCAGAGAGGCCTTCAACATTCAGTTGTAGTATTCGGAGAGCAGGTCCAACTGCTAGGTGCTCTTGAGGCTGGTCGTTGTTGCTGCTTTCGGCTTTGGGATAATGACTAGGATTCTTTGACTTGGCTCTCAGGCGTCGTCTTGTAGAATTTAGTTGAATAAGCCATTCATGTCTGCATACCGCAAGCTCTAGATAACACGCAGGCAAAAGCGGCAAGTAATTTACTTGCCATGAAAGTGTCAAATAGAGATTGTTAAACCCACTGTTCATTCAATGGCATTAGGATTCCACACACTCACCATTTTGTAGCCACATGACTTCATCGACCTCATCACCCATCGAGTCTGTACCGACCAGCAATCACCCTTTACACTATCCTACATGCACTGGGGACAATTTTAAAACTGAATGAAGCCAATTAGCCTACAAACTTGAACGTCTTTGGACTGTGGGAGAAACTGGAGCACCTGGAGAAAATCCATCCGGTCACGGGGAGAATGTACAAACTCCATAGTCACCCGTAGTCAGGATCGAACCTGGGTCTCTACCGCTGTGCCACTGTGCCGCCCTTTTCCCAGAAATGCAACCGGGTCAGTCACACGAGTACCACTGCTACGAAACTGGTCAGACGTTGGGTCTCCTGCGGTGAATAATCATCTCTTGAGACTCTGAAACAGTTCCATCTACAAAAAGGTACAGGTCAGGAGCGTGGAATAGTCATCATTCATTTGGATCTGTGCAACTCTCAAGAAGCTTGATACCATGCGGGGACAAAACAGTCTGCTTGATTGGTGCTATATCCAGCATCCTAAACATTTATTTTCTGCCCCACCTGTGCAGTAGCTGCAGTGTGTCATCTTGGCTATCTTGGCAACCTCGACATCATGTCCTGAACCTGCAACCTCTACCACTATAAATGTTAAGTTGAAGAGAATGTGGGAACAATGAAACATAAGATTTACATAGAATTAGTTTAAATGGAATGGCTGATGGCTGGTGTGGACTTCTGTGTTCACCTCTCTATAACTCTAGGAGACTTTTTATAACGAGGCAAGTACATCATCCCTACAATGGTCAGTGAGGAATTTTGCAGCATAACTCGGAGATTTTGTGCTGGGGTTATCTTGGGCTGAGCAGCTTTCTGCGGTGGCACAGATGAGATGGATGACATCGAAAGCTTGAGCCACCCCTGCAACCCAATCATCAAGCGGAGAACTGACATAGTGCATGACTTGTGACCGTGAAAACAGCAGATGGTGGAAAAAGGCAATTTTACATGGAGTAGTGTTTTATCCCATTTAAGGGAAGTTTGCAAATCCAATCTGACACTGCTAGGTCTGTTCTGTTTCAATTATTTTTCTTCAAAGCAACCTAAATTCGCAGTGACAAAAAACAGCTATGAATTAATCTGGTCAAAATAATAACAAGGAATTAATTCAATAACTCCACTAATAAAAAAAGTGACTTTTCAATGTTTTATTCCTTTTGGTTTTTAACTATTTATGTAACTATCAGATTGGCACGTATAATCATGTATTGTGCTCCTGGTTTATTCCAGGGGAAAAAATTCTAATCCCAACTCTCCATTGAATGTTACCTGTCTTGTGTCATGCAGCATTACGTTGAATCATTTATATTAAACGCATTTCACTCAGAAGGTTAAATGTCATTAATGTAATCAAACATCAGAGTGCAGATTTCCATTACACTTTTATGCTCTTAAAAGCATCACATCAGATGAGATTTGACAGCACTGGCAGTTCAGTGACACACCACAGTAAGACACGAGGTTGGCACTGACTGCTGATGTTCCCTGATGCCAAAATGGATCTCTGGTTTATGTTTCCAGTATCAAATCTCCACTGGCCAACAAAAATACAATATAGCTAAGTTCAGAATGAGCGCACATTAACATTTTTAAATGTTATCATGCTGGCATTCAACATTTTAAAATGTGTTTGCTCTCAGATATCACAGGCGGATATTAGACTATAGTCCAAGCAGTTTATCATTTTGTTATTATCTGCTCAGTTACATGTATCTTGTGATTCTGTGTACACACTCGTGAGGTAATAGTGCATTTGTCCTTAACCAAGACCAAGACAACACCAATTGGCCACAGAGGTGCTTATTAATGCTTCTGCAAAATTAAAAATCACCCATGAATGCAGGTGAAAATATTATAAATGTATTACCAATACATTTGCAGTGGCTTACTTTCACCTCTACATTGTGTCCAGTGATTATCTGCTGATAGTCATATGGGATGAAGGTTGATTTTAATAATGATTTTATGTATTTTGTTTTTAAAGGCCTTTTGGATGAAAATATTCTATTGGCTTGTATGCATCCAAACACAGGAATAATTTGATGGTACTGTACTTGGTGCAGGAGCCGAGAAATTATATTTATGGGGACAGACCATCTAGGCAGAGGTTGTTTTCTTTAGAACAACTGAGACAAAGAGAATACAAAATATGAGCGGTTTAGACAGGGTAAACACTAAGAACATATTTATTTTATTAGAAAGATGAGTGACAAGGGGAATAGTTAAAATTAATTGGTAGAATGATTGTGTGTGGGGGGGGGGGGGGGAGAAACAACAACAACAAATCACTCATCAAATGGTGGGGTATAGAACTCACAGCCTGGAAGTATTGTTAGGGCAGGAATGTTCCATATTTTGAAAGTACCTGGGTGACCACTGCAGTACCTATAGTTTCCAAGGCAATGGACCAAGAACTGGAAAGTGGAATAAACCCGGTCGATATTTGGCCAGCACGGACCTAATAGAATTTTAATGATTCTATTCAAAAAGAAATGAACAATCAGCGTGGACATTTCCTGCCTCTGAATCAGAATAGATTCACACAAACTTAAGCATGAAGCTACTCACTTAGTTGAGCTTGTTACTGATGTTAGAACAAGGATTGTGACAAGTGCTACTTTCTAAATTCTCATCCAATACATACGAATAGCAAAAAAATTAGCTACTAGAACAAAATGGTAACTTATTTCTATTCACATGCATTCAAGAAAAATATGCCAATTATGATTTCACACCATTCATTTTGTAAAGAAAACAATGTAAACAATATCTACACTCACTGTTGGCAGAGTATATGGGGTCCAAATCATTGCCTATTTATGGAACATCAGAGTCATCACAACTTATGATCTGATTTAACCACCTCTCTAAGATCTGCTCTAATCATCCAAACAGCTGAGTAAATGAAACACTGGCCAAATCATGTGCGTTGATTAAATTTAAATTATTGCTAGTTGGCTTAATTTTACATTTCAAAGTATAAGCAAAAATAATTAAAATCACACAAATGATTTCACATGGAAAATATTTATCCAGTCACGTATGATGTTTAAAAAAGAACAAATGAAATAATACCAGCAGGGCTATGTTTCCTTTGAAGGAAACTTAGCTCAAAGGATGATGTCAAGATTTTTTAAATAACAGTCTTCAATTGACTTCCTCCGTCAAGTCTACGTAGTCACTGCCATGGCCATTTCATGTTAAAAACCATCATCCACTTCTGGAATGAAAACAAGTTATGTTTGACCCCAAAGTATGGCGTAAGTAGTGGAATTTATAAATATTAATCATCCCTATCTTTTCAATTGTGCAAACTAACCATGTAAAAATATTGGAAGAAAACTTCAAAATATTGAAAAATATTCTAGAATGCATCCCTTCCAATGTTTTTGCTTCATGAGATGCTTACTCTTTCTAAATTAATTCCTGCACAACGAAAACCCACTGTTTACTGATTTTACAAGCTCCAAGACATTCCTTGGGTAATAAACATTATCATACAAGAAAGTTTTGAACCAGCCAGTATTAACAAAACTTTTCCACAACTGCTATGTTCCAACTTCTGGCTCCGATGCCTTTCATGGTCACGTGTAGTGTTGGTAATCTCATTCGATAGGTTTGTGGAGGGATAAATGGGCATCTGGTCATTTCTGGATTTATGCTATCAAAATGCTCTTCTGCAGATATCCTCTGTATGAATTTAGATAAAGATTTACAAGATTTAACATATGGAACAAAGACTGAAATAATGTAGTAATTGTGAATAAAGCACATGTGGAAACATGAATTAGTTTAAACTGCATGCTAGCTGGTTGTATTTTGCAATGTTGTGATACGATAAGAATAAATCTATAATTTTGGAAGAGCAAAATAGGAAGCAAATTTCACTGAGATAACTTTAGTGAGCAGAACGTTTGGACATTCAGCGGAATGCTGATCAGGTTAGATTAAACAGTTGAGTGGGTTCAGTAATCCGTTTTATAAACCAGTATCATAAGACACACAGTTAAACTAAAAATATGACCGCATTTGTTTTTATGTAGCACAATAGAGGATTACAAAGTTTCACTCAGTTTGGAACAAAACTACTTTCTCAAAGAGATCCTGAGGGAATATTGGACAACAAACAAATTGCTACATTTCTTTTCCACATGCGGAACTAGTCTACATTGCTCTGTGTGCTGCAATAAGATCATAATTTGGAGGGGAAAAAATGGTTGCTTTACCCCTTTCGCAAAATCATTATGAAATGGATACTAATTTTCCCAACAACCTATTTCTGCCAAAAGCTCAGAGAACTGTAAAGAAAAGCAGCAAATCAGACCTGCTTTAGAGTCATACAGCCTTTCGGCCCTATTTATCCATGCCAACCAAGATGCCCCATTTATACTATTCTCATCTGCCTGTGCTTGGCACATGTCCCTCTAAACATTGAATAAACAAGTGACTGGAGATGCTGGTTTACAAAAAAAGACAAAGTGCTGGAGTAATTCAATGGGCCAGGCAGTACCTCTGGTGAACATAGAAGGGCAATGTTTCAGGTTGGGACCCTTCTTCAGACTGATGACCTTTAAATCTGTGAAAGCACGCATATCATATGTATTCTTTACCACTCCATCTACTTGAGTCATGTACTTGGACCCCAAGATTCCTCTGTACATCAATGCTATTCATGGTGTTGCCATTAATTATGTACTTTCCCCTCCCTAAATGCAACACTTCAGACTTGTTCAGATTAAACTCCATCCGGCATCCCTTTGCCCATTTCTGTAGTTGATCAATATCCTGCCGGATACTTTGACAGCCTTCCTCACAGTCCAGCAATCTTGGTGTCATCTGCAAACTTATTAACCAACCACTGTACATTTAAGTTTGAATCTTTTATATGAATAACAAACAACAGAGGTCCCTGAACAGATCCGTGCAGGACTCAACTGGTCACAGACCTCCAGCCTGAATATTATCCTTCCCCCACATTTCCCTGTCTTCCATCAGTAAGTCACATATGAATCTACATGACCAAGTGACTGTTAATCCTATATACATGTTAATCATCTGGATCAGCCTATCATGGGACCTTTATCAAATGCCTTACTACAATCTATGTAGACAACATCCACCACCGTACTCTCAATTAGCTTTATTACCTCCTCAAAAAACTCAATCAAGATAGTAAGACATGACCTGCCACGTGGAAAGCCATGCTGACTGTCCCCAACTCCAAATCGAATTCCCCTTCTCTTCCAAATAGGAAATTAAATCTTATCCCGAATAATCTTAACCAATAGCTTCCCAACAAAAGACACAAGGCTCATTGTCCTATAATTGTCTGGATCCTCTATTTCCATTCTTAAACAAAATAACTACATTGGCTACTCTCCAATCCCCCAGGACCTCACCTGTGTCCAAAGACGGCAAGAACTTTATCAAGGATCCCATCAATAGCTTTGGATAGATCCCATGAGGCCCAGGGGGTCCATAATGCTTTTGACGAGCCCCAACACCACCTCCTAAATATATTAGTGTCCTCCAACTGATCTCACTGTCCCCCATGTTGTTCTCCTTGGTAAAAACAGATGGAGAAGTGTTTGCTTAGTACCTCGCCTATAACACCTGACTCCACACACAAATTCCCTTCTTTATCATAAAGCGCTGCTAACTTCTCCGCGATTACCCTCTTGCTTTAGGATTTTCTTTAATCCAACTTGCCAAAATCATTGTGTGTTCCCTTTTGGTCATTCTAACTGTTCACTGTTCTTTCCACCTTTCTTTATACTCCTCAAAGGACCTCATTTTTTATTTCATCTTCTTAAACCTTGCATGCGCATTATTTTTCTTTCTGACCAAATTTACAACCTTATCCCTCTTCCCAGTGGAACCCACCAATCAACTGATCTTTAAACGACTCCCACATCAGTTGTTAACTTACCCAATAATAACTGCTCCCAATGTACCCTTTAAGCTCTTAATAACATTGTAATTTGCCTTATTCCAAGTTAATACCGCAAGGTCCAGACTAATCCCTATTCAAAACAATCTTAAAACTTATGGAGATGTAATCACTCTCCCCAAAATGCTCTCCCACTGAAACACCAGTCACCAGTCACCAGTCCAGGTTTATTTCCTAACAAAATGTCCAGTATGTTCCATTCTCAGGTTGCAGTTTCCACATACTGTTTACAGAAACCTTCTTAGATACACCTAACAAATTCTGCACTGTCTCAGTCTTTGGCAATGAACCAATCCCAGTCAATATTGAGGAAGTTAAAGTTACCCACCAAGACAGTCCTGTTGGTTCTGCATCATTTGGTAATCTGTCGACATATCTGTTTCTCTATCCTCCATATGCTATTTGGGATGGGGGGGCGGGGGGGAGGGGAGAGAGGGGGGGGGAGGGGTGGCTATAGTATAATCCCACTAGTGTGCTTGCTCCTTTCTCATGTTTAAGCTTTACCCACACCATCTCAGTACATCCTTGCCAAGTGTCGCCATGAGAGTCTCCCCTAAGTAATACCGCTACTACTCTACCTCCTTTCTCTCCCTCTCTATCACGTCTAAAACACCAAAAGCCTGAATCATTGAGGTGCCAGTCGTGTCCCTCTCACAACCATGTTTTCACAATGGCAACATCATCATAATCCCAAGCACTGATCCAGGCTCTCCCCACAATACTCCTTGCATTGAAACTTCAGCCAACCCCTTCAGCCAATCAGTGTCACCATATTCCTTCACCTCTCCCTGCCCTTGAGACTTACTTGTCCTATCTACATTCCCATCACTCCTTCCAATCTTGTAGTTGTTTTCTATTTGCTTTAAGATATTTGTTGCATATACTCAGTTGCCCTTGAGAGGAGAGGTGAGCCACCATGTTAAACTGCCGCAGTCCTTCTGATGAAGGCCCTGTGGTATTGGGCAACGGATTCCAGGATTCACTCAGCAGACGTCTCTTCATTTATAAGTATGTTTGGTGCTGCTCTCAGCATGCCTATCTGCACCCCACATTAAACCACGATTGATCACTTCTTTGTACATTAACAATGGAATGGTGAATGTCCGAGGAATACATTAGGCCAGGTTACAGATTGTGCCTGTGTACATTTCTGCTGCTGCTGATATTCCACTGTGCCTCATTGATGTCTGTTTTTTAGCAGTCAATTGAGTTCTGAATTTATACCATTTAGCACAACTGTGGTGCCACAAAGCAAGCTGGAGAGTTTCTCCACAAGGACTTTTACCAATATTATCACAGGCAAATGCATCTATTGCAGGTGGATTGGTGAGTGTTGGCCCTCATTAATTCACTCACTACCAGTAGAGACTGTCTGGCAGATTTATTTTCACTGTGTAGGATATCAGCAGTTGAGAAATTCTATGAGATGAAAAGGTTGGTGGGGTGGAGAGGTAGGGAGGAGCTAAGAAAGATAGAGTAATTTTGTTGTAAAGATCCCACAACAATTGCAGCAGTTTGTACTCCCTCGGTCATAGAAAATAGTCATATGGGGAGGCTTTGGCATAGAGGAACGTGTCAACACCCAGAAACAACTTTTCATCAAAACCTTGGTCACAGCAATCTTCCACAAAGTGTTTCCAAATAACAGGGACAAGTTGCTAACGGAACAAGTTGGCACACAAATTCTTACCAAATCCTTGTTAACTCATTAATTAAGCCTACAATCCTGCTTTAAAGAACACTGAAACCATTCTTCCACAACCACCATGAAAGGTATACGAACAATACAGGAACAGAAGTGCTGCAAAACCACAATGCAGATGAAAACAGCCAATGTCATGAAGTTGATTATATATAATGGTAAATATAATTAATTGTCTTCTACTCAGTCCGAATGCAATGATCGACTTTCTTTTTAAGGTACTTTTATACAATCATCCCTCTGAAATGGATTCACTCTATATTAACAGACAGGTAAAGTTAGTACAAGGAACTGCTGGTGCTGATTTACAAAAAAGACAAAATGACAAAATCCTAGAATAACTCAACAGGTTAGGCAGCATTTTCAGAGGACATGGGTAGATGGCATTTTGGGTCGGGACCATTCTTCAGACTGATACCTGTGGATTTGGATTTGCAGGGGGGAGGGGGGGGGGGGGAGTGAGAAAGCTGAAAAAGAAAAGTGGGGCAGACAAAGCCAGGGAAGTGATAGGTGGAGACAGGCGAGGCCTTTGATTGGCAGATGCATGGACAAAGGATAGAGATGAAAATAAAAAAGGACGTGAGATAAGGAAAGAAGTGGTATGAAATGCAAAGCCAGAGGGAGGATTATAGGTAGAAGGGGGTCGGGATCGTGAGAAAAATGGGTTACATTCAGGTGCGTTACCAGAAAAGAGAGGGGGGGGCGTGGTAGATTTAGCATGAGAGGGTTGTTGGTTAGTTACCTAAAATTGGAGAATTCAATGTTCATACCATTGGGTTGCAAGCTATCTCATCGGAACATTTAGCAGTTAGGATGGCAAGTGATATGTTGAACTTTATAGGAAGGGAATCGGAATACAAAATGACCTTCAACTGAAATTGTATGGGGCATTGGCGACACATCTGGAATACAGATGTGTACAGGTCTGTTCTCCACACATGGGTAAAGAAAAATAGAGGGAATGATAGAGCTTATCAGTTTGGTTCCTGGGATGGGAGTAAGAGAGAAATCATCCTACGTGAAGAGTCCTATCCTCAAGCATTCCGATCAAGTGACATTTTATGTGCACAACTTATGGAAGCATTTAAACACAGGGTTTGAAGGTGCCTCGCGAATATGTGATGCAACTGGGACCATTTCATGATACTTACCCGAAACCAAAGGTTGTACCGACTGTACAATCAGCCAGTGAGAGAGCTGAACTCATCTGAGGCAGTAGTTAAATGCACATAGATATACACTAAAAGCTGAAGTAACTCAGCGGGTCAGACAGCATCTCTGGAGAAAAGGAATAGGTGATTTTTTGGGTCGAGACCCTTCTTCAAACTGAGAGTCAGGGGATCCAAGCCTCAGTGTTGCCCAGGTTGCAAGCTGGCACAAACCTGTTACTTACAGGAATAACAATAAATCAGCTCAGATATCACCCCTGTTGAAACTCAACAGTTTCACGTTCCTGGCGCCGCATATCTCTGAAGACCTGTCCTGGTCCCAGCACATTGACGCACTCACAAAGAAAGCTCATCAACGCCTCTATTTCTTTAAAAGAGTGAGGGAATTCGGTATGGCAGCGAATGCTCTATCAAACTTGTACAGGTGCACTGCAGAGTTGACTAATTTATTACATCATGGCCTGGTTTGGTGACTCAAACACCCAAGAATAAAGGAGGCAGCATTAAGTGGTAGACATTGCCCGGTCCATCATGGGTACTGACCTCCCCACCATTGAAGGGATCTATAGGAGGTGTTGCCTCAAAAAGACAGCTAATATCATCAAAGACCCACACCATTCTGGCCGTGCTGTCATCATGCGTGTAGGGTGGGCGGCGCGACACGTTGCAGCGGCCTCTGCAGTCCGTCTGTTGTTTTTTAAATTTTTTGTCGCGTTTGAATGTTTGAATGTAGTTTAAAGTGCTTTTTTTTAAACTGGGTATGTGTGTGGGGGGCGGGGGGTGGGGGAAACTTTAAAAATCTTTCCCCTGCACGGAGAACCCGACCTTTTCCCTGTCGGGTCTCCGTTGTCGTTGGGGCCTAGCACCTTGGAGCGGCCTCCAACCGGAACGACCTAGGGCTCCAGTCGCAGAGCTGCGGACTTACCCACCATCGCGGAGCTGGCCGAGTTCGGAGCGGGAGGAGCTGTGGTGGCGCGCTGCTGCGACCCGACCCCGTGGATTCGGAGGCCCCAACCGCAGGTCTGGTGGACAGTAACACCGGCAGTAACTGCTGCGAGACCGCTTTTCGGGGCTTCCGCAATGGCGACTTCTCCTGCCCGAGTTGTGGGGTTGAAAATTACCTGGAGCGGGGCCTTGCATCGCCTGGCACGGCTTTAAATGGCCGCGGGACTTGCTAGCGCCCACCGGGGGCTCCAACATCAAGACCCGGAGTGCGGCCTTACATCGCCCGGCACGGCTTTAAAGGCCGCGGGACACTTACCATCGCTGCCATACCGAATTCCCTCACTTCCGGAAGTGGCGGCGCTGTGATACAGCTGCGGCTCGCCTGCAGTCTGTCTGTTTTTACTTTTTATGTCGTTTTTTTTTGTCTAGTTTAGTAATTTTTTTGGTTATTAGGTGGTGTTATGTGTGTGGGGGGAGGGTGAAACAGAGCTTTCTGTCTCTCCCTTCGGGGGAATGCGACTTTTTGTCGTATCCCCCTTCTCTTCCCCCGTCTGCGCTGAGGCCTAATGGCGGAGCTGGCGGCCTCCAACCTGCGACCAACCTCGAGGGTCCGGAGGTAGAGCCAGCCAGGACTCACCAACGCGAGGCTGGCCGTCTTCGAGCTGTGGCGACGTCCAGGTAGCGGCACGACTCGGCGCTCCGGTGAGGGCGAACGGTGCGGAGCTGAGACACTCCTGTGCGGCCGGCACGGCTACCGGCTGGAAGGTGCTCCCGTGTGAGCAGCCCGGTGCGGGGCTGAGACGCTGCCTTGTGGGCGGCCCGGTGCGGAGCGGAGACGGTGCTACGGCGGCGACCTGGATCCTGGCCTCGGCCGCGGGCCGGTGGAGGACAATGTCGGGAGCTCGCAGGGCACAGGCTGGTGCCTGTTTTCCGGAGCACCCGTTGCAACAGCTGCGGGCAGCTTCGACCACCCCCCGGGCCGCCATCGCCCGGTGGGGTATCGCCTCGGCGCAGAGGGAGAAGAGGAGGGAAGAGACAGTAACTCTAAGACTTTTGCCTCCATCACAGTGAGGAGGTGTTTGGTGAACTCACTGTGGTGGATGTTAATTTGTGTTTATTGTGTTTTGTTATTATTACATGTATGGCTGCAGGCAACAGCATTTCGTTCAGACCGAAAGGTCTGAATGACAAATAAAGGTATTCAATTCAATTGACTCTGACATCGGGAGGAGAATGAGGAGTGCAGGGGAGAGATAAGACTTTGCCTTCCATCACAGTGAGGAGGAGATTCACTGTGATGGATGTTTGTGTAAATTGTGTTGTGTCTTGGTTCTTTTTCTTGTGTGTATGACTGCAGAAACCAAATTTCATTTGAATCTCAATGAGGTTCAAATGACACAAATAAATTGTATTGTATTGTATTGTATCTAAAAACTACCATCGGAAAGAAAGTACAGGAGCTTGAAAATGGTGACATTGAGGTACAAGAACAGCTTCTTCCCAGTGGCTATCAGGCTCTTGAACACTGCACAACACTAATCGTTACCTCACCAACTAAGAGTTACTTGGGTTTTGCACTATGGTCTAGTTGCTTTGTATTACCGATTATTAATTTATTCTATTATTGATTATTGCATTTTTGTGCAGTAACGGGACCGATAAAGCTGCAGCATGAAAATGTTATTCTCCCGTTTCCCATACCTATGACAATTAAGCACTCGGCAAATCAATGTTTCCGGAGAACTGACATCACCGATTAGCCACTCTACATGTATTCAATGTGCCATCATGCACACTAATTTGGCGAGTGATGTGCAAATTATAAAATATGTGCTTTCACAATTTGTGAAAAGATCTGGAATCAAATCACCAATCTATACACAGTCCCAGTTTTCATAATCTCCAAGGTCAAAACATATAATGAATTTGTCACTTTGAAACACATCCATTGCCTCATCTGGGATACACCATTCGTTCCACAGCATTCTACTCTCACTCTACTTCAGCAACTACCATGAATTCCCTTCATGTAATTCTTCAGCTTTCTTTTCAATATCTGTACCATTTGACTCAGATAGTCCATGTGGTAACAACCTCTATGGTAACAATCTCTACATGTAAACAATTCTAAATAAAGATGATGGTGTAAAGGTAACAGTATAGTCTATGTCTCAATCAGCTAGAAAATGAGATACCAAAGTGCAGCAAGCTATCTGCAGTAAAAACCTAAAAATATTAGAATATTTACAGAAAGTCTAAACAGGGATGACAACATGCGATGATTATTTATGACTAATAAAAATCAAGGTTAATAATAACTATTTAAATTTAAAATTATGAACCATCAAAATGCTCCCTTTTCCTAACTCTTCCAGTTAAGGTGCAATTTTCCTGTAAAACTAAAACCATATCTCTGTCTATCATATTGAAATTGTGACACAGTAAAAGAACATCATTTTTGACTTACCACTTATAGTTCTTGAGTAGGTACTACATTTTATTAGTAAACACGTCTGCTGCTGAAAATCTGTGTTTTACTTTGCAAAATCCCTTTATTATGACCTAGCGTACAGAGTATCACATGAAACTGTGCTATTAATGCAAGTTGGCTCTGGGTTCAGAACACTCTAGCTGCTCCAGTTGAAGTGTAAAGAATATGACACTGTAGCTCCAGAGCTATGGCATGTCAGCTTTCTACAGCAATTTGATTCTGACAGATAAGAACAGCAGAAAGTCAGCTGATACATACAAAAGTTGAACTGAAATGGGTAACACAGTAAACAAACCATATTTCAGACTTGAAAAAGTAATTTTTCTGTGTAAAGAATAAAAAAGCTATGTATGTTGGCTAATACATGTGCATAAATATAAACACACACACATTCAGTTTAAATAACTTTGAAGTATAATAAATTCTACAATTTTAAATTGCCCTTGACTCGCTATTTTTATATAGCACTTTGGCTGCTGACACTTATATAATATATACACACACACACACACTTATATGTCTGTGTGTGCATGTATATATACATATGTACGTACACACACACACGTATATATCATATACACACACAGTATATGATATTAAATATTAAAGTTTTAACACTGAACTCTGCAGATCAAATGAAATCAATGCCTTACCACTATTTCAGGCTTATTAAAGGATTTTCTATTTAATTTCTCTTTACGGTTGTAGGTACTCAAATGATTGTGGGTCTCCAATCCCCCATCAGAGAATCTGATTAAGGAAGTTTAAAAAGTCAGGGGTCATGAAATGCAAAAAGATGGTTGCAAGGTGCTTGGAAGGATTTACGTGGCTCACTAAGTCCTTCTGAAGGGTAGTTAGGGATGGATAATGAATACAGGCCTTGCTGCCAAAAAAGGAAAATCAATTTCAACAAAATATCTCTTGGTTCTGTAAAACTCTTACTGCAGTTGCTACGTGCTACTTGAGGAAGCTTGACGTTAGATAGGAAAATGATATAAATGTATGTATCATCCATGGAATTGACTGCTGTCATTTTGAGGTTCAGGATCTACTAAGGGCACGCAACAACGCCTTTAAATCCAGGGACACTTCTGCTTACAGTGCGGCCAGGGCGAACCTGAACAGAGGCATAAAAAAGGCCAAAGTCATCCACAGGCAAAGGGTGGAAGACCACTTCAATACCGCGGACACCAGAAGCATGTGGCAGGGTGTCAGGGACATCACTGACTACAAGAGCAGCCCCGCCTGCCCCCACGGTGATATCACACTGGCCAACGAACTAAACACCTTCTTTGCCCGGTTCGATATTGGCAACACCACCAGGTGTGAAATAACCCCGGCCATAGCGGAGGGACAGGCCTTAACACTGAGCACTCAGGAGGTACAGTGCGTTCTGCGTAGGATCAATCCACGCAAGGCTGCAGGCCCGGATGGTGTACAGGGAAGGGTACTAAAGGACTGTGCTGGACAGCTGGCGGAGGTATTCACGAGAATCTTCAATCTCTCTCTATCTCTGGCAACGGTCCCCAAGTGCCTGAAAACAGCCACCATAGTGCCGGTGCCGAAAAAGTCCAAAATCACCAACCTCAACGACTACCAGCCGGTTGCCCTGACTCCAATCCCCATGAAGTGCTTCGAAAGGCTGGTCCTCTCCCATATTAAATCCAGCATCCCTGCCTCACTGGACTCCCATCAATTTGCATACAGGGCAAATAGATCGACAGAGGATGCCATCTCTCTGGCCCTTCACACTGTCCTGACTCACCTGGACAGACAGGGCACGTATGTGAGGATGCTCTTCATTGACTATAGCTCTGCATTCAATACGGTCATCCCCACCAAGCTCACCACCAAACTCCACCAGCTAGGCCTCAGCTCACCGATATGCGCTTGGATCCTGAACTTTCTCACGGAGCGACCGCAGGCAGTGAGACTGGGCCCGCACCTGTCCTCCACCATCACCCTGAGCACCGGCACACCACAGGGTTGTGTACTAAGCCCCATGCTCTACTCCCTCTTCACTCACGACTGTGTCCCTGCATTCGACACCAACACCATCGTGAAGTTTGCAGACGACACAACAGTGATTGGGCTGATCACCAACGGTGATGAAACAAAATACAGAGCGGAGGTGCAGAACCTGGCGGACTGGTGCGCCAATAACAACTTGGCACTAAACACCTCCAAGACCAAGGAGCTGATCATTGACTTCAGGAGGTCCCATTCTGGAGAATACGACCCAATCTCCATTTATGGGGAAAGTGTGGAGAGAGTGTCCAGCTTTAAGTTTCTGGGCACTCACATTTCAGAAGACCTCACATGGTCCACAAACACCGCCGCGCTGGTCAAGAAGGCACAGCAACGACTGTTCTTCCTGAGGACATTAAAAAAGACTGGTCTGCCCCAACAGCTGCTGACAACGTTCTACCGCTGCACCACAGAGAGCATACTAACGTATGGCATCTCTGTGTGGTATCTCAGCTGCACGGAGGCGGAGAGGAGAGCTCTTCAGCGCGTCGTCAACAGAGCGCAGAGGATCATCGGGACAGAGCTACCAGCCTTGGAGGGCATCTACCACACGCGGTGCCTCAGGAAGGCCCTCAGCATCCATAAGGACTCATCACACCCCTGCCACGGTCTGTTTCAACTACTTCCCTCCGGCAGACGTTACAAGGCCTTCTACGCCCGAACCTCCAGACTCAGGAACAGTTTCATCCCAAGAGCTATAGCGGCTCTGAACCGGCCCTAATGAGTGCCCCCCCACCCACCCCCTTTGGACAGTCTCCCTCAGATGGTCACGTCAATCAATTCAGCTTGTTTATTTATGTATTGTATTTATTTACCTTTCTTGTACATCAGTGGAGCTGCACACTAAATCTCGTTGCACTGACGTGCAATGACAATAAAAGATATATTATTATATTATTATTATTATTATTATTACTTAACCACTTCTACACAAGTTCAAAAGTCAAATTGGTTTGAAGGCGGCATGTGTGTATATTCATCAGGGGATCTGCAGCTGCTCTGTCCTTCAGTAAGAAGCATGGCAGGAGATCTTCCACACTGGGTTTTGATATCCCTGGAATACCTGCTTGGCCCAAATCACTTTATGGTTGCTCTAGTTACAGCCAGATGATATAAATGGAAGGAAGTAGGTTTGATACCATTTACATTTCATAACGTTTGAAGTTAGAAAATGAATTGCTTTGATAATCGGTGTATCTGTAAGCACCTATAGTGCGTTTTATAATGTTCCTTGAACCCATGTTCAGCTGGACTCTGATAAACTGCTAGCTGGCTGTTTGATAATCCCAATGTTTTGGCACCGGGCATAGTATCCTCCCATTTTGATTCCACTCACTGAGGCCCAAATCCTGCACTCCCAGTTCCCCAGACTTTGAATGCTGTTTTGATTTGCCACTGAAAGTTTTGTTTAACTTAGCCTTGGATCAACAGGTAATTGAAAGGTTATCTTTCTTTTGGCAACTGAAATATTTGTCTAAATTTGACAAGACTCCAGCAAGTGATACCCATTGCAATGAAAGTAACTGATTGAATTGGCTCATCAGTGAATTTCATACCCAGTTTTGCTGCCTTAGAACTTACCATAGCTCTCTGACCATGAACTGAATCTACACCAGTCACTTGCAGTGAACAAAAATACTCATTGCTATTGCAACTACAGGTTATGCATGATCAAGAGCTTTGATTGAATTGGTTCCTCTGACAATCCACACAGGTAGCTGAGTATGCCACGATGCAGCTAGGCATCAAATATACAACGGATAAGTTCTGTAATAAAACAATGTCATCATTTTTGTACACCTTGCTACTGACTGTTCATCACAAACTTGTATCCTTGAGCTATTTATAATTTTTTACTTCAATCAAAAGTTTTTGATTGAAGTAATCGTGCAGTTTTTAATTATTTTCAGCAGTTTAGTTTAGTTTATTGTCATGTGTACCGAGGTACAGTTAAAAGCTTTTGTTGTGTGCTAACAAGTCAGCGGAAAGACATTACATGATTACAATCGAGCCATTCAGTGTACAGATACATGATAAAGGAATAATATTTAGTGCACGATAAAGCCAGTAAAGTCCGATTAAAGATAGTCCAAGGGTCTCCAAATGAGGTGGATAGTAGTTCAGGATAATCAAAACAAAAAACAAAACACAAAATATAATTTACCACCAATGATGCGAGGGTAAATCTGGAAAAGAGAGGTAGGGGTGGGCTAAGTCTGGCAAGTGATGGGTGGATTAGAACAGGACACAAGCAGGAACCACGGATACAAAAAAGTAAATTTGTACATTTGAGGTGCGAAGCAATAAACAGTTTATACTGCATCATTTCCCCCAAATGAAAGTTCCAATCATGATCAACAAACTGCATTCTTCTTGACTTGAACAAGATATGACGTCAGTATGAACTACCTAATGCACTTCCCCTACAAAACTGTTCAGTGAAAAGACAAAGTTGGATTAAAATTTAGCAACGGAATCCTGATGGCATTGACATTTAACAATGAAATGAGCACTTAATGACTGCTTACGAAACCGTGCGACACAACTGAGCCACAATCAATTTCTTCTTTCAATTCAATTCCAAACTAAACAGGCACAGCTCAAGTTAGTTTTCTTACTTACAAACTAGCTTAAACATTGATACTGTTGTCTGCTGGAAAATGACGGTATTTAACTATTCTAAAGTGTTTAAGGAATAACTTACCTTTATATTCTCAACCTCGTTGGTAATTGGATAAATTCAAGATCCTTTTCTTCCCTGTCACTGCTCTGTGTTTCGTGTTGTGGTGTAGCAGTTAAAGTAAATGCAAGTTCAACAGAAACTGGGAATAGAATGTAGATCAAAGAGAGGCTTGCCTTGTCTGACATCATATGTCATCAGACCAAAATGAAGACACTCTAATCCAAGGTTTTACTTTCAATGCATGGATAACTTTCTTTTGTAAATATTCAGCATAGCACAAAGTATTATTGTATTTATTTAAAAAAAACTGGAAAGGAATTGATGGTATTCTGAATGGTCGTGTGCCAATTAAATTTCAAAACTGTATTTAAACAAGTGCCTCGGCGATTAGAAAGAGCGTGACCATAGAAGGGTTTGTAAATTTTAAGATCTAGTCACTGCCAGATCATGAGCAAATGTGCGACAACAAGTACAGCAAATGAACATTCAAAGGAACTGTGATATGTCAGGGTATGGCAACACAGTTTAGATTGAACATATAAATTAAGGAAGATACAATGTGGAAAATTGGCATAAAAGTAAAAATTTTGAGATAAGAAATAAATAAGCACAGATTGTGCCAGAACAGATATGAAACAAACTACAAAATCTAATTACTGCACACAATAATAAACAGAAATAAAAATCAAGAAAGTGAAACATATTATAGGCTTACATCACAAAAAAACATAACATTTGTTGCTTTTAAAACATAACTAACATTATTACATTGCATCTTTCATCGTTTCACTGATGAAGCAGTAATTGGTCACATGTATTTGTTCTGTGTTTGTAGAAAGGGCATGCATTGGAGGTAGGTGCCAATTACATGGTTGTACTGAGAGTAATAATAATAATAATAATACATTTTATTTTCGGGCGCCTTTCAAAGTCTCAAGGACACCTTACAGAAATTAACAGAAGAGAAAAAAACATATAGACGGAGTAAAATAAATAATAAGGACATCACCAATACACAAATTAAAGACAGAAATCGCTCCAAAGACAAAAAACACAATGTGAAGAGAGAGCAGCGGCAGCTTAAGCGCGCCAGCGTCCACTCTGCCTTCCGACAGCTATCTTGGACACAGACTAACATATTAACTTACACACAAAAAAATCATCCCCCCACAGTGGATACCACTGTGGGGGAAGGCACAATGTCCAGTCCCTAACCCCAGTTCACCCAAAGTCAGGCCTATTGAGGCCACCGCTATTGCCTCTACGGAGGCCCGATGTTCCTGGCCGTTCAGGCCGGGTGGTGTTGCCCCGGCGTCGGGAGAGTCCTCACAGCGGCTGGGCCACCTGGAACGGCCGCTTCCTAGCTGGGGACCGCGGCTTCCGAAGCCGACAAGGCCGCGCCAGGTTGGAGCTCCCAGGCTCCCGATGTTAGAGTCGGCGCCGCCCGCTCCACTCCGCAGACCCGCAGGTGTTGATCTCGGCGGTCACAGCTCACCTTGAGAGTAGGTCCTGGCTAGCTGACTGGAGCGCGACAGGACCCTACTATTTTGTCGGATGTACATTCCGATAAAACATTTGAGTTCAGATTTGGTCAGGCTATGCCAGTCTGGCTCAATGCCTTGATTTTGGACTTATATTTGAATTATAACTTGCATGCTCCATTATTGATTAATATTTATTGTTTCATCGTCAAACAGATCAATGGGATGTTTGAGATTATATTAACAGTGTTGGATTGGTTACAGAACAAATTTAAATATGCAAGCTCAGGTGCACCATCCAACAGTACGTCAGCCAGAATGTTGTCAGGACCATGGTGTCTGTTGTAGAAACAAGGAACTGCAGATGCTTGTTTGCACAAAAGGACATTAACTGCTGGAATAACTCAGCAGGTCAGGCACCATCTCTGGAGAACATGAATATGTGATGTTTCAGATCGAAATTACACCTCTCCGTGTTCTCCAGAGATGCTGCTTGATTACTCCAGCACTTTGTGACCTCGCATGGTGTTTCTTAAAATATATCTATGAATAAAAGATTATAATGATAATCAGCAGGTAAGACAGTATCTGTGAAGAGAGAAAATGAGTTAATTTTTCAGATTGATGTCCTTCCCAGAGATGCACAAGCATAAAACTGTAATTGCTCAACATCTTGTTGTCAGGATTATGGCTTTACTGTCAATAATTCAATGAGACAAATAAATTCATAGATAAATTATTTTTGATTAGTACAGGCTTCAGAGATTATGGGGAGAAGGCAGGAGAATGGGGTTAGGAGAGAGCTATTTCTCTCTCCTAACCCCATTCTCCTGCCTTCTCCCCATAATTATTCATAATCAGTCATGAATGAATGGCAGAGTAGACTTGATGGACCAAATAGCCTTTATTACAGCAATTGAGAAAAAAATCCTGAGTCGCTATAAGTATCTACCATATCTGCAAACCCAAATGAAATATACATTCAAGTTCAAGTGAGTTTATTGTCATGTGTCCCTGTATAGGACAATGAAATTCTTGCTTATATACATTCAGGACTACAAACGAGAAAATGCAAATGCTGGAAATCTAAAACCAAAAACCAAGCATATAACAATATTTGAAATAACATTTGTGTAGTTTGCCTTGCTTCTGCAAACTTTCCAACACTATTTAACTTCCAGGTGCACATTCAAGTACATTTAAAGGTCTTCCTCAACCAGGTTGCCATGTTTTTAATTAATTTCATGCATTTTCATTGTATTTTTTTTCATTTTGTTCTCTCTACTGTGCCATTCCATCAAAAGACACATTACTGTGGTGTTTTCCACCAGAAACCCAGTTTGGCTTTCTTTATCTGCTCGCTGACCTGCTGAGAATTTCCAGCTTTTTTTTGGTTTTAAGCTATCCAATTTCTACGCTTTAAAAAAAAAATTGCACGTATATTTAATTATTGATTTCGTAAGAATCTGCAATGAAAGAAAAGTGTGATGCAAACGCACAGAGGATGCTGGAAATCTGAAATAAATACAGAACACATTGTAAACACAAAGTGGGTTTTGCCAGAACTGAGAAGAACAGATAACATTTTGAGACACTTAATCTGAAAAGTAAAAAACATTGAATAGTTTTACATTACAATACACTGAATTATTAACTTTTCCTCTATACAAAATGCCTCCTTAGTTTGCTCAACATTTCTCAAACATTCTAGTTTTACAACAGTGTAATCCCTCAACAGGTCTGGCAATAACACTGGGTGAGAAGAGTTAATATTTCAACACTTAACCTGAGAAACAGCTGAAAATATTATCAATATTAACCTGAAACATTAATCCTTTCTCTCTTTCTCCACAATGCTCCCTTAACCAACTCAAAGATTCCCAAATTCTATAACAGTTTCAAAATTAACAAATTTAAAGCGCAACCCTTTTCTCTTCTAAGGATTTTACAGAGATTCCCTGTGTTTCCACTCGAACAAACATACTATAGAACATTTCCTGACTGGTTGCATCATGGCTTGGTAGGGCAATTCCAATCTACAGGAGCGCAAGAGGCTGCAGAGAGTGGTAGGCTCAGCTGGGTCTACCACAGATGCAGCCCTCTCCTTCATTGAAAACATCCACGTGACGGGCTGCCTCAAGAAGTCGGCGTCTATCAAGGTTCCCCCAAGAACTGGGCTATGCCCTCTCCTCACTGCTACCATCAGGGAGGAACCTGCAGTTTCGCATCACCAAGATTAGGAACAGCTAGTTTCCTACAACTACCATGTTCATAAACCAACCACAAATGCCATTCAGCAACAGAACACCACAGTCCACCTCAGGACAAATCATGTAGTTGTTTAATAGTCTCTAATAATGTTTTTGGCCTATCTTTTTATTTTGCAGTCTTCTTTCTTTCAGAATTTTTGTGTGATTTATGTATAATTAGTTTTTGTCTGAGTCTTTGCGCCTGTGATGCTGCTGCAACCAATATTTACATTGTACTTTTATCCAGTGTTTTTATTTTGTAGACAAAAATGTGCCAGTATGTATGATTAATAAACATGCATGGCCAGAAAATAAAATAATGACTTTAAAACTGTTGGAGGTGCCAGTACTCCATATGCAACATCATAAAGAAAACATTGCCTGTACATCACCATACTTGAGTAAATTAAAAGACTCAAAGTCAACCTCAACTCAGTAAGAGCCCATAAGCAAATGACCAAGTGTAGGCTAGGCAAGTATTTCACCAAACACTTTTGCTTCGTCTGCCAAGGCCTACTGGATCACTCAGTTGCCATTTGGTTGTATTATGGCTTCGTACAGCAATTCCAACATAACAGGAATGCAAGAGGCTGACCATTTTAACTCTCCTTCCTCATACCAACATTTCCATCCTGAGCCCCCCCCATTACAAGAGTGGGATCACACACAAACTGGAGGAACGGCATGTTATATTCTGCTTGGTTAACTTACAATCCTACAGTTTGAAAACTGAATGATCCGAATTTAACTAATAGCCCCCCTCCATTGTCTGTGCTCCTACATCAATGCACATCCATTTCTTTATCTGTATCTCTCCCCCCCCACCCCAAAACATTTATATCCTTATTTGGCTTTACATTTCAGCCCTCACCTTATCTGACACTTTTCTCTTCTTTCCACTTCCAGTCTTTGTCACTTTCCCCACCCATCTGCCAACCAAACCCTCCCACACCTCCATGCTTTGTCCTGCGCCCAACCCATTTCCAGCTCTCTTCCCCCTTCCTACCGCTTTTCCAACCCCTACCACCCCACCTTTTAATCTCCGTTCCATCTCCAGTCTTTGTCACTTTCTCCACCCATCTGCCAATCCATCCCTCCCTTGCCTATCACCATTTGCCAGGTGTTGTCCTGCACATACATTCCCCCAACCCCCCTGCTTTCTTCCCCCTTCCTTCATATTTTCCAGCTTCCCTACTACAACTAGTCTGAAGCTATGATCTTTGGTCTGAAGCAGAATCCTGACCTGAAGCATCACCACCAAAGATCATAGAGGAGCTCCTCTATGATCTTTGCCCACCACCACCAGCCCCTGCCTGACCCACTGAGTTTCTCCAATACTCTGATGTAGTCCAGTCCTCCAGACTTCCGGTGCACGTTAGTGAGCTCAGCGCGTCGTGTTGACGCGGGACGTCAGTCAGGGGCCGGTCGGGTCGGGTCGGTTCATCCGCGATGTCGGGCAGCAGCAGAAGCCGAACCCGAACCCGGGCCTCGAGCTCGAGCGCCAGCGCCAGCTCCCCTCACCCGTTGCCCAGCACGTCCAACGGCACAGGAGGGGGGCAGCAGCAGCAGCAGCAGCGCGGCCGCTTCAACTCGGCCATGTCGGACTGCGCCTCGGTGGACGACGAGGATCTGGGCGGCGGCGGCGGCGGCATCGGCGGCATCCCATACGGGGCCCGGGACGATGACCCGAACTGCCGCAGGATGCTGCGGCACCAGTACCGGGAACTCATCAACAGCGTCCAGCGTGAGTGAGCGGCCTGTCGGCGCCGCCCTCTTACTCTCTTTGTTACTGACTCCTCTCAGGGTGTGGAATTCTTCGCCACAGAAAGCTGTGGAGGCAAAGTCAGTGGATATTTTAAAGGCAGAGATAGATAGATTCTTGATTAGTACGGGTGTCAGAGGTTATGGGGTTAGGAGGGAGAGATAGATCATCCATGATTGATGGGCCTGGATGGCCTAATTCATTCCTATCTCTTATGATCTCTTTACTAGAGCTTTGTCTGCCCCCATCTCAGTGCCAAGGATGGACCTGGCTTTTCGGGAGGAGAGAAGGAAGAGGGACTAACTACATTGAATACTTTTGTAACTTTGTTGGCACCCTTTACTTGGTGGCTCTTTCATACGTACTGTATGCAAAACAAATAATTTCATTGTACCAAGTAGACATGACAATAAAGTATCAAACAATCATTGAAAGGAAAACACTGGCACTTCAGCCAGGCGCACACACCAGAAAGTAAACAAAAGCAACGTGGAATCAGTAAGGTTGTTGGATAGTCGGTGTTTTGGTTCAGGATGTTTCTTCAGACTGATTGGAGTCGGGGACAGAAAGCTGTAAAAAGAAATATTGGGGTGGGATACAGCCTGGCAAGTGAAGATGAATTCAGGTTTGGGGATTGTTTGATAGATGGTGGAGTAAGTGACAATGGCCACAGAAGAAAAGTAGGCAAAGGGAGCTCGGATAGGAGAGAAGAGTACGCATGAACTGTAAAGTCAGGGAGGGATATGGGTGGAAGGGTCCTGACCCAGATCCTCATCTGTCCATTCCGTCCACAGATGCTGCCTGATCCTCCTGAGTTCCATCAGGATTTTGTGTTTTGCTCAAAATTCCAGGATCTGCAGTTCTTTCTGTCTCACTAACGTCTTTCCTGGCTTTAATACCAGTATTTATCAGGGTTATTTGGAAGCTACTTTGTATGAATATCATGTTCCAGTTCTAAACGTATTCCCATGTTTGGAAATCCAAAAATGTTCCATTTGATCTGGTTCAGTTGGATTGCTTCAGTCCAACACTAATGGTGATTTTGTGATTGGCTTTCAAGCCATTCAGTTTGATTTCAACTGCCATGGCTTGCTTTATTATCCTTACACATGTTTTTTTTTCCTTACAAAATGGTCCAAGGGGCCAATGTTCAGCTACATATTGGGCATATCAATCTTCCTGTGCTAATGCATTTCTCATAAATCTGTGCAACCCAGCATTCTACAATGACCATATGTTGCTTGGACTCAAAATAGAAAATGCTAGAAGCACCCATCAGACCAGGCAGCATCTGTGGAAAGAAAATGGGTAATGTTTCATGTGGGACACTTAGTAAGATCCTTCCTGGTGTTTCTGATTTTTCTGTTTTGTGCAAGTTTCATTTGCTCAATTTTATTCATTTTCATCTGCTGTATTTTCAATGTGTAATTTGCACCTTGGATCTCTGTTATACTGGGTTTTATACATTATATTGCCTGTGGGGAAGCAGATGTGGAGATCTCTTCAAATGACGTTTTTATCTTCAGATTTTTATTCTGCTGTGACCACGTCTCCATTTTCTTGAGTGTTATAGTCACAAATGGATCTGGATTTTTTTTTAAGTAGTCTCCCCATTTACTCATTTTCTCTCCACTCAATATTTCAGAGAATCGGGAAGACATGATCAGACCCAACAGTAATAAATTAACGGAAGCACTGGAGGAAGCTAATAAGTTGTTTTCCAAAGGTGAGTACCATTTCACTCAAAATATATTTGAATGAAATTATCGAGGAATAATGAAAACTAATACCTCCCTAGGAGTTTTGCCTTAATCCACTGGCTAAAATAGCACTCTTAACAATTTTAACTGTATGCTGCTAATTAAAACCTGTAGCTAAAAATGGTTAGGTTTTCAATCTTGTTAATTTAAGTTTTTTTAAGTATATTTTCTGCCCCTCAATTCTTTTGTGTTTATTTGATAATTTTCTACTGCCTTGCATACATGGTGACATTGCTCAGCGGTTGGGTTATGTTTTGATTTTAAACTTCCTACGAAAACTGAAATAATGCTTCACTATGTACCTTTTTCAGTACGTCAGACAAGTGAGGCAGCTCTGGACGCTCAGTTTCTTGTACTTGCAACAAACCTGGGTCAAGAGAAAGCTAATCAGCTACACACAGACATGATGGTGTTTGATCCATCAGTTTTTGCAGAGGAACTGGTAAGGTTTTTATTTCTTTGACAATGCTCAAGAGAAAATGAATGATACTGCAGACTAGGTTGCATCCAGAAGCTTATTTGTTGTTGAAATGGAAAAGTTGAAGCTTTCAAATTAATTCTGAACTTTGAAGATGAAATTGTATTCAGATGTGCTTCGTTTCATTTTGTTCAGGAGGACTGGAAGAGCTTGCTCCATAACCATGCTTTGCAATTGAAGATTTTTGGTGTAATCACTAGATAGAGGAGGAATTTCTTTAGTCTGAATGTGGTGAATCTGTGGAAATTGTTGCCACAGACATATTTTCAAGGTGGAGATTGACAGATACTGGATTAGCAAATTGTCATTAGTAAGCTATGGAGAGAAGGCAGGAGAATGGGATTGAGAGAAAAAGACGTATCAGCCATGATCGCATGGTGGAATAAACTCGATGGGCTGAATGGCCTACTTCTATGACTTATGAACTATAGGTGGAACTTTCCATTAATAGCCATAAGTCTTGACATTTATTTCATAACGTTTATGGCATAGAAAGTGCTTTATAACAAAAATTAATGCAAGAATAAGGCAATATCTTGTTTAAATTGAAAAGAGGTGTCAACTGAGAGGGACGACAGATGGCACAATGGGCTAAGTGTTTGGCTGGCAACCGGAAGGTAGCTGGTTCGAATCCCGCTTGGAGTGCATACTGTCGTTGTGTCCTTGGGCAAGACACTTCACCCACCTTTGCCTGTGTGTGAATGTGTGTGAGTGATTGGTGGTGGTCGGAGGGGCCGTAGGCGCAGATTGGCAGACACGCTTCCGTCAGTCTGCCCCAGGGCAGCTGTGGCTACAGAAGTAGCTTACCACCACCGAGTGTGACTGAGGAGTGAATGAATAATGCGATGTAAAGCGCCTTGAGTATTAGAAAGGCGCTATATAAATCCCATCCATTATTATTATTATAACTGACTTTATCTATCTCCAGATTATTGGCAGTTCAAATGCATATATTCTGGAATGTGTTTTCTAGCTAGCATATTTCTGTGGGGAAATTACCCATTAAATGTGAAATTAAAGTTAGTATGCAAAGTCTTGCATTAATTGTCAAAGAATTATTTTGTCCATTTGGATACCAGGAATGCTATTTATGCCATTATTTTGAGCTCTTCATTATCTCTATGCAGTTAACCTTCATGGGTTTGAGACGACTGGAAAATGAAGGGAGTGATGAAGATGATGAATCTGCAGGGTGGCTTCCTAAAGATACCTGGACTAAACTAGGAAATGAAGCTGGAAAATATTTTAGAAGGACTCCAGCCTTTCATTATATGTAAGTTAAACATTTTTCTCCAGTTATCTACACCAATTAATGAATTTTACACCACCACCACCACATGTTTAAATGCAGACCTCTGCTGTTTGGACTTGGACATTTCGTTAACTATTATTAATTTCATTAAACTATGTTTTGGATTAAAGCTGCTGCATGTGAGTTATTTTTGTAAAATTGATCATAACTCTGTTATTGTACAGGCTGGGATCTTTCAAAAGTGAACCTCCTGTTCCACGACCTAAAGTTGAGAGGCAGAAGAGGGTTCCAACTAAGGAAGAGCGCAGAATAATGCCCACACAGGTTTGTTTGATGGCAACTATACATAAATTGTACATATCATTATTTCATGCACAAGTTTATTCTGTTTCTACATCAAAGTTTGAATTCCCAGTTGACCAACACAAAAATGAAGAATGTTTTGTAGTGTAATTAGATTTGTGTGCTGTGCTTATCTCTTGTCTATCTTTTGAGATAACAACATGGTATTTGTGCAGGGAAGTGCATTTGTCAATTTTGCCAACGTTTCCATACTTCCTGTCATTTTCCTCACAAACTAACAAACATTTTTTTAGATAACTCCCATGTATCGGCAAGAGCAAACGCAGGCTGGGCAATCGTTTCACTGAACACCTACTCAGCCCGTCTTGGCCTACAAGATCTCCCAGTTGTCAAACATTTCAACTCCCCGTTCCCTTTCTGTCTTTTTGACCTTTCCGACCTGGGCCTCCTTCACTGCCAGAGGCCACACGCAAATGGGAGGAACAGCACCTCGTATTTCGCTGGGGCAGCTTATAACGCAGCAGTATGAATAGTGGGATTTCTCTAATTTCAAGCAACCCTTGCATTCCCTCTCTCTCGGTCCATCCCCCACCCTAGTTGTCTTGCTAATTTCACTGTTTGTATCCCTTCATTGTCACCTGTTCCACAGCCAACAATGGACCATTGTGGGCTCCGCCATTCTTGAGTCAGCGCTGGCTGTTCTGTACCTTTTCATATTTCTCGTTTTCCTCTCCCCCCAACTCAGTCTGAAGAAGATTCTGGACCCGAAATGACACCTATTCCTTTTCTCCAGAGATGCTGCTTGATCCGCTGAGTTACTCCAGCTTTTGTGTTTATTTAATATAACATTGTTTTATAAAACCTCAGTACAAAAATTAGGAAATTAAAATTCTTGCATTTAATGCTAGAGAGAGAAGAAATAATAACCCTGAAACCAGCTAGATATTTATATTTTAAAGTTGGAGGAAACTCAGCGGGTGAGGCAACATCTATGGAGCGAAGGAATAGGCGACGTTTCGGGTCGTCTGAAGAAGGGTCTCGACTCGAAACATCGCCTTTTCCTTCACTCCATAGATGCTGCCTCACCCGCTGAGTTTCTCCACCATTTTTGTCTACCTTCGATTTTTCCAGCATCTGCAGTTCTTTCTAAAACATATATTTTAAAGTTGTTAGCTTTTAAAATTTACACTGGCTCAGTAAATGTGAAAGTAAGGGGTCCTATCATGGGAATGGCATGGATGTAGCAAATAGAGCATTTAATAGTTTCATTCGTCAGTAGCTTAGCAAGGTCTTTGATTGTTTAGAACAATCCAGGGTGAACCATAAATGTCCATTCAGCCTATTAACTATTCAATCTGTTTTGTTAAATGGTAAATAAATGTTCCAGATGACTGGAGGACAGACAATGTGGTCTTCCTTTTCGGGAATGGTAGCTGGGAAACTGCTAATTAGAGACGCGTGAGCCGAAGATTATAGGGAAGTTATTTGAAAAAAAAGTCTGAGGGTTAATGGTCACTTGGAAAGATAGAGACATATCAGAGATTTGTCAAGACTGATTCTGTGGCTTATGTGGACTTCTGCAAGGTCTTTAGTAAGGTCCCACATGGGAGACTAGTGAAAAAGGTTAGGGCCCATGGGATCCAGATTGGTAAATTGGATCCAAAATTGCCCTGTCAAAATTAGTTTGTCATACGATTTAAAGTGTGATGGTAGTTTTTATGATTGGATGTCTATGATGAGAATTGGTGCTGGGTCCCTTGATGTTTTGTAATATTCATGAATGATTTGGATGAGCTTGTTAGAGGTATGTTTAGATGTGGCGAAGCTTGGCGGAGTTGTTAATAAGGTAATATCGTTGTGTTGGGGAATTCTGGCCATTAATTAGGGCACTGAATACAAGAGTAGGGATGTTATGCTCCAATTTACAAAACATTAGTCAGAGCTCTGTTGAAGTACTGCATACAGTTTTGGTCACCGTACTTTTGGCAGGATGGCTAATGCTGGAGAAGATGAAGAGAAGATCACGCTTATGTTTGGATCTGGTCTAGATGCATTGAAGAGAGAAGATGGAAAAGTTGAGTGAATGGGAAGTGGAATTAAATGGCATGCAACAGGGAACTTGGGATGGTTCTGCAAACTGGTTACCTAATTTGCACTTGATCTCGCTGATGAGGAGGGTGCATTGGGCACACCAAATGCAGTAGCTGAGGTTGGAGGGGGTGCACGTGGATCTGCCTCGCCTATAAGGGCTGCCTGGGTGTCTAAGAAGTAGTGATAGAGGAGATGTAGGTCTACTCATCTGGCCTTTTTTTTTGCCTGTTCACCAATCACCCACCTGCCTCTGCCTGTCTTCTGACTCCATCTCTCCACTGCTTCGCTACTCTGCCTATCATCTTTCGCCCTACCTCTGGTCCACTGCCCGTCTCACCTGTTCCACTCTCTTTTCAGCATCTATCGTCCTTCTACATTCTCAGTCCTGATGCATAGTCTTGACCTGAAACATTGACAGTTTATTTCCCCTACAGATGCTGGGTAGCCTGCTTAGTTCTTCCAGCTGTTTTTTTTCGTTCCTAATTCCAGCAACTATTGGCTCTTCAGTTATGATTAATTTACATCTACAGTGCCCTCCATAATGTTTGGGGCAAAGACCCATCATTTATTTATTTACCTCTGTACTCCACAATTTGAGATTTGTAATAGAAAAAAAATCACATGTGGTTAAAGTGCACATTGTCAGATTTTATTAAAGGGTGTTTTTATACATTTTGGTTTCACCATGTAGAAATTACAGCTGTTTATACATAATTCCCCCACCCCCATTCCCATTTTAGGGCAGTATGTTTGGGACACATGGCTTCACAGGTGTTTGTAATTGCTCAGGTGCATTTAATTGCCTCCTTAATGCAGGTATAAGAGAGCTCTCAGCACCTCTAGTCTTTCCTCCAGTCTTTCCATCACATTTGGAAACTTATTGCTGTTTATCAACATGAGGACCAAAGTTGTGCTAATGAAAGTCAAAGAAGCCATTATGAGACTGAGACACAAGAATAAAACTGTTAGAGACATCAGCCAAACCTTAGGCTTACCAAAATCAACTGTTCGGAACATCATTAAGAAGAAAGAGAGCCCTAGTGAGCTTACTAATCGCAAAGAGACTGGCAGGCCAAGGAAGACCTCCACAGCTGATGATAGAATAATTGTCTCTATAATAAAGAAAAATCCCCAAACACCTGTCTGACGGATCAGAAACACTCCTCAGGAGTCAGGTGTGGATTTGTCAATGACAACTGTCTGCAGAAGACTTCATGAACAAAAATCCAGAGGCTACTCTGCAAGATGCAAACCAATGGTTAGCTGCAAAAATAGAATGGCCGAGTTACAGTTTGCCAAGAAGTACTTAAAAGAGCAACCACAGATCTGGAAAAAGGGCTTGTGGACAGATGAGACGAAGATTAACTTATATCAGAGTGATGGCAAGAGCAAAATATGGTTATATCAGAGTGATGGCAAGAGCAAAATATGGAGGAGAGAAGGAACTGTCCAAGATCCAAAGCATACCACCTCATCTGTGAAACACAGTGATGGGGGTGTTATGGCCTGGGCATGTATGGCTGCTGAAGGTGCTGGCTCACTTATCTTCATTGATGATACAACTGCTGATGGTAGTAGCATAATGAATAGACACATCCTATCTGCTCAAGTTCAAACAAATGCCTCAAAACTCATTGGCCGGCAGTTCATTCTACAGCAAGACAATGATCCCAAACATACTGCTAAAGCAACAAAGGAGTTTTTCAAAGCTAAAAAATGGTAAATTCTTGAGTGGCCAAGTCAATCATCCGATCTGAACCCAATTGAGCATGACTTTTATATGTTGAAGAGAAAACTGAAGGGGACTAGCCCCCAAAACAAGTATAAGCTAAAGATGGCTGCAATACAGGTCTGGCAGAGCATCACCAGAGAAGACACCCAGCAACTGGTGATGACCATGAATCGCAGACCTCAAGCAGTCATTGCATGCAAAGGATATGCAACAAAATACTAAACATGACTAGTTTCATTTACATAACATTGCTGTGTCTGAAACATGGTGCCCTGAAATGGAGGGGGGGGGGGTTTATGTATAATGGCCTTAATTAAAATCTGACAATGTGCACTTTAACTAGATGTGATTTTTTGCTATTACAAATCTCAAATTGTGGCGTGCAGAGGCAAATAAATAAATGATGGGTGTTTGTCCCAAACATCATGGAGGACACTATGCTAATCTGGGGTAATTTTTAAGTTATATTTTGGTTTGCTGTAAATACAGTTTTTGTTTGCTTTTGGGGTAAATTTTTAGTATAATAAATACAGTCTTTAGATTCAATGTGTCAATTTGCTGTAGGTTGCTTAAGAGATTCTTCTGTAAAATCGCGACCACAGATTGATGCAATCGTAAGTGTTTTTGACATTCATACTAAGTTAAGCAATCTCTTTCCAGAATTGCCCAAGGTCTGGCTAGGGTTATCCTCGTCATTGGTTACACCAAGGACTGTGGTGCCTGCCAAATGAGCATCAGTGAACATAGCGCTATTTGGCAAAACAATAAATTAACTGAATAAAAATTGAAACAAAAATTCAAATTCTGCATCTTGGATAAACTGCTTTTCGCCCATTTATTTAACTTTTTAAGGTTATAAATCAGTTAATTTTGAGCAACCTTGTTTCATAAATTGCTATATTGTTTTTCATGTCAAGTTGAAGAAAATGGATGAATCTCACCAAGAAGCGACTGAAAAGGAAGTGGAAAGGATATTGGGACTATTGCAAGAGTACTTCAAATCTGACCGTAGGTATTTAGTTTAGTTTAGAGATACAGCGAGGAAATTGAGCCCTTTTGCCCACCGAGTCTGCACCGACCAATACCAGTTCTATCCTACACGCGTTGGGACATTTTTCTGCAGAAGCCAAATCTGCACGTCTTTGGAATGTGGGAGGAAACCGAAGAATCCAGAGAAATTCCATGCGGTTATAGGGAGAACGTACAGACAACGCCCGTAGCAGGATCGAGCCCAGGTCTTTGGCGTTGTACAGAACTCCACCACTGCGTCACTGTGCCACCTCTATTGCACATGCAGGATGTCAAATATTTGGGATGGATGAAACTAATCTCCAGTGTTAAGTACTGTTAAATAGTATGTTCTTATTATTTTAAAGTACATTTTAAATAAGAATTCGATTGCTTGTCTACCATGTGTGCAGAAATTAATTTATCTGCTAAACTTCGGTCTTTTTTCATTGACACTTCTTAGTTATTCTTAATCAGTCACTCTGTACACCTGACTCCATCCATCCTTTAATAAGAACAATTTCTTGTTATACCTTGCTGATGTTGCACAGAACTGTTTCCTCCACTAACAGAAGTGTGGGTGAACATACAGCTCTTCGGATTACGAGCGCCTGATTTGTCTATCTCCCGTACATGTGAATGAGTGTTTGGGAGGCTTCAGGCATTTTCTTCCATGTGAGAACTCAGTTCACGGCAATATTTGAATGGATTAAGCGCCCTGTTTAGTTTATGAACAGTCCTCAGTAACAGAATCCTGCCCTGACCTGGGGAGGGCCTGTATTGCACACCAGAAATGAAGCACTGAATTATCATGATGGACTCTAACTAACACCGTGCCTCCACTGTTTTGTCATGAAACCTGTTGCTGCAGCAGTTATCTACATCATCATGCTGCCTTCCATTCCTTTCAAGTTTTAAAACCGTTCTGACTTCTGATCCACTCTGGTACAACCTATAATATTCATAGCACATTGCTGTTATCAGCATTGCTTAGTTAATAGCATTTTCACCTTTTACTTTTGAAAGTTTAAGATTTCAACCCCTAGAGGTTTGAGTCTACAGGTCCAGTCTGACACTTGAGTGTGATACAGAGAAAATGGTATTGTGCTAGGTCCCATTTTGTTTTAAGTGACATGTGAAACTGAGGTACTCTGCTTTTTCTAGTGACTAACAGATCAAATTACATTATTCTGAAGAAAAGCAACCGTTTTAAAAGACTAATATTTATTGACTTGTAAGATTTGTATTTGTGGTCATTCCACTGAAATGAATCATTTCTGTTATATTTTACAGCGGAAACTCCAATCAATTTCTTTGACTTTGTAATTGATCCAAGTTCTTATTCGCGTACTGTGGAGAACATATTCCATGTCTCCTTTATTGTGAGAGTAAGTGTTATGTAAAGTTATTGGTTTGAAAGCATTCAAACTTCTTTTATACAAAGTTGTTTTATTTTCATCTTGATCTTGAACTTCTCATTTGTGCTGCAATCCCATGAATGTTTTTTTTGTGGGCTATCATTTCTGGATTTAGATAAACTTCTTGCATTTTCAGCTGATAGTTATTTTGCTTCTGATGGGAGAACCTTTAGTCTGGTTCTAGTGATGGCCAGTTGTAGCATCTGCTACATCTCTAGTTGGGATTAGTTAAGTCTGGGAATGCTTTTGAATGCTGTGTTTCATAAGGGCCTTTTTTTAATTTTTTAAAAGGTTAATTGAAAAACTTCCTGACTGCTTATAAATCCAGCAAATGACCTGCAAGCCAGTACAATTTCCAAATGGAACAACCAATACTTTGTATGTGTTTTTGTGCTTTAAGCTCTCATCCATTATAGTTAAACAATACCTTTCAAAGAAGTTTTGTATAAAATAAAATACTGGTGGGGGTCAGGCAAGGATAACAAATTCTGACCTTTATCTGAATTGAATCCGTGAAAGTGACTTTTCCAGCTCCACAGACCCACCATTTTAGGTACAAAGCTGTAATGAAAAACACAGCTTTTTATACTTTTCCAAATGGCCTGGATGTTCACCAGATTGATTCCAGGGATGGTGGGTTTAATTAAGCAGACAAGTCGTGTACTCTTCAGTTTGGAAGAGTGAGAAGTAGTCACATTGAAACAAACTATTATCGGGTTTGACAGGGTAGATGCAGAGCTGATGCTTCCTCTGGCTGGGTTGTCTGGAACCTTTCCAGAGGGGAATAAATATGTGGTATTCTCTACCCAGTAGTGCTATAGAGGTCAGTTATACAGGATGTTCCAGACCAATTGATACATTTTCAGACCTGAAGGCAGATGAAGGATTATGAGGTAGTGGAGGAAAGTTGCAATGATATCTTATTGAATGGTGGAGAAACCAGAATTGACCAAAGGGCCCACTCTTGCTTCTATTATGTTCACATGTTTCCTGTCAGTGACGTTGGAAGTACTTAGAATTTTAAAAACTGACTAAAAAAAAAACACACCGCTGAATAATGGCGAAGTAGAGGTTTCCTATCTGGGACCAGGTGAAAGAGCTAATATTCAAATCTAAAATTGAGTCGTTTTTTTACAAAAGCATAGACTAATAGAACAAAAGAATGGCTCGGTGCCAAGTCTGAATGACATTGTAAATTATATGGAACTCAATATGGAGTACAGGTTGTCTTTTCAATGGACATTAAGATGGCAGCCTGCAGTAATAATATGTGCTTCATTCAAGGCCATAAAGAAGCCAAGAATGAAAAAATAGCTGACGCTCCAGAGATAAGTAATAACTTGTTATTGGATGAGCTTGATTTGGACCCAGCTTTTCTTATATTCTGAAAGGTTGCAGAATCCTTCAGTCATGCCATATTCAGACTTGGTAGGAGTGTTTTACTGGTAAGGAAAATATATAATTGTGCTAACTGTCCTTTGTTCTGAGTGGGTGCCCGAGAAGTACTGAGCAACGTTTGTGCTCATTGTAATCTCGTCACTCCCGTCTGACGAATCAATTAAAGATTGCCATGGTTTACCTTTAACAGTTTTTGTTGCTATCTGCTTTTAAAGAAACAAACTTTGACACGGGGATGAGTCCACTTGATGGGATAAGTTACCAGTCTTCCCTTTGCTATTTTGCAGGACTTTTTATATATTTTCAATCTATCTCATTTTCAGCCTCTCTCATCTGTGTTGGAGTTGCTTTTTACAGTGTTAAGCACTGTATTCCAAAGGTTGTCAATTTTATGATTAGAATTGGATCTGATCAAGTTATTAACTACCATTTTAAATTATTTCTTTTACAGGATGGTTTTGCAGCCATTGGACTCGACCAAGATAAACTACCAATTATTGGTAAGTTGTTATTTTTTGTGATGTAAATGCAAATGCATTTGTATGTTCTTGAAAGAAATTCATATTTCTGTCTTATTTTAAAGAGCCAGTAAATGAAGGCGTGGGTAATGACAGACCACAACAACAAAGACAACAGACAGTTATTTCTTTGAGTCATGAGGAATGGAAGGCAAGTATAGTAAATAAAAGCTAAACTTTTATTCTAATGAAATTTAAAACTAACGTCTTGTTCACTGGTTTTACATTGCTTTTAAAAGCAGCTAAAGTTCCCATAGTATTATGTGCTATAATAAATTAAAGGACAACATTCTTTACTATGGTAATTGATTCTTCCATCAACTTTTTCTTGGAATTTGTAATATGCTATTTCTAACTTCAAGAACTCTAGTATCCTGCTTAAATGTTGGGAATTAAAAAATAACTTTTGAGAAAATGGCATTGAAAAAGTAGAATAGTTTAAGCATTTACAGTATTTAACCATTACAGAGATTCTTGTGCCTGGTAACCCTGAATTATTTTTTATGTCCAGTTAATAAATCTGCAAGTTGATCATTTTCGTGATTTAGTTTGGGGGATAGTTTCTCACAAAATTAGCTTAATATGTATTACCAATATTAGTTTTAACATTAATCATAGTCATCAAGTAGAATTTCAATTAAATTATATTTTAGCAAGTACACTTTTTTTTACTTTACAGGAAATAATTGATACGTTTGAAATAGCAGATGCCATGATACCACCATTAACCCACGGAGATCAATGATGCTTGATAAATTTGATGTATGTAGCCTTCTAAAATCTTTTCATTTTTCAAATGTGCAGATCAGATTACTTGCAAAAATTTAACATCATTCTGAAAGATAGATTGCATGGGTAAATTCTTCTACACGGGTCCTTCTATTAGAATATGTTTTTCCATAACATTAGTTGGAAATGATGCACATGATGAATTAAGGAACACTATTATGTGAGCAAAATTGATTGTAATGTGATTTGGTCAAAGTTACTTAAGAATTTGACAAGCCGCTGTCACTGTCTCCAAGTACCTCCTCGCAGTAACCAGACACCATTGTATCCTAAGAGAGCTGCCACTTTAACTGTGACCATTGAATTTGACAAGCAATCGCTTCCATTGACATGTGTGCATTGATAATCTGTTTAACAACGCACAATAAAGCTTACGGCACAGGATGTAACATAATTTTCATTAAGAAAAGGCACAAAGTGCTGGAATAACTCAGTGGATCAGACACCATTTCTGTTTTTGGTTGGGACCCTTCTTCAGACTGAATAAGGGTACCGACCTGAAACATCACCAAATGATGATCTCTAGATATGCTGCCTGACCCACTAAGTTACTCCAGTATGAGTGTCTTTTTTGTAAATCAGCCTTTGCAGTTTCCTTTTATCTCTGATGTTCAATAAAACAGTTTCTGAGGAGTACAACTTAGATGCACAGTCTCTTGCCCAGAGTAGGTGAATTGTGGACCAGGGGACAAAGGTTTAAGATGAAGGGGAAAAAATGTAATAGGAATCTGAGGGGTAACTTTTTCCCACAAAGGGTGGTGGGTGTATGGAACATGCTGTCAGAGGGGGTAGTTGAGGCTGGGACTGTCCCAATGTTTAAGAAACAGTTAGACAGGCACATGGGTTGGTCAGGTTTGGAGGGACATGGACCAAACACAGGCAGGTAGACAATAGACAATAGGTGCAGGAGTCGGCCATTCAATGTGATCATGGCTGATCATCCCCAATCAGTACCCCGTTCCTGCCTTCTCCCCGTGTCCCCTGACTCCGCTTTATTTAAGAGCCATATCTAGCTCTCTCTTGAAAGCATCCAGAGAACCTGCTTCCACCGCCCTCTGAGGCAGAGAATTCCACAGACTCACCACTCTCTGTGAGAAAAAGTGTTTCCTTGTCTCCGTTCTAAATGGCTTACTCCTTATTCTTAAACTGTGGACCCTGGTTCTGGACTCCCCCAACATCGGGAACATGTTTCCTGTCTCTAGCATGTCCAAGCCCTTAACAATCTTATATGTTAGGACCAGTGTAGCTGGGATATGTTGACCGGTGTGGTCATGTTGGGCTGAAGGGCCTGTTTCCATGCTGTATCACTCTATAACTATTGTGTTATAGCAGAGCTACTTATACTGTGGGCTGAAATCTGAAAATATTTAGGTGGGAGCTGAGCATGAACATGTATTATTTTGAGTACACATATTGCAAATGATTATACCATACAGTTCTAATTTAATCAAATTTGGTACTGCAATTTTGGTTGACTGCAGAATTCAAATAAAGAATAAGAAAGGCTGGCCAGGAGTTTGTTGGAATCGTCAGATCATCTGAATGTAAAAAGGCACTAGCATTTGTTTAGACAGCAAATGCACTGCACAAGGACGGAGCTGGCTAATGTTACAAATAGGGGATAAATGATTAGAACAGATTTGTAATCCCATTAGTCATCAAAATCGCAATCACTTGTTCAGTCTTGGCTTACTCTTAAATAACGAAGTAAGTGGCTAAGAAATGTTGCAGGGGTGAAGATACTATGGCATTGAACTTCCAAATGTCTTGATAGATGAAATTTCAACTAACCAAGTAGTAAATTTAAAAACTGTTGAGTTGGAGAGTGTGGGGTCAGGAGAGGTAGCATTGAGGTAAAGGTGACTACTTTCAATGTATGTGTGGAAACGTGTTTTTGATAATGTTTCCTGCTAATGTGTGAAAGATGGCAAGGATACATTCCTCAGGATGCTGAAGACAGAGGCGACATGAATTTGAAGTAATTAGTAGAAAGTTTGGAGAGAAAATGATTTTTTTCTTCCATGAAGGTGGAGGTGGTCTGGAACTCATTGCCTGAAAACATAGTAGAGATATAAATCCTCATCACATGAATGAAAGGAATTGAATGAGTATTTTAAACAAGGTCATGAGTGTATGCCTAGCCAAGTATTTTGAAAGTATGTTAGATTGTTTAGACATGATGGGCCATAGTAGCTTCCTGCATCATAGGTTTTCTATCCACCATACATAGATAAATAAGCAATTTCAGATGATTGAGTAGATAACAGAATATGCACAGACAACTGTAGTCATTGTCAAGGTGACTAGGATGATACGATCAGTTGTCAGTGTTTGAAATAGTGAAAGATGGATAGTTTGCCCTTGTTCCAATCACCAATGATGATCATTCTTTGTATTCTGGCAAGAACCAGAAGCTGGTTAAGGAGCTCCAAGAAAGAAGATCAACTTTTGGATAGTGATTTTGATGTTCAAGCACACGCAGGGGCTTAAGAAAGGGATTGAAGGAGAAGAGGGCAATTTTTCAGGAGAGGCGTGAAGTTTGAGTGATAATGACAGATTGAATTAAAAGAATACAGGGTGAAAATTATTTAGGTATGAGTTAAGAATAGACGTAGGTTGGTTGTGGGTAGGAGTGGTGGTGAGAAAGATGCAAGCTCGGGTCTGGGGATCCTTGAGGCATGTCTGGTAAGCATGGGAGGTAAGCAATGTGTGTGATATTATTTCTATCTTTAGACATATGACAATAAAACACTTTTGACCAGATTATATCTCTTATTAGTTTACATTTATTAAAACGCGATGCTTTAGTCGGCTCTGTAAATTCTGCACGTTTCCAGCACAAATCTAAGCATTATTTTGATAGTAAGTTCTAATATTGTTCAATCTTTTACGTGTAACACTAACTTTTTTCAGGTGCCTTGTACAATACCCTACAGCTATTGGAACATGGAATTTTGAAGACATGAAGATTATTTTGTATATGTGGCTTGTGAAGTTTATACAGTGAAGTCATACATTTTGTGTATTTTTATTCCTTTGACAGAAATAAATGATTCAATTATTTATATTAATTCTTTGTGAAACATTGCATTGGTGGTTCAACATTATTATGATTTGTGAATCCCCCATCTTTAACACATTTGGGGAGTAACCATTGATCAGAAGTGGCAATAAATATTTTGCAACCTGACTGCAAAAGCTTTCCATTCTACAAGGCACAGATAATGGAGGATTTGAAGAACTCAATGGGCCAAGCAGCATCCGTGGAGGCAAGAGTTACAATTATGTTTTGAGTTGAAACTGTCCATCAGAACTGAGGGAAGGGGAAAGTTTAAATATGTAGCAGTATGAGGGAGGGGTTGGACCAAGACTGGTAGGTAATAGATGGAACCAGATAGGGATGGGCAAATTGAATCAGGTAGGGGAGGTGATTGGGGGAAAGGTAAACAAAAGGAGAAGAAAACTAGGTGGACGGTGAATGGGTGGACATGAACACTAGTCGGGGTATGGATTACCTAAAATGGGAAAATTCAATATTTGTACATTTGACTAAGTCACCCAAATGAGATGTGATTTTTGCATTTGGCCTTTCCACAGGAAGAAGGCTTAACACAGACCTGATTAGTGTGGGAGGAGAGTTAAAATGATCTGCACCGGAAGCTCCAGGCAGCTGCGATCTTTTGTGGCTGATAGTGCAACATTAAGGAGTGCTGTCTGACCCAGAGTGGCTCTAGCATTTTGTGCCTTCAAGAGTGAACTAGCCACGTGTCTCTTTCAAGGTTCGCAATATCAATCTTTAACATCCTAATTTTCCTGGGCTCTGAGCAGGGTGTCATGTTCAGGTTGGTCACTGTCCATGAAGATTCAGACATTCCAGATTAAAAAAAATTATTTGAAGTGTGGAAGATGCCGATGATTTGTTTTAATGTGGAGTGGTTATTATTCATCAGCTACAGTCGGCAGCAATGTCTTTATTCAAAAGGCAGGAAAATCCAATACAATAGAAGACCAGACTCCGCAGCATGGATTTAACACATATAGACTGATGTTTGCAGACATGCATCATGTTGTCCACACCTCCCACATGTTCCCCTCCCCCCTATTCACCCCTCTCGTCCCTCCATATACCTACTTTGCCTTTTCCTCTCACTGCCAGACACTATTCCCAGGGGAACTGCCTACCATTCTGCTGTCTTAAACCACCTGGGCTGCTCCTGATATTTGCCTTTTGATCTTGTGATCGCTGCCAACCGCCTAAAGGGCCTGTCCAACTTTCACGACCTTTGCCGAGTTTGCCCTTGACTCGTATTCGCAGCATGGTCGCCACGAGGTACTAGGAAGTCTTAGGTCGCGATGCTAGTCGTAGGTACTCGTGGCATCAAGATCGCGGCAGTTTTTCTAGCCTGATGAAAAATTGTCCACGGGTAAAAAAAAAGATCGGCATGGAAAAAATCGATACTTTTTACTCGCAGGTAGGTCGTAGTAGGTCGTGATGCTAGTCGGAGGCAGTCGAAGGTAATAGCTCTGTGGTGAAAAAGGTCAGTAGAGAAAACAGTATTTAAACAGCAGAACGTCACCTCTGTCACTCCAAGGCATGTTCAGTCATAGCTGGAGTTTTTTGGAGAGGAGACTTGTTTTAGAGATGACACCAAAAAGGCAGCAGCGCAGGGGGAGGGCACAACCCTCAAAAAAGCCAGCCATGCAGGTGTTCACCCAAGAGAAGGAATGGCAGGAGGTGATGCCACTGGAGGTGATAGTGCAGGAGGAGGTAGACCTGCATGAGAGACCCCTTGGAGGAGGAGACCAGGGTGGTAGTACATGTCCCCACCACCACCACTTCCTTCACTGCCTCATGTGAAGGCAGCAAAGCAACCCTTTCTCTTGTGTCTGACACAGCATCAGAGGCAGATGCCCCATTGGTGGTGAGGGAGGGCTGGAGGAAGGTGATGCCCTACACCTTCACGAGGCAGCAGGACAGGGACCTTGAGGAATGGCTCCAGCAGAATGCAGTCCTGTACGAAAAGAAAAATGAGGGACAGGGACAAGAATGGCATGCTTGCCATCCACTGCCCTACATGTGTGCCTAAAGTTCCATCTTTTGTCAAAGCCCAGCATCACTCTTCCAGTCATCTGGTGTACTGGGACAGTCCATCACATTATCTCCATTCACTCTTTGAGACCTCTTCTTGTGCTTCCTCTTCACCCTTGCTCTTCCCCTTCTGCCTTTCTTAAAAGGCTGCTGAAGCAAAAGGGCTACTGCAAACATGAGTAAAACGTGCATGGTCGAAGTCAGTCTTCAACATAGTCATGGGAGGTCGTCAACATAGTCATGGGAGGTCTTCAACATAGTCGTAGGAGGCTGTTGACATAGTCGTAGGTCATAGGTTTTTGATCGTTTTTTAGGTCGTGAAAGTCGGACAGGCCCTTTGGTCTTTCACTTTCTCCAGGATCGCTAATAGGTCCTTGCAATTTGCCTTCCCATGCACTTTTCATCTAACAAATGAATAAAGATAACAAAGCCAATAATGCCTTACTTTTGATGAAATGCAGCTAGCAAACGCGATAATTCCCGACATTTTGGATCTTTAAATCTCCATGACAAATGTCCGCTAATGCGGCTTTTACACGGGGCGACTTGACGCAAGAGTTAACCAGAGTTCAACATCGTGGGAACCTCGTGCGATAACAGTGCGGCATTCGTGGACCACCGTGGACCACCGTAGTGCTAACGGCAGGTCATCGTGTAACTTGGTCACTCGGGAGAAAATTCAAGAAAATTGGAATTTCTCCAAGAGTGACTTGTACACTTGTGGTTGAGTATTGCAACATTATATGAACGTAGTGGCCAGTGCGATATCCGTGCGATATCCGTAATAACTCTTGCGGGTACCGTGGGAACTCCTGCGAACGGTGAACCCGGAAGCTGGACAGAGGGGACAGAAGGTGATTAAAAAAGGTGGTCTCAAAAGGACACATGGGAACATGTGTCCTTCGAGGACGTCCCACCTAATTGTCATTGTTGGATAATCTTTTTAACAGGAACACTTGCAGAGATGGCTCCCAGAAAATCTCAAAGGAAGGGGGAAAAGCGGGTCAGAGATGTTTTTGCCATGCAGGAGAATGAGGAGGAGACGCAGCAAGAGAGACAGGTGGAGAGGCAACAGGAGATGCCACAGATAACACTGCCTGTGGGCTCCTTGGAGCAGGGAGAGGGTGAGCAAGGTGCAATTCAGATTGCCTCCCCAGTAGCCGTTGTAGGAATAGCCTCTACAGACGCTTATGTAAAGGGAAGATGGCAGAAGGTAAAGCCATATAACTTCACCAGGGAACAAGAGGGGGAACTTGTAGAATGGTTCCAATTTAACGAGATTCTGTACGATAAATCCAGAGAGGATTATAGAAACAGGGAGAGGAAAAGGAACCTGCTGGAGACGAAGGCTGCCGAGTTTCCCGAGTGCTCATGTGAGTTTATATAACGATATATAAGTTCATCAAGAGGAGAACCATTTAATGTTATCCAAGATTTTAAAACATACATTGCTATTGATGTAAAAGTTCTGTGTTTGCAGTAAACTTAAACTTCTCTTATAAGTCTGTCTGTCTGCCCTGCAGCTGCAAAGTAAAAAAGTCGCAGACAGCTTTTACACCCTCTGTGTTTGAAGTTTAAAGAGCCATAAAAAGAATTATGCATGAGGGCAGGCAATTCTCACTTGTAATGCTTGCCTTTAAAAAGGCCATCTGTATTTACCAACTTGTGCTCAGGTATCCAAGAAGCACAAGAAATAGCACATTAAATGCGGAGGGCAGGCTCTATTTACTGTTCAGAACTTTTAATATAACGGAATACATCCAATGCTTGAAGTTCTATTTAATTCCACCACTCTACTGTAATGCAGATGACCAACTCATGCAATGGTTCACTAATCAGAGGACCGTCTATGGAAAGGTCACCGCACTTGGGACCAAAACAGGGTCAGCTGTCAGTCTTCTTCAGCAGAGGTCCCAAATTATTCTTTAACTCATTAAAGAGCTCGGGTGAAATTCTGACAAAGTTTTTGAATGCACTTGTATCCTCTTCGCACAGCACATTAAGCAGTTGCTCATATTGTCCAAATTGAGCTCTCCGTTGAAAGATGGGCTTCACCCAGTGAGACTTCCTCTTAATTCTCTTTTTAATTAATTTCTCCCTTCTGCCTTCAAGCAAACGTTTTCGATGCACATAGTGGGCAGCTGCATGCAGCGCGACAATGAAAAAAACCAACATCCTGTACTCGAAATTATTTCGTAAAGGCATGTCTCCAAATGAGCCGATTCAACCAAGGGAGGATATATATAGTGTGTGAAAAAAAAAGTTACATCATTTGTGTCACGTGTAGTTCACAATGTTCATTCAAGATTTAACGCGACTGCTCGGGAAACGGCCAAGTAACTCGCACGAATAACATAAATGCCGAGTACCGTGGGAACTCTTTATCTACTGCCGTTATATCGTGCGAGACTCGTGCTGGACCACGACCTCTTCACTCTGGTGACATCTTGCGTCAACTCGCCCCGTGAAAAGGGGGTTTAACAACTTCCGCTGTTTTTGCACCTTCAGCTCCCTCTTGAATTTACCTTAATATCTATCTTTTCTTTTGACTGTAAATTTAGGTAGCCGTGCCTCACGGTCACCCCGACTGGTACAGTAAATTGCAGCTCAAAAACTGGCCGTTTTCGATTTTTTTTTAACGGGTGTGAATGTGCGTGTTTTCCCATTCACTGACATGTACCGGAAGTGACGCTTGTCCCCCAGTTAAAATTTGCGGTCACGTGGGTGCGGATCTACGCTCCAGTGACCTTTCGTGAAATCACCCTTTACATTTACTGTATTTCCCTATGGAAAAAAACGAATCGACATTTTTGAAATGCATTTTAGTTAGGGCGAGACAAAATTGTATGCTCAAATATAACAGAGAAAATTAATCGCAGCTGATATCTGAAATTTTTTTTTTTGAAGGACGAGAATAGGAAATGAACAATCTTACAAGTTCCTCTTTCTCGTGCTTCACGTAATTGTATGAAGATTGTTGTCTTTAAAAAAAAAAGCAGCGCTGTATAAGCGTGCTTAAGAATCGCACGCTTTCCCAAACGTACACTATTGCTCCGAGCTGACATATGACGTGTTATATCCGTTTCTTCCCCGTAAGGACCTCTGTTCCTATGAAACGCAAGTGTTAAAAAAAAAACCATTAGAATTGAACCACTTCAATCCAACGACACGGGATGTATTCAATCGTGGAATATAAAGGTTTAAAGTCGGGTTATCATTGTGGATATTGTAACCTGGAAGATGGAAAGGCGTCCACGGGTGAGTGCGTGGTTTGTGAAAAGGTGCAGACAGCCACATCGCAGGGAGAGAGACGGGCCCTGGAGCCGCACCTTGTCACCGAGGCTTTGGAGTCTGTGTAGGCCTCTGTGTTTATCACCCTCTCATGCCAGGATGCGCCGGGCATCCTGAATATGCCCAGTCCGGGCAGTCTGAAGAAGGGTCTCGACCCCAAACCTCATCCATTCCTTCTCCATGGATGTTGCTGCCTGTCCCCGCTGAGTTACTCCCAACATGTTATGTCTATCTTCGGTGTAAACCAGCATCTGCAGTTCCTTCCTACACTGCACCGGGCATTCCCTTGCTTCAAGTCCAGAACAATAAAACGTCAACATTTCAATTCCTTGTAATTGTAGCCCTTCTTGAAACAGTAAACACCAGCGCGACGCAGGAATTTGAGCTTCACATTCGATGACTACCATTGCGTCAGGGTGGGTCGGGTTTCACTCCAGGTAAATCCGCCTAGTGTTTTAAACCCGCACCATTTGCAGGTTCTGCATAGAACATATGTTTGCTTCTACGATGCTTTTATCTCCCCACCATTATGCAAAAATACAATACAATCACCAGTTAAATACACTCAAGTCGAAAGGATTCCAGACCACCTGATAGAAAGTGGTCTCACACGTTTTGCAAAGTACTTAAGTCTCTGAAGACTCGGCGCTGCCGTCTTTTATGGACCACGTACGGTTAAAATCAATATTTAAACCAAACGATCTTTGATTTAAACCGCGAAGGCCGCTCGCGCCCCCGGCAATCGGCGCGCACCCACGGCGCGCTGCTCTCATTGGTTGGCGGCTCTGCAGTCGCGGTATAACTGTCTTTACATTGGCTGCCGGGTGAGCAGCGTTAACTCTCATTGGTTCACCGATGAACAGCGCCAATTGTTCATTGGTTGTCGGGTGAACAGCGCCAATTGTTCATTGGTTGTCGGGTGAGCAGCGCCAATTGTTCATTGGTTGCCGGGTGAGCAGCGCTAATTGTTCATTGGTTGCCGGGTGAGCAGCGCTGCATTGATTGCCTGGAGTGTGCGCATTCGCGGTGAGCCTGCCAACAGCTGTTGGAAATCATGGCTGCAGGCGGCGTGAGTATCCTGGAGTACTTCATCGAGGATGAAGGCTACAAGTGTGGCTACTGCAAGGGCGCCTCCAGCAGCTACTCGAATGGTGAGAGAAGCGACGCGGAGAAAAGTTGGGGACCGTGATGTTTGGGTGTAGTTGCTAAGATGATCAACAAAAGTGAGGGGGGTGTTTACGTTCAGAGGCTGGGCTGTGGCCCGCTTCCTTGGATGCAGATTGTCGAGTCCAAACAAACAACGTCCCACGGGGATAGAGCTGGTCCTGGTTCCCACACTCTCCACCCCAACTTGCGGTAAAGAAGTACACAGTCATCCTGGAAAGTTTAAACGTGCACTCTGTTGAGAGTAATTAACTTCCTTTACAATGGATTAGGTACTGTACTTAAATACAATCTTCATCTATTTAATATTTAATTCGAGTTTCACCCTTGTACCTTTAATAACATTCTATAACAATATTTGGTTATACCATGCATCACGAACAGAAAATGCTAGAGATCCTCAGCAGGCAAGCTACATACGTGGGAAGTGACTCTGAAGGGTCCTCTCTGTATTCCCTCAGCAGATGCTACCTGACCTACTCAAGATACAAGCATCTGCAGTTTCATGGGTGTTAGTAGTTAGCATTTCTCCTTGGAGAGAAAGAAATCACAAAAAGAAAAGGAAGAGTCAGAGATTGGCAGCAAGAGAATGCTATATGAGTGCAGGAAGAATTCTGCCTCCTCTGTCTTTTTGTCTTTCTGTCTTTTGTAGAAACTAAGAACTGCAGATGCTGGTTAATACGCAAAAGGACACAAAGTGCTGGAGTAACTCAGCAGATCAGGCAGCATCTCTTGAGAACATCGTTAGTTGACGATTGAGATCCTTGGGTCGAGATCATTATTCAAACTGACTATTGTGGGGGGGGGAGGGGGGGTGAGAGAAGAAGGCTGGAAAAGGGGAGAGGTGGCACAAAGTATTGCAGCTAATAGGTTGACACATGCAAGGGGGATTATTTGACAGGCAGATGTTTGGAACAAAGGCTAGTGATTAGAAACACACATGGCTGTGGTAGCAAGTCTGGATTTAAACTTGACCATAGAGCCGGCCGGAGAACAGCAGGTCAAAGGGATCTAACAATGATGTGTTCTGTTTAGTTGTCTCTGGAATTATATTTATTTGTCAACTGCAGCTTCCCATCTGCCCTTGTTAACATAACCCTTGACTGCATCTCATCAATTTTCTATGCCTCATAACCTCTCTGGGACTAAACAAGAGTATAGTCCCACATCTGCATCATCCAACCCACCGGACTCTGTATTTGATGGATCATTCTCCACAATTTCTGCTACCTACATAAAGAATACACCACCTTTCCTCTTTTGGCATTTTGCAGGAACTGTCCCCTTTGTGGCTTTCTTCCATTCCCACCAACCCCCACCTTTGTAACAGGGAATGTACCTCTTATCCTTTCACCTTTTCCCTTTCACTATTCTGGGACCCCCCAAGGTGAAGCATTGATTTACATGAATGAATGAATAAGTTTATTGGCCAAGTATTCACATACAAGGAATTCTTCTTCCAATGTATTGCACCACATTCATTGTTCACAACAAGGTTTCCTCTATGTTGGAGAAATAGGGTGATCACTCTGTGGAACATCTGCGTTCAGTCCGCAAGGATAACCCTGACCTTCCTGTTCCTCCAAAATACTGGAGTTTCTCAGCAAGACAGGCAGCATCTCTGGACTGAAGGAATGGGTGATGTTTTGGGTCAAGAACCTTCTTCAGACTCCAGCATTTTGTGTCTATCTTTGGTTTAAACCAGTTTCTGCAGTTCCTTCCTACACATTAAGTTGTAGATGTTGTATATATGGACTTCAGCAAACCATTCAACAAGGTTCTGTGTGGTAGGCTGCTCTGGAAGGTTAGATCGCATGGGATCAAAAGAGAGGTAGCTGTATGGATACCAAATTGGCTTCGTGGAAGAAAGCAGCAAGGTGGTGGAAGGTTGCTTGGAATACTTGATTCCATGTAGTTGGAAACTAGAGTTTAGTTATATATGCATTTTCTTCCAAAATTTTGCAGATAACCCAACAAATATATACACTTCAGCCATGGTCATGGATCTGTCTGTTTGCAAATCATTTCGATGTGCCTGAATCCTGGTATAATTGATGTGTAGAGGCAATCTATTATTCTGGGTATTTTGAACAAATTCTGAACTTGTTTGGATTATTTATTGTAGCTAGAGCAGAGGAGATTTGATAGGAGTGTTCAAAATCATGAATGCCTTTGATGCAGCAAAGAAGGAAAAACGCTATTGCAAAAAGGTCATGAACCAAAATTTAAGGTGATTAACCGAGTTTTTATAATGGACAAATGTCTACAGAGCTCTAGGATAAGAGCTGGTTCTCACGGTCAAATGAATAGCAATACAGAAGATGGATCAGATTGCCTCCCTCCACTTATTCTATATTGCATTATTCTATAATTTGGTTCACTTACCAGCTTTCACCTTCAGTATAAATATGTACATTTTAAATGTGTATAGCTTAATAGCTTTTGTTTTCATATTAAATATGTACATTTGAGAATTCTTAAATGTGTGCAGATACAGTATATAATAGAAATTCTTATGTGTAGTAATCTGAAGAAAGATTCAGAGGAAATTTGAATGCATCTCTGTTATAGGTATGTGGGCTCACACTATGACTGTTCAAGACTATCAAGATCTAATTGACCGAGGTTGGAGGAGGCAAGTATCCTTGTTTATTTTTGTGTCGTTGATTAACTCTAATATGCCACTCAGATAACCATATGCGAGATAAAACATGTTAATACCCTTTGAGCTTGTTTGTGAAGAAAATAAATAGTCCTAGAGCATGGAAACAGGCCCTTCAGCCCAAATTGCCCATCTTGACCAAGATGCCCCATCTACACGAGTCCCACCTGCCAGCTTGTGGCCCTCTAAACCTTTCCTATAGTTTGAATCTACACATTCTTAGGACATCCCAATCTACTAACCCTTAAAATGTGATGGGAAATATGCCAGCCTGTGTGCACAATATAAAGACCCATAAACGGAAAAAAGGAATATCTGCTCTGATTACCTCTGTTTTGTTGACATTGCTTAAGAGCTATATTATACGCAGGGTCTTCTGCATTTACTTGATAAAGTTACGCTAGAACCCACCCAAATAAGGACACATTATTATTATTATTATTATTATTGCTTTATTTATATAGCACATTTTAAGTCAACTTGCATTGACACCAAAGTGCTTTACATAAATTAAATAATAAATTTACATACAAACCATAGAAAAAGGTTAAAATTAAATAAAGAAAGAAAATGGACACAACACATTATAGAGTTCAACACAATAAGGTCATTGTAGAAATATGATCAAGACTGAAAAGAATGCGATTATTAGGCAAAGTCAAATTTGGTTCACAGAAACAAGAGGAAGAAATAAAACCGTTTTGAACTTTTGATATTTTTGTGAATGAGCTAATTAAAATAAAACAGCTTGTAGTGGAAAAAGCTTGGAATTAAAGTGGACCATAAAAAATTCCAAAGGTCTATCATTAAAAGTAGATCAAGGGCAAGTGTTGAATATTAGAGGGATTGTGGCTTAGGTTAATGTTGATTTGTGCGGAAACAGAAATGAACCCGCCCAGATATAAAAGCTTCAAAATAAAAATTAACTGGATAGCGTAACAATTTGATGCAATTTGCTTATGGAAGTGTTCTTTGAGAGTATATTAACTGTCTGAAGAAGGGCTTTGACCCAAAACATCAGCCAGTCCTTCTCTCCAGAGATTCTGCCTGTCCCGCTGAGATGCTCCAGCATTTTGTGAATATCTTCGGTTAAAACCAGCATCTGTAGTTCCATCCTACACAGTATATTAACATTGATGTATGCTGATCTTGGGTATCTTCAAAGTGATGAAAACTGAACTATTACAACTAATAATTTTCTTAGTGTATGGAATGCCAATATTTAATTAATTCAAAACAATATAAATGTTTGAATTTAGTTTGCATGGATGTGCTGATCTCTAATCCTTTTCAGGAGTGGCATGTACGTTTATAAGCCTGCAATGAATCGAACATGTTGCCCGCAGTATGCAATAAGGTAAGAATATGGTTGGCTTCCAGTAACCACTTTCTTCTGTGAAATGTTTAGATTTAGTTTTTGGAAAAATATCTGCGTCAACTGGGCAAGCACTATCCAGTGGGAGTTTGTATGCAGGTGTGATCACCTTGCAATATAAATTGAATTCGGCATATGATGGTATGTTTTGCTTTATAATGTATCCGCCTTGCTGTATAATATGAAAAGTTATGACTTCCTTTAAACTGATTATAAGAGAGCAGAACAAGGTACAAGATTGGTTTACAGTGTATGTGTGTAAATGCATGAATCTTGATGAACTGCAACCTGTGATTATGATGTTGTGGCAATAAAAAAACGTGTTTAAAAACAAGAATAGTGGTTCTAAGCATTCATGGAAATTGTTATTGGGAAAGGTGGGGATGGTAGTAAGATTGGAGCTGGAGAGAATTGTGTGGCGGCATTGCTTAAAGAGTATATTGCTAGGCTGGAATGCCCTGGAACAATTGAACTTGAAATGTACCTGCAAGTGAAAATACCTACAGATGCTGGAAATCTGAAAGATTTCTGGTTAGAATTAAGTAAAGTATGCAATTACTGTATTCTGTATTTCTGCCAACACGCCAGAAGGGTGTTTACCTAAAAATTTGCAGGGAAATGATGAAATGTACATGAGCCATGGAGTGTGAATGGTTGTGGAATGATGTCTATCCAGTCTAGGATACCAATATCATTAAGGGCAGAGGGGCTTCAGAAATGTGTTTCATAAACCTTTATTGGTTAATGTATGTCATATAAACCCTTGGCGTTGCTGGACTTGATTCTGGGATATACGTCAAAGAAACAATGACCATAATATTATAAGATTTGGATAGATAATTGAACAAGCGTATGAATGTCTCCAAGGTAAAAATAATTATTTAGTGATGGGTCAGGTTCAATGGTATTATAATAGATCTGCTGTATGATGCTGCAGATGTTCTATCAATCGGTGGTGGCCAGTGCCATCTTCTTCGCTGTCATGTGCTGAGGAGGTGGTCTTGGAGAGGAGGATGCTCTTCAAACTGCGGAGCATCTTGGAAATTACAGCTTACCACCTCCATGACACATTGGTCAACCTGAGGAGCACCTTCAGGAACTCAGCGGATCATCAGGCGGGAGGGGTAGGGCAACAGGTCGATGAATTAATCTGATGGGAAAGGAAGGCAGAGTATGGGAACAAATAAGGAAAGTGAAGTGGGCAGTTAGAAGCAGTGAGGGGAGAGGATCCAATGGGGGGTTCAAAGGTATTTTATTGTCGCGTGCACCAATTAAGGTACAGTGAAACTCGAGTTCAAGGTTCACATTTATTTGTCACATGCACCAATTAAGGTACAATGAAATGAGTTACCATGCAGCCATACAATTAAAAAGAACACAACACACAATAGAATTGAACATAAACATCCACCACAGCATTCTTCACTGTGATGGAAGGCATTAAAATTCAGTCAGTCTTCCTCCTTTGTTCACCCGTGGTCAGGGGCCTTGACCCTACGTAGTTGCCGCTATGGATGGCCCGATGTGTAAGCCCTCTCATACGGATGATCGAAGCTCCGAATCGGTCACTTCTTTACTGGAGACCGCGGCTTCAGGATGTTATAGGCCGGCGATTGGAGCTCTTTTCCGGCGATCCCCGGCAAGGGATCGGCCCGCTCTGCGATGGTAAAGTCCGCTCCACGTCTGCTGCTAGAAGCTCCGCAGACCGAGGCTTCAGGATGTTATAGGCCCCGATGGAAAGTCCACGCTGCGCCCGCTGTAGAAGCTCTGGGTCCGACTCCGGGAAAGGCTGCACCAATCCAAGTTGTTAGGCCGCGAGGGAGGCGAAGAAGCAACAAGGAAAAAAGTCGCATCTCCGTCGAGGTGGCTGAAAAACAGTTTCCCCCTAGTCCCCCACATAAGGCATATCGAGGGACTCTAAAATGTACATTTGGACGTACTAAAAAAACAATAAAAAGTCGAAATGACGAACCCGCTGCTGGCGAGGCAGCTGACGTGCAGCGCCACCCGATTGATTTACCATACAGTCATATTTTAAAAAAGCAACAAGACGCACAACTATATAAATGTTAACATAAACATCCACCACAGCGGATTCCTCACTGTGAATGAAGGCAATAAAGATTTTTTTTCCTCTCTTTATCAGGTGTGTGGGTGATGGGCAGATTAAGGGGTTGAGAAGAAACTGGTTGAGAGGGGACAGGAAATAAGGAAGTGGGGAGGATCTGGTTGAATAGTGGAACTGAAGGGGGGAGCAGGTTAACTAAAATGCGAGAATTCAATGTTCAAGCTGACAGATTGTAAATGATCGAGGCAGAATATAAGGAGCAGTTCCTCCTGTTTGTGTTTTGCCTCCCCTTGGCAGTAGAAGAAGCTGAAAATAGAATAGGAATAGGACGGGAATTGAAATGGCTAGCAGTTGGAGCTGCAAGTGGCCATGGCGGACAGAGTACAGGTTCTGGGAAAATGGTTGGGTAGTTTGCACTTGGTCTCACCGATATAGAGGAAGCCATGATGAGAGCACCGGACGCAATATGGTTACCTCCACCAATCATGTCCCAGCCTCCCCCACCTAACTTCATCCCCAAGTCCACCCCTCATCTGGATCCTCCTGTTGTGTGCCATCTCTTGCCCTACATTCTATTGCCTCTTCATAATGGCTATCTGCCCCTCATTCTTTCAGTTAAGAGGAAGGATCTCAACCTGAAATGTTGACTGTCCATTTCCTTCCACGTTTGCTGCCTGGCCTGCTGAGTTCTTCCAGCAGATTTTTCATGATTTTGATGAACTTGTATGTGTAATTGCCTTGTATAAGAATACTGGACTTTATATGCGGAAGCACTTCCAAATTTGTTAATGATTCAATAGGATGACATTAAAATGTATGTATTTTATCTTTCCAGATGTCATATTTTGGACTTCAAGCTTGCAAAGTCCTCAAAGAAAGTATTAAAAAAAATGACACGGTTTCTCTCCAAAGGAGACGGAGCAAAAGGTATTGGTGAGTGCCCACTATTAATATTACTAACTATCATGACCCAAATACAACATTGTACTTAAAAGTAGTTCATCTTCCATATTTTTTTGGTTGACAATTCAACATGAAATATGGATCTATGTCGCAATTGCATTGTTCCTTGCTTGTAATACAAGCAAAAATATCAATTTTGCATGATTGTTCTCTCATATAAACAAACGGACAGTACTTTACCTTGTATACTATGCAAGAGGGTTGAGAACAAATGAAATAATATTGAGCTTGTCATTTGATTGCGACTGAAGTTTCAGGTTTTTTTTTTGGAGTATACAATACCCTCCATAATATTTGGGACAAAGACCCATCATTTATTTATTTGCCTCTGTACTCCACAATTTGAGATTTGCAATAGAAAAAAATCACATGTAGTTAAAGTGCACATTGTCAGATTTTAATAAAGGCCATTTTTATACATTTTGGTTTCACCATGTAGAAATTACAGGTGTTTATACATAGTGTCCCCCCCCCCCATTTCAGGACACCATAATGTTTGGGACACAGCAATGTCATGTGAATGTAAGTAGTCATGTTTAGTATTTTGTTACATATCCTTTGCACGCAATGACTGCTTGAAGTATGCGATTCATGGACATCGCCAGTTGCTGGGTGTCTTCTCTGGTGATGTTTTGCCAGGCCTGTATTGCAGCCATCTTTAGCTTATGCTTGTTTTGGGGGCTAGGCCCCTTCAGTTTTCCCATCAGCATATAAAAGGCATGCTCAGTTGGGTTCAGATCGGGTGATTGACTTGACCACTCAAGAATTGACCAGTTTTGAGCTTTGAAAAACTCCTTTGTTGCTTAAGCAGTATGTTTGGGATCATTGTCTTGCGATAGAAATAAACCGCCGGCCAATGAGTTTTGAGGCATTTGTTTGAACGAGCAGATAAGATTTGTCTATACACCTCAGAATTCATTATGCTACTACCATCAGCAATTGTACCATCAATGAATAAAAGTGAGCCAGTACCTTCAGCAGTCATACATGCCCAGGTCATAACACCCTCTCCACTGTGTTTCACAGATGAAGTGGTATGCTTTGGATCTTGGGCAGTTCCTTCTCTCCGCCATACTTTGCTCTTGCCATCACTCTGATATGTTAATCGTCGTCTCATCTGTCCACAAGATCTTTTCCCAGAACTATGGTTGCTCTTTTAAGTACTTCTTGGCAAACTGTAACCTGGCCATCCTAGTTTTGTGGCTAACCAGTGGTTTGTATCTTGCAGTGTAGCCTCTGTATTTCTGTTGATGAAGTGTTCTGCAGACAGTGGTCATTGACAAATCCACACCTGACTCCTGAAGAGTGTTCCTGATCTGTCGGACAGGTGTTTGGGGATTTTTCTTTATTATAGAGAGCATTCTTCTGTCATCAGCTGTGGAGGGCTTCCTTGGCCTGCCAGTTCCTTTGCGATTGGTAAGCTCACCAGTGCTCTCTTTCTTCTTAATGATGTTCCAAACAGTTGATTTTGGTAAGCCGAAGGTTTGGCTAATGTCTCGAACAGTTTTATTCTTGTTTCTCAGTCTCATAATGGTTTCTTTGACGTTCATTGGCACAACTTTGGTCCTCATGTTGATAAACAGCAATAAAAGTTTCCAAAGGTGATGGAAAGACTGGAGGAAAGACTAGGTGCTGAGGGCTCGCTTCTACCTGCATTAAGGAGGCATTTAAACACACCTGAGCAATTACAAACACCTTTAAAGCCATGTGTCCCAAAAATTATGGTGCCCTGAAATGGGGGAACTATGTATAAACACCACTGTAATATCTACACGGTGAAACTAAAATGTATAAAAATGGCCTTTAATAAAATCTAATAATGTGCACTTTAACCACATGTGGTTTTTTTTTTTTTTCTATTACAAATCTCAAATTGTGGAGTACAAAGGCAAATAAATAAATAAATGATGGGTCTTTGTACCAAACATTGTGGAGGGCACTGTATGTCTTATGTTCTATCTTCAGCAAGATAATTAAAACATGCTGTTAAAGTGGGGTTTTCTTATTTCAATTAGAGATTGGATTGTAAGATTTAATGAGAAATAAAATGTATTGTACAGCATGAAAACGGGCCATTTTACCCAACTCATCTCCAATCAGTGGGCACATTCTCCTATTAATCTCATCTCCCAGCAATTGCTTCATGCCCTTCTCTCTAGACACTTAAATGTTCTTGTTAGCCAGTCTGAAGAAGGGTCTCGACCCAAAAGGTCACCCATTCCTTCTCTCCAGAGATGCTGCCTTACTCCAGCTTTTTGTGAGTATCTTCGGTTTAAACCAGCGTCTGCAGTTCCTTCCTACACTAGCATCCTTATTCACTATTTTATGCAGTGCATTCTAGGTTCCTGCCACTCTTAAGGTGATCTTAGACCCACTCTTGCCTGTCCATTACCCTAAATTTAAATTGTGTAGTTGTATCTTTTATAACATTATTAGAAGCAAGAGGGTAGCTATTGAGGGAATAGATCCCTTTTGGAGCCTAAAGAGAAGTTTCTAGAGCCAGGGGATATGTGCGGGGAGGATGGGGAGAATTGATGGAGGTATACACTAATAGTCTGGAACATTAGGTATTAGGAAATAAGTGTTGGTGATATTGAAGCACAAATAAGGTGGACAAATCCCTTTGGTCTGGTGAAATCTATCGCAGGATATTATACAAGCAAGGGAGGAAATTGCTGCAGTTCCAATGGATATTTAGTTCATCATCTTTAGCCACGAGTCAGGTACCAGAAGACTCCAAGTTAACTGATCTCGCTCCCATGTTCAGGAAGGAGTGTAGAGATCAGTTCAGAAACTGCATGTTGTAGGGAAATGCTTTGGAAAGGCAGGGACTGATCAGCGGGAGTCAGCATGGTTTTGAGCATATGAAATCCTGTCTCACAAATACTTTAAGATTTTTGAGCAGATTACTAAGAACATTGATGAGGGAGGGCATGGCGATGGACAAGATATTAATGGACTTTAACAAGACTTTTGACAAGGTCCTAAATGGTTGTCTGTTCTAGAATGTTAGGACACATGGGGGCCAAGATGTTTTTGCAAACTGGATCCAAAGATAGTTGGGTAATAGAAGGCAGTGCGGAGGGTTGTCTTTCTGATTAGATGTCTGTCATCAATGGGGTACCATGGGGATCGATGCTGTGATCTTTGTTGTTTGTCATATTTATATAAATGACTTGGATAAGGCTGCCTGCAGTTTAAAAAGTTCACTAACTACAGGGAGGTGGGCGGAGTTGTAACTGGGAAGGATGGTTGCCTAAGGATACGGAGGGACGAATGTAAGCTAGAAAGTTGGGCAGAATGGTGGCAGATGGAATTTAATCTGGACAAATGTAAGCCAATACATTTTGTCATCTAATATGGTGCACGGTAAACAGCAGAGGCTGAAACAATGTGCAGGAGGATCTTGGGGTGCAATTTACAGCTCCCTAAAAATGGTGACACAGGTGTTTAGGGTGATTGAAAAAAAGTATTTGGCTTGCTTAGTTCTTAGTTTAGTTTATTTAGTGAAAAGCTTTTTGATGCGTGCTAACCAGTCCGTTGGGTTGTAATACACACAAGTGGAATACGAGGTGATGTTTTTCCAATTTGCATGGGGAGGGGAATTAAAATGGTTACCACCTGGGAGCTCGGGCAGGCCTAGGCAGACAGTGAGCATGTTGTCAGTGAGATGAAAGCCTTGCTGTTTTGTCTCGCCAACGTAAAGGAGGCACATTTGGAACACAAAATGCAATAGATGAAGTTGGAAGAGGCGCATTTGAGCTTCTGTTTCATCTGGAAGGGCTGCTGGCATTCCTTAATGGATGTGAAAGAGTGTGGGGACATGTGTTTCATCTCCTGCAATTGCAGGGGGAAATGCCTGTGAAGGGGATGGGTTGGGTGGGAAGGGTTGAACGAATCAAGGAGTTGCAAAAGAGTGCAGGGGATAGGAAGGTGTGACTGGTGGTGGGATCACATTGAAGGTGGTGGAAATGTTGAAGAATGTGTTGGAAGATGAGGACCTATGCTTGTTCTTGAATGTGAACGAAGTTGTTCTCATAGGGCAGAGGAAGCTGACGGGCGACCTTCCAGAGATTTATAAAATTAGGAGGGACATGGATAGGGTAGATAATCGCTGCTTTTTTCCCAGGGTAGAGAAGTCTAAAATTTAAATGTAAGCTTAAAGTGAGGGGAAAATATTTGGAGGATATCCTAGTGTTAGTTTTTTTTTAAATTCGGATGCTGGTATGGAGCAAACTCCCAGAAGAGCTGGAGAGGCAGATATAATCAAACCCTTAAAAAAAAAAAAAACATTTGCCAGATGCATAAAAGGAAACGAATAGAGTGATATGGGCTAAGTGCTGGAAAATGGGATTAGCGTAGATAGGCATCTCAGTCAGCATGAACAAGTCTGGTCAGCAGGCCTGGTTCTCTGGTGAATGTCTAGCTCTATGGGGAAATGTTTGCTGCATTCTACCCTGTTTATACTCATCTTGTTGTACCTTATTTATGGGGCCATTAACCACCTCTGCTCCAGGAAGACGTAGCTTCCCCAGTCTCCTTAAATGAACTGTTCTATCTCAGGCAACATCTGGTGAATCTCCTCTGCAACTTTGCAATGGCTGACGCATCCTTTCTACATCCTGGTGACCATAACTGCATGCAGTACTCCAGCTGGAGTCTGGTTGGCATTTTGTAAAGTTGGAGCTCCTTATTCTGTATTCAATACCCCGACTAATAAAGGCCAGCATCCCATAGTTCTTTCTAACCATGTTATCTACTTGTGTTGCCATCATCGAGGATCTATGAACTTGTACTCAAGGTCCCTCTATCCTCGATGCACTCTAAGACTCTACCATTCATGATGCTTGTTTGTTTTTCTCCATCCAATGGAAATCCATACTGTAATTGTGTTTTGTCCTATGTTATAAAGTTGAACCTATGGAATCCTTCAATGAAGATATTGGAATTGGTCACGTACCTTCACCATGTACCTCAGAAGTTAACAGAGAACTGGAGAAACCTTTGAAGATTGTGAGCCTTGAAGAAGTACCCACGTCTACTGAAGTACATGAGAAACCTCAGACAGACCCTGCTGGAGATAATAGGGATCCAGGTCAAAAACACACCTCTGCAGAGGCTAATGCAACCACTGAATCATTGAATAGTAATCCTAAACCAGGTAGGTTTTAAGAATTTATTTTAACTGGAATTCCCATGTAATATTCTTGACAAAGTTTGCGACTTAATTTGATGCTTGGGAGCCTTTGACTGTTCTGAAATTTTGACTAATTCAAAATACCTGGCATCATGCCAAACTATTTTGGCGTGCATTTATCCTGGGAGTTTATTTTCCTGCACATCTACGAGGTTAAAAGCACGTTGGAGTTATCTCAAGTTGAGCAACATACTGGATTAGAGCTTCTGTGATTCTGGCTCTCAGGCAAACAAAAGTGTGATCAGGGCCACAGAATATGTATGTATATCTTTGGTATTTAGCATTCAAAATGGGTTAAAACATGTTCAAATAAAACATATTTAATATATTGTTTTTCATGATTTTATAAAATCTTCCTTAAATCCAATATGAGGCAGTTAAATTGTGAAAATGCCGACATGTCTTTTTCACGACAGCTGATTTCTGCCATGCATTTGAATTGGGCCACCTGTGCTTGTGCCAACTTTAACTCCGTTGGAGGCATTCCACCTTGAGCCTAGGGAAGATTGCACTGGTTTGTTGAACTCTTGGGCAGTTGCATCTTGTGGCAGCAGGCCAGGATATGTCACTCTGGGATTAGTCTAATGGTGGAAATTTATTTGGCTGAGAGCGATATTGGTGAAGGGCAAAAGGAAAGATCTTATTTATTCTAAGATTATTTATTGGAAGTGTTTTTTTCTTTTCTAATTAGAAGGATACCTGTATTTTCAGTTTGTAGAAAAGTGAATATAATTTATAGAGCAATGAATTAAGAGTAATTAAGTCATAGAGTGATACAGTGTGGAAACGGGCCCTTTGACCCAAACTGGCCTACATGTCCCACCTGCCAGCATTTGGTCCTTATCCCTCCAAACTTGTCATATCCATGTACCTATCTGATGGATCCTATTGTTCCATACACCCACCACCCTTTGTGTGAAAAAGTTATCTCTCAGATTCCTATTAAATCTTTCCCCTTCACCTTAAACCATTGTCCTCTAGTCCTCGATTCACCAACTCTGGGCAAGAGATTGTGCATCTTCTCGATCTATTCCTCTCATGATTTTATACACAAATTTAACATGCTTAATATGTATCTGTGTTAATAATGAAACATGCAAAACCTTTGACTGAAACAATGAGGAAGGATAGAATGTCTTCTTTAACGGCTTGTGAGCAATATTTTTTCCTCTATCCAGTGCATACAATTGTTAGTCAAGATTTTCACGGTTTTTATTAAACTGATATCACCAGAGGGTGGCAGTGCAGCATGGCAATTTTGTCAAGAATTTGAATCTGAGAAAAGACACTATTCCTGTACATTTTTGAATTTCAAAGTCAAACCAAATGTGGGTGGATTTCATGGTTCTTGTTGAGCATACTGCTGTAAGCAGAACTTGTGTCCGTTACCAGAGCAGTGTCTTAGGCATTAATGATGAAGGTTGCATGTTGGATGTCTATTTCTTGTGTAATACATCTTCCTCATTAACAATCAGTACGGGAGCACCTCAAGGCTGCATGCTCAGCCCCCTGCTCTACTCACTCTATACTCATGACTGTGTAGCCGGACATAATGCGAACTCCATCTTCAGGTTCGCTGACAACACCACCATTGTTGGACGAATTACAGATGATGATGAGTCAGAATATAAAAGTGAGATCGACCGATTGACCAGATTGTGCCAGCACAACAAACTGGCTCTCAATATCAGTAAAACCAATGAACTGATTGAGGACTTTGGAAGAGGAAGGATGAGGACCCACAATCCTGTTAATATCAACAGGACGATGATGCAATTATAAAGAAAGCACAGCAACGCCTCTACTTCCTGAGAAGATTAAGGAGATTTGGTATGTCAAAGAGGATTCTCTTGAACTTCTACAGGTGTACAGAAGAGAGCATTTTGACTGGTTGCGTCGTGGCCTGGTTCGTCAACTTGAACGTCCAGGAGCCGGAAAGACTGCAAAAAGTTATGAACACTGCCCAGCCCATCACCAGCTCTGACCTCCCCTCCATCAAAGGGATTTATCGGAGTCGCTGCCTCAAAAAGGCAGCCAGCATCATCAGAGACCTACACCATCCTGGCCACACACTTATTTCACCCCTGCCATCAGGAAGAAGGTACTGGAGCTTGAACACTGTAACATCCAGTTTCAGGAACAGCTTCTTCCCTACAACCATCAGGCTATTAAACACTAGAACCTCAAATTACAGTGTACTATGTTTACATATTCTGTTGTGCTGCAGTAAGTAAGAATTTCATTGTTCTATCTGAGACATCTAAACATAACTAAAAGTCTGATCTTGTGCTCTATTTGCGCAAAGATGGTACGCGATAGCTCTACGATTTTTCGCCAGCTCAGTCACGTTCTCCTGTGCTGCGAGTTTTTTTCCGATCGATGGAATATTGTAAAAGTTAGTGAGGTTTAAAAATCTTAAAAAACGCGCGTGCGTAGATCGATCTCCTCTCCTGCCCGTCAGCGCGGTGTGGATTTGTCTTTTCTCTTGTCACTCCCCGGGACAGTCCGCCGCTTCCTGCGCCATCTCGTCTTTACTGAAGCTGAGGATGGCCGGCGGAGGTCTCCAACCGGACACAATTTTCCGAGGGACAGGAAGCGGTGCTGCGCGGAGTCGGAGATGTCGCCAAATGGAAAGCGGAGACTCTGATCCCGGCGGAGGAGACCGATCAGCGATCAGCGCCCGCTGTGAGTCCCCATCGCACCGCCAGCTCCAGCCCCTTCCCCTCTGGTCCCCCTCCCCGTGATACTCCCCTCCCCGTGATACTCCCCTCTCCCCCATGGCTCTTCTTTTCTCCGAGCTCTCTCTCCCCCCGCCCACACACCCCCTCTTCCCACCCCCCCCACAAAATTGAAAAAGGGGGTTAATTTATATACGATTTGCAGCATGGAAAAACATGTTGTAGCATAACTACCTTGTATTGGTATACTATTGTCGTCTACCTAGATGCAGTGACAAATGTTGTTAAGTGCTATCCAGGCAAGTTTTTGAAAAGTAAATGCAGCCACGGTGGCACAGCAGTAGAGTTGCCGCCTTACAGTGAATGCAGTGCCGGAGACCCGGATTCGATCCCGACCACGGAGTTTGTACGTTCTCCCCGCGACGTACGTGGGTTTTCTCTGAGATCTCCGGTTTCCTCCCATACTCCAAAGATGTACAGGTTGGTAGGCTAATTGGCTTGGTAAATGTAAAATTGTCCCTAGTGTGTGTTGTATAGTGTTAATGTGCGGGGATTGGTGGTCGGCACGGACCCGGTGGGCTGAAGGGCCTGTTTCCGCACTATTTCTAAACTAAACAAACACGGCAGATGCTGGTAATCTGAAATAAAAGCAAAGGCCTGGAAACTTTGCAGGCCAGGTGGCGTGTGGGGCGAGAGACACACTTTGGGTCAATGAAGTTTAAGTCGGAAAAGTTAGAAATTGAATGCATTTTAAAATGCAGAGAAAAGGGATAGATGAAGCGAACAAGCAGAATGTCTCTGATTGAGCAAGAGAAGGAGAAATGAAATGGTAGAAAGGTGGTAATTGTGATTAACAAGAAATTATGATTAAGGCATTGTGATTAACAAGAATTTAACACCCACTCTCAGATAACATCTTCTGCCATTTTGCATTGCCTTGTCTCCACCCATCACAAACACTTCTTTTGTTCTCTTCACCCTCTCGCTTCACTGCAATTGAAAACTTCCTAGTTCTGAATAAAAGTCATTGACATAAAGCATTAATTATATTTTACTCTCCACTGGCATTGCATGTATCCAGCATTTTGCTCTTTTTTAAAAAAAACGGAATTTTTCACATAAAAAAAAAAACTATGCCTTAAAGTGAGGCAATATACTTTTTCAAGGTCAATTTTAGTTAAGTTGTATTTGAGATGAAAATATGTTTAGATTGCCTCAAGGAATTAAGTTATTCTTACAAGAATTATTTCAACACAACCCTCCTTGTATTCGGAGAGAAAAGCTATTCTATATGGGTCATAACTCTTTTGCAACTGTTATTTTTACAGTACTGACATTGTGTGCAACAGTGTGGAGGTTAACTTGCTGGGCTAGTACCCAGATGACTGGACCATTGATCGGGATATAAGTTTGAAACCTAAAGCTGAGAAATTTAAGTTCAAGTAGTTAAATAAATGAAATAAAAAGCTAGTAATAATGCGGAAAATAATGTACTGCCATTAAAAATCTATCCAGCTCACTAATATACTTCAAGGACATTCTTAACCTGGACTTCAGACTCTCAAATGCGCTTGACTCTTAACTGAATTCTTGGGCAATGAAGAATGAAGAATAATTACCACCCTTGCCAACAATGTCCACAAATAATGTGACCAAATTAATTGTGTATAAATTTCAGCCACTGCTCACTTTCATGTCAATCCTTAATTTTTCATTTTTTCTTATATCATTGTATGCCAGTCCAATTCATGTAGGCATGTATTGTAATGAATTGGAGAAAAAAGAGTAGAAAACTTGTGTATGAAGCCAAAGTGCATGAGGATTTTGTGTATTAATATGGTTTCTGTATTTATAAAGGGAAATGAAGCAAGCCTATAAAGTACTAACTTAATCAACAGCGTATAAAAGAAGGGAAGCCATGCTATCAAGCACTGGTCTGGCCTCAACTGAGGGGAGGTCTGATAGAAGAATATAAAACGATGGAAGGTCTGGACAGACTGGGTAGTGCGAGGCGGTTCAGCTTTGTGGGGTTTGAGGACTAGAAGCCACAGGTGCAAAACAAAGGGAAAGATGATTAATGCTGATGAGGAAAAAACATTTTTATGAAGTGTATGGTTGGAATGTTGCAGATGTTGTGGAGACAGGTTCCACTCGGACCATCAAGAGGGAATTGGATAACTATACGGTGTTATAAACATTTATATGGCTACAGAGGAAGAACCTGTGGGTTGGAATAAGTGAATTTGCTTTGGTCGAGAGCTGGCGTTTTCACAATAGATGAATGACTATCTCCTCTGCTGTAACGATAATCTGTGCTGTAACTATAACCGGAGTACAATGAAAAGCTTAATCAAAGGTATAACAGACAAACAGCAAGATTGGATTTTTTTTTCTCCCAAAAGTGATGGCAATCCTTGTGAATCCCAAAGAAAAACAGAAGTAGATGCGTGTAACGAAATACAGTTAATATATATTTTTTGCAAACATTTTTCATTTCAATAATAAGTTGTCAAACCATGAATAAAATCTGAATGTCGATTTTTAGCCACAGAATAGTTGGCTGTAAAATGCACTTCAAAGGTTTTACAGAATTACTTAATTGGCAAATGGTGAGGTGGTTTTCCACAAATATTGGTAATAGAGTTGCTGTTTACTGTTTAAGTATTTACTTTGACAGGAGCGGCAAGTTGGAATGATGGGCAGTGCTGTTGAGAGTGTAACTGCAACAAAATACAGAGGAACAGATTGAAAACGTATAGAATGGAATATTGATGAATAAAATAGTATGCAAAAAATTAAGTTAATACTTTATGGTAGAAAGGATGAATACATATATTCTTTGAAAAGTATGTATTTATTGATTTACTAAATATTGACATGGATTAACAAGTTATGGACAGATGGAGTTGCAGTGAAGCTGTGCTTGGAATGGGAGATTTTAATTTTTGCACAAGGCTGGACAAAGTAGAACAGATTAAGCAGTAAAGGCCATACAAGATTAGTTGATTAACAATTTAGAGTTTGTTGACAATCTATTTAGTGTACAAAACATGATCACATTTGAAATAACTGCTGAGACTGAAGGAAATAAAAGTGTTTAATTTTGCTAAGTTTGGCTTTCAAAGGATGAGATGTAAACTAGCTAGTTTACTTAAACTAATAGCTGAGAGATTGAATTATATCAATTTGGAGCTGTTCCACCATTACATTTTTGATCTCTTGACACTGAATTTTATTTGTTACGAGACCAAGTGGGACCCGTTGGGTCCCTGTCACACGGGAGGCCTGGTGCCCCAACAAAACCCGTTCCCCAACGTAATATTCCATCACTCACCCATTCCCCAACGCAACCCATCCCCCCAACGCAATATTCCACCGCTTACCCATAGCCCCCAACTGCGCAGGAGCTGCTCATTTCGCCTTATTCACCCTCCCTCATTTTAAACTTTAAAAAAAATTCAGTGTACTGTGACTTTAAGAAAAATGCATTTGCACCTGCTAGAGCAAGCAGAACTCAGTGCACTTGGATAGCAACAATGTAGCGAGCAGGGCTACAATCGCATTGTGACGTCATAGCTGTAAGCACAGGGAAGGATTTTTTCTCAAATTGGGTTTTTTGTCAATCTAAAAATGTCAATGACTTGTGAAATATAACATTAATCTGAACGAAACTTGACACAAAGTAACCACAGGACAATTATGATTAAGGTGGTGCAAAATTTTAGCGCTGTCATCTACCATTTTGGCGTAGTTCTGTAGGGTGGGTAGGTAGGTGTTTTAGTTATATACACTCGCGCACAAACACACTCGCGCACATACACACTCGCGCACACACACTCACACTCTGCTTGGGCAGTAAAAGTGAAGCATGGTGGGAACTGTTGATGTGGCTGTTTCACTATAGATAAGACTCTGATCCTAATATTGGATTGTGAGGAATAAACGTTCTGGAATAGCTGGCATTTAAGATGGGCTTCAATGTATTATTTAATATATTTTATTTAAGTTTAATATGGTGAATTTGAGCTAAGTAATTAAATGAAAGGTATATCCAATTTTATTATGTCAAGCTCCATCTTGGGTTTGGTGTTAAATCAAGTTTTTGTTTAAAAAAAAAAACTAAAGGCAGAGGACCCGATCCAGATAAACCACCATGCCGCAAAGCAAAAGATCTTCGGAGAGAGAGAAAATTGAAAAAGCTGCTTCAGAAACAGCAACAAATTGGAATGGCCGATGTCTCCCAGCACCAAGAAGCCACTTGTGAAACCCCCAAAGCATTACTCTTGCAGCATCGAGACCCACAAGGAAATCAACCAAAATCATTGGAAGAACTTACTTCTGAATCTTTATCTCCAGATGCAGTGCATCAATTAGAGGTACCTTTTCAACATTTCTTGCCATTATACATGCTCAGCCTTTGTTCCATTAATATTCTTGTCTTATTTTCAGAAATAGATTCCAAATATATATATTTTGATATTTAAATACTTGAATAAAGTTTTATTATATTTGATCACATTTCCAATCGATCTTAATACAAAATCCAAAAATGCAAATACGGTGTTGCTCATTTAATCTACTGGATTTGATTTTTGTCTTTTGTATCCTGAATATTTAAATACATGCTCGTTTTGTAGTTGCTGATAAAGCAAACATTAGAACTTACCTTTCACAGTGTTATTTTATATTAGATTGACGGCAAAGACCATCCAAAATTATAATGGGTAACAGCATTACAATTTCAAATGCTTATTTTTCATAAAGTCATCACAAAATGGAGAAAATGCAATTTTAGTGTTGGTGCTTAGTGATAGAACAATCACAAAGGTTGAGGCACAAATGTCATTTTAGTCTGCCTTAGCATTGCAAAAAACACTTAACATTATAGATTGATCTTTACAATGGGTAAAACACATTTGGTTGAAGAATTTATGTGGAAGAGATAGAAGCAATTACACTTCTAACCTGCATTTGCAATATGTTCAAATCAAATATGTTCAAGCACATGACATTCCTTATTAAATTTTTCAGTGTACCTAAGCCCAGATTTATTTGTAATCACCTACAATTCCAATCAATGTCCCTAAAAAAGATTTTCTGTTTTGGAGTCCTCAGTCCTTTGTCGTACTTTGGTCACATCTTTTGTAAAAAATGTTTAAAGCGAGTTTGTGTCTGCCTTCACTTCCATGTTCTGGCCATTGGGTGTCTCCAAATCCCTCAGTGTTACACCTACAGTTTCAATGCTGTGATTTTTCTCCCTTTCTTTACTTCTCAGTCTGTGTATTTTGACTGCTGACATCCATTTCTGTGATGGGGAAAAATGTTTTTAATTGACAATTCAACTGCATTTAATTACCAAATGTTAAGGTCCTTGATATCCCAGCTTCATTTTTAAGACTACACCTTTGCATCATTGGCAGAAAAGTGTGTAATCCTATTTATTTCTAATTCCTTGACCAATGTCAGGAGAGAGGTCTTAGTTCCTGATAATATATAGACAACAACTTGAACCCTTCTAATTAATTAAGGCAGCACAATGGCGCAGCTGGTATAGTTGCTGCATAGCAGCGCCAAAGACCTGGGTGCGATCCTGACCTTGAGTGCTGTCGGCGTGAAGTTTGCATTTTCTCCCTGTGACCGCATGGGTTTCTTCCTGGTGCTCCTGTTTCCTCCCACATCCCAAAGATGTTTAGGTTTGTAGGTTAATTGGCCTCTTAAGAAAATCGTCCCTCGTGTGTAGGGAGTGGATGCTGAGGTGGGATAACATTAAACTAGTGTTAACGGGTGATCGATGGTTGGTGTGAGCTCGGTGGGCCTGTTTCAATGCTGTATCTCTACACTCAATTGTTTGTACAATTAGTGAGTGGATTCTTGTGTACTTTCTTGTTTACTTACAAAATTCTTAAGGGGTTGGACAGGCTAGATGCAGGAAGATTGCTCCCGATGTTGGGGAAGTCCAGGACAAGGGGTCACAGCTTAAGGATAAGGGGGAAATCCTTTAAAACCGAGATGAGAAGAACCTTTTTCACACAGAGAGTGGTGAATCTCTGGAACTCCCTGCCACAGAGGGTAGTCGAGGCCAGTTCATTGGCTATATTTAAGAGGGAGTTAGATGTGGCTCTTGTGGCTAAGGGGATCAGAGGGTATGGAGAGAAGGCAGGTACGGGATACTGAGTTGGATGATCAGCCATGATCATATTGAATGGCGGTGCAGGCTCGAAGGGCCGAATGGCCTACTCCTGCACCTAATTTCTATGTTTCTATGTTTCTAATTCTCCTTCTTGTTTTTGAAAATGATTTCTCAAACTTTCTGAAGCATTATTTCATGGATTTCTAAAAATATTGTTGTAGACCAGAATTTGTTCTGAACCTGCTAGCATAGATCAAAATATTTAAAATTAGATAAAAGTACATGTATAAATAACTTTCTATTGCTAAGTAAATTAGTAATGGGCAATGTTAAGATGACAGCACACAAATTTAGCAGCCCTATTAGTTAACTGATTATTAGTTATTAGTTATTACATTTATAAATGCATTTATCATAAAGACATCAATTAAACTGAATATGTCTGCTCGATATTCCTGGGTGCATCAAGAATTTAAAACAAATGAGGAATTTGTAAGATAAGATATTAATATTCAGAACTTTATAATGAACTTGGCAGGCAAAAGATTAATAAAAATTGACAAGAATATTAAGGAGGAACAGATGGCTTGTGTTTTATCAAATTATCTAATGGTTCCTTGCATTTCGTTAAGTTTTTTTTCTGAAAATAAATTATTTTGACTGACTGGTTGTGGACAACTTTACATGAACAAGTTCATGAACAACCAGTCAGTCGAAATAATTTATTTTCAGAAAAAAATGCAACTTTGTGTATTGCTTTTCCAACAACCCTTTCACAAATAATTCCTAATGTAGCTGAGCTAAGCATATCATCTTCCGTTTGATTTTTTTCTGAATTTTTTAAGGAATTGATTTTGCTGTTTGATTTGTTACATTGTGTATGATTTGAACATACTGGTGATTCCATTTTAAGGATTAAAATTAGCACTTTTATGATTCCATATGTTAAGATTTTATTTTTCAGGTGATTTGTAGATGCATTTGTACTTCATATTTGCTAAGAATGTTAAGGGAAAATATGATTCCTATCAATTGGGGATTGCGATTAGTGAGAAAAATGGATTGGCTTTATTACTCTCTAAAAAATAATCTAGCCTTTGTTCTAACAATTCCTGAGTAGTTCAACTATGATTACAAATTTATAATCACAAGCATGAATTATGAACAGGGGTAGACCACATTGCCCCTTGAAACTGCAGTGCCGTTTATGGTCACAGCTGATCAGATTTCAGTCTTAGCTTTGTATTCCTACCTACACCTGGGAACTTTTCAACCTTGCTTGTGAAGAATCTATGTCCTTCCGCCTTAAATAAAAATAAGACTGTTTCCACTGTCCTTTGAGGGAGCAAGTTCTCAATACTCGTTACTCTGAGAGAAAATACTTTGCCTTCTTAAATGATTGACGCTTTATTCAGTAGTAATAATCCCTGGTCATGATTTTCTGGTAAAATGAATCATCCTCAGCACATCCTTCCTGTCAACCACATTTACGATTGTTTAACTGCCATTCAGTTGTATAAAAACTGCTTGGGAAACAACATAAATTGATTATGAGAATAAAACCGTGTGTATCCCTGGACATGAGGTGCAACTGTTCCAATCAATCCTGCTAGGTCCCCTAGATATATGTCTTATATGTAGGGTATTCCTAACTCAGTCAAAAAGGCCTGATAGAGTTATACTCACTAATATCGCAGACATCTCCAAAACTATTCTACATGTCCTATCCTGCCAACAAGACACAATTACGAGAGGTGGCAGAACATCGGTATTCAATCACCAGAAAGTGGCACAGGATTCCTCAACGTATGATTTCATGGGGTATGGAATGAATGACATGAAGGAAACTGCCTGCTGTTACCATCCACTGCCTTTACCCAGTTGATTAGTCAGTACTCTTTCAAATTAAACATTATTTTGGAAGCAGCACAAAAGGCTGCAATGGGACTTGCTGTGCACTGGGTGGGGACTGGAATCTATTACTAATACTGGCCTAAGTAGCTACATGGCTAACCAGATTGATCAAGTCTGGAAGGACATGGTTGCCTGGTTCTGATTGCACCAGGTGCTGAGAAGAATAACACCAAGAAGAAAAAAGTATATTTTAACCATCAACCTGTCCAAGTTCTTCTGCAGACTCCCTGCTTTCTCTACACTACCTGCCCCTCCAAACATCTTTGTATCATCCGCAAACTTGGCGACAAAGCCATCAATTCCCTCATCCAAGTCATTGATATACAACGTGAAGAGTAGCAGCAACTCATTTTCTTTAAATTGTTACTGATAAACTTCAAGTTAAAGTGATGAGAAAGTAAGCAATAAATGCAAATGTAGCCCTTAATTATCACACAGATTTAATTTTAGGTTGACCTATTTCTCTTTAAAAAAATGAAAGCATGGTAAGGCATTTAAAAAATCTACATGCTTAAATATGAATATTTGAAAAATTGAATTTTATTGTGAACTGACATTAATAAATTCTCTCAACTGAAAGAACCAATTTATATAAATGTTCCAGCTTTTATTGTAATGGTTTTATTAACTGCGTTTTGAAGTGTAAAATGTGTGAAACCCAATTTGCCAAATGTTAAATCCAGAATTAATTTTGAACGTTAGGTATAAACACAAAAGCACCTATCAAAGCTTAACCACATTAGCATGTTATAATGGCTTGATATAGTGACTTTCTGCAAAAGGGAGAAGATACCATGATTGATCAACGGTCGTAGCAAAGAAATGTTATTTTGCAAAAGTATTAATGTAATTTACATGTACGTTCTTTTTTATGGTAACTAGTTTAATGCATTTATATTATAAGGAATGAATAATGCTGTTATACTTTGTCATTTTCCTGAAACATTTGTAAAACATTTTTGTCTTAAATCTTAGAAGTTTATGTTAGTAAATAAGTAATGTTACTATTCACAATCATTGTTTATAATGACTATTTCATTTTTTTTGTTTGCCTCCTGAAGGTGAGGCTAGTGAGGTCATCTCCACCAAATTCCCAGTTCAGAGCAACTTTTCAGGAGTCTTACCAGGTCTATAAACGGTACCAGATGGCTATCCACAAGGACCCCCCTGATAAACCAACTGAACAGCAGGTTAGAATTAGACGCACTTAATTCTTAAAGTTTATTGGTAATGCAGCCAGGCCAGTGAAAGGATTGTCACTTAGATTCAAGTAGAAAAGAACTGATATTCAGTTGAATATTTCTTTCCCTTTCCAATCTCACTAGGACATTGTGTTAATGATGAAGGAATACTACACTAAAATATTAAATAACGGGAATACAGTATTTGTATCATAAAACTTCACGAGAAGGTAATACGCAAAAATAGTAATTCTCAAAATGGAACCATTTTGAATAATCCTTATACCACCACCTCCATGTGTGCTATATTAAAAGAAATGTTAAATTCATATTAGAAATTATAAGAAACATTCTGGAATTTATGAAATGAACAGTTGAATGTAAAAAATCATAATTCTTTGTATATATGTTGTTCATTTTAATAAAGTAGATAATTAATTGTTAATTAATTAATTCGTTTTATCAAACCAATTTTTAAAACATGCCATTTTTTAATAATCAATTATAGTACAGGTTTAGCAATACAACTATCCATTTTATTTTTACATCTGACAGCCTGAAACTCTTGGTGGGATGTAGTTATGCATATGCATGCACAGATCTTAACCACCGTTTAGAATTAAATTGTTATGGGAGTACAGACCACAGCATTTGCATCATAAACATTTAACTTGATATCAACAAAGACTTGAGTTCTTTGCAAATTAAAATCACTTTTGAACACTTCCATTTTAAAAAGGGCATTAAAGCCTTAAAAGGGCATTGTATTGCACTATGTGAATTCCCTGGAACCATGCCAAGAATGGAAGACTCTTTCCAGTGCTACAGGTAAAATTAAGAGGTGATGTATGGAGTTCCTATTTTCAAATTGAGTTCTGATAGATTGTAGAGGGCCAAGACTTTTTCATTCCTGGAATTGATGTCAAAAGATGATTACTTTAAAATTGGCAAGAAGGGATTTTACTCACAGGGATTCCTTTCATGTTACCACCAGAAACCTTTACAGAATAAAATGCATAGTGCTGTTTTTGAATCAGTTAGAGTAGACCTCATAATGAACTCATCAGATCAGGTTACTGTGCAAGCAGTCATATGCACAGGACAGAGACTATGTAGACCAAGTGGACAGTTAAGTGATAATAATGATCAACCTAGCAATTTCACCTGAAGTCAGTTTTGTAAGTGTAAACATAAGGGTTTCTTAGCAGCTTGGAAACATGGACTGAGGAAAAGGTAACACTTATAAATCAAGTTGATGCCTTGTTTATTGCCAGCAATTGGGCATAAAAAAGAAAAAAAACATTTATTTGTTACAAATTTGTTAAGAATAATCTGACATTAAGTTAGGTGACTAAATTTAAATAGGCTATTGAACTGGATGTGGAGGAGAACCTGCACTACTCATACCTTCAGTGGTAGAACAAAATGGTGAATCTCTGTTTAATTCAGTCTCTTTTTGTAAACATGTCCTCAATTATTTACTTTGAAAATTTACATGGATCTCCTGCCCTGAAGGTGAAACTAGTGCCAGTTTCCCTCGATGATCCAGCTTTCAATGAATCCTTTAACCAATCAGCAACTCTGTACTCCAAGTATCAGATGGCTGTGCACCACGATTCACCTGATGAATGTAGTGCATCAGAGGTAACACCCTTTATATTTATTTGTTCTTATTAAAGTACAGTTATTTTTATGGTACGTTATGGAAAAGCATTTTTTTTTTTTGCACCAGTCTTGTCATTATATTTTTCACCATATTTTTAAAATCTTGTCTTCTGGTCAGTTAATGCAGTACCAGATCTTTGCTACCGATAACATTGTTGATGAGTAGGGCATGAAGAGCTCTGTAGTCTTATGAAAGGAAGCGAATAATGTGGTAATTGTATCTATTTTGGTCTAACCCAGCTTTATTATGGACATTTTCTCTTTAGTGCCTTATCTCTCAATACACCTCCACACTCGTGCATAGTGGAATAGTAAAATACTTCTCATTGAAAAAGATGCCATGAAAGTTATGTTATTACAAAAAGATATCCAGAGCTCTTGTTATTATGCATGATTTGCCCTCCAAAGAATTTAGTAATGTAATTGGAATGTTTGAATTTGTATATGTGCCGAGACTTGTTTTTATTATCAGAATTTGATTAATAGCAGATGCAGTTCTTCTTTATTTGATGCATGCATGCTTCTAAAGGTATTGGAAGTTTGTTGTATTTTTAATCTCCCCTGTTTGCATTACTGTTTACAAGCTTGGAAAAGAAATGTAAAAGCAACTCATTTACAATGTTAACTCGTCATCACCTGTACAGCTATTATTGAATATTTCTTGTAATAAATACTATCACAAAGATGCTTGCATGAGATGACAGACTTGGTACAATTGTGTATATTTGAGAGAAGTGGGACATTTTGGGAACTAATTTGGAAGCTAAGGTTCATTTTAAGCATTCCTTTTTTGTCTCATAGGTTAAGGCAATAATCTTTCTAATTAGCCCTTTGCTAAATAAGGGTCTTTCACAAGAGAGGGAATCTTACTTCTTTCTAAATTTATAAAATTATTACCGGTAGAAATCCTGGATTTATTCTATCTTAGAATTTGTAGCCAATTTAGTAAAAGCTTCAAACACATGCTTTCCTTTACAACTTTCCATCCACAACTCCACTAGTCCCACCAAAAAATATTGGACGAGATGTATATTTTTTAATTTTGAAAATATTCTTAATTAATTGCAGATTTATTTTAAAATGAAATATACAAACAACAATACCCTGTTTGAAATGTTTTAGGATGGTTCTAGTGTAGTGTTAAAGGTCACTGAAGACAAATGAAGAAAAGTAAGTTTGGACAAATACAATGACTGTCTCCAAGATCTAGTGTTACAGTATATCATTGTGTCAAGATGTGATTTAAAAAGGCTGGTAATGTCATTATTACAAGTGAATTCCGTGTTGCTAAATTTTCAGTTTTGCCAATGACAGTTCTTTTAAATTAACCGTCCTCCTTCTTTCGTTGGTTTTGTCATTTTCACTTGGAATCTGGACATGTCAAAGTTGAATTAATCCTCAAACCTGTCCCAAACCAAGGAGCAGGTCAAAATTGTGGTACATTTCTTATTGAGATCAGATTAGGCCATATTAAGCAGTAAACAACGTATATTACAAAACTGCTTTATCAAGCTATAATATTGCAAGATACAAGAAACTGCAGATGCTGGTTTACATAAAAAAGACAGTGCTGGAGTAGCTCAGGTGGTCAGGCAGCATCTCTAGAGAATGTGATGAGTTGATGTTCTTGGGTCAGGACCCTTCTTCAGATGATTGTGGTTAGGCGGGGGGGAAGAAAACCACAAATAGAAGGGAATGGTCAAAGCGTGGCGAGTATTAGGTGGGTGTAGTTAAGGAGAGTTATTGATAGGACAAAAGCTTGAGATGAAAAGGCAAAAGGTGTGAAGTGAGGATAGAAGAGGTGTGAATTGTGAAGCCAGACGAAATGTTCAGCCAAAGAATCAGCGAGTCTAACCAAGCGTGAATTCAGCGACCATTTCGCTGAATGTTTGCATTCAGTCTGCCAAACTCTGCTGGCTCTCCCTGTTGCTAACCATTTTAATTCCCCTTCCCATTCCCATACTGACCTCCCCTCTTGGGCCCCCTCCATTACCAGAGTGAGGCCACACGCAAAGTGGCGGAACGACACCTCATATTCTTCATGGGTAACTTACAAGCTTACGGTAAAAACATTAAATTCTCCAATTTTAGGTAACTAACCGACAAACAACACTTCCTTCTACCCCATCCTTCTCCCTGGGCCCCACCTAAGCGTGATCCATTTCACCCCTTTCCCCTCCCCTTCAACCTTTATTCCTCCTTCATGTGTCACAATTTGGACCTATCCTTATCTCACACCTTTTCATCACTGGCCTTTGTCCAACCATCTGCCTATCAAAACCCTCCTCATCTGTGTCCATCTGTCACTTGCCAGGCTTCAACCTGCCCCTTCTCTCTTCTAGCTTTCTCCCCCCACCTCCCACTTCTTCAGTCTGAAGAAGGTCCCAATCCGAAACGCAGCCTATCCATGCTCTCCAGAGGTGCTGCCTGACCCACTGAGTTACTGCAACGCTTTGTGTCTTTTGTAAACATTGCTAGCTTGAATTGCAATGGTCTAACTAATGGAACTAAGGATTTAAATATTCACTAAATGAAGGAGCAAAACACAAAGTGCAGGAGGAACTCAGTGGGTTAAACAACAACTATGTTAATAAATTTAATAAATGCTGTCTGACCCACTGAGATCCTGCAGCACTTTATTTGCTCAAGATTCCAGCATCTGCAGTTTCTTGTGTCTCTACTTGAGGCAGCACAGTGGCGCAGCTGATAGAGCTGCTTCCTCACAGCGCCGGAGACCCGAGTTCAATCCTGACCTTGGGTGCTGTCTGTGAAGTTTGCTTGTCCTCCCTGTGACCACGTGGGTTTCCTCTGGGTGCTCCAGTTTCACCCTGCATCCAAAAGATGTGTAGGATTGGAGGTTAATATTCTTTTGTAAAATTGTCCTGAATGTGTAGGGAGTGGATGAGACAGTCGGATAATATAGAACTAGTATGATCGATGGTCAACATTGACTCGGTGGTCAACAGGGCCTATTTCTGCACTGTATCTCTCAACTACTGTATGAAGTAATTCAATGTTAATGTAGCTGGTGCTTGTTTCAAAAAACTGTCAGGGAATAATTATATTCAAGAAAGGGCACCCGTTGAGACACTGTCCAAATATATAAAGCTTGGGGAAGAATGTTAATGGCATTTACTTCTATATTAAAAAAATGTTGGTCTTCACCCTTGAATGCAAGGGTGAAGATCTTGTCTGAAAGTTTAGATTTGTTTTGTGAGCTAGTGGGTTTAATATATTTTCATTTTCATAGGTATTTGATAAGGTGCAACACAGGAGATTATCGCAAGAGGATTGTCCTTTGGGATTGAGGGTTATTAATGTGAATAGAAAATTAATGGATGGGAGTAAAAGTTTTTTTTTGAATGTCAGTTAATTAATGTGCCGAAAGGATTAGTGCTTGGATTTGCAGTTCACAAGCAATGCCACGTCAGGGTCCGAATGAAATATATCCAAGTATACTGACACAAAGCTAAGCGGTGAAGTGGATTTGAGGAGGGAACAGAAGGACATCTGCAAGTTAACTGATGACCAGAAAGGTGGCAGGTGAAAAATAACACCAGAAAGCTTTATCTACTTTGATAATACACTGAAAAAGCCGATTTTTATTTCTTTTTTTAAAAACAGAGAGACACTAAATCTTGCCCTTTGGAAAGATTTATGCGTCTTTCAGCATGACTCACAAAATTAATATTCAAGATAGGGAAAGCAAATTAGAAAGCGAAACGGTACATTGGAATATAAGAGTAAAGAAGATTTGCTCCATTTATAAAGTAGTTTGCAAGTCTACATTTTTAATTAATTTTTAATCTCCTTGCCAAAGGAGGACGTACTCAATTTGGGGAGTGTGTGTTGAAGGATCTTCACCAACAATATTTTTATAAAACCTTCAATGCAATAAATCATTTTAATGATTTCTTGGAAGGGTGGTGAGATGGAAAAGTTTAGAAAGTGAGTTCTTAAAGGGCCTGTCCCACTTGGGCGACATTTTCGGGAACAGCCTGAAAAGAGGTTGTCGCGTCGTGGAGTGACGTGAAGTGACACGCGGTGTCTCCCTGTCACCCCTGGATTTTGGAATGTTCAAAATCCAAGGGCGACATCTGGGTGTCTAATCATGTCATGTGCCCTGTCACACGCTGACGTATGCTGTCCTGCGGGTGACGCCCGGTTTGGGACCACAGATGGGCTGTAAAATATTCTTCCTGCAATGCATGAATTTTAAACATTAATATATTAAAATTAATACAATAAAATTAATTGTGCAAATGAAAAGCTGTCTGAGTCGTTCAGTTTTAGTTACAGATGTATTGGTCCGCTTCCAGATCTAATCACAGTCTAACTTTTCACAGGGATGGATTCAGTGAGTGTAGACTGAACTTCCCTCTCCCCTCCACCCCCCTCTTCTCTCCCACCCCATTCCTCCTTCTCCACTCCCCCGTACCCTTCTCCCCTCCCCTTTCCCCACATTTCTTCCCTCCCCCCCCCCCCCCCTCTTCCTCTCTTTTTCCCTGCTCCACTCTTTTTTCCCCTTTTCCACTCACAGGTTAAAGACATGTATCTCACAGGTTAAAGAGATGGTGCTGATTACAATTAAATTCAGATTTCAGATTAACTTGATCATCATGTACACCAGGCGGCAATGAATTGCCTGGTTTGCTTGAACCTTATAAACATTACACGCGATAAAGATAAATACAACATATAGACACATTTAAGGATAAATATGACTGAAATGGCACCAAAATATAGTAAAGTGCAATAGAATAGCCAAATTAGTTTAAATTAAGAGTACATAGCAAAACCTTCAGGAAGAGAGTGTGAAAGAGGTGATTGATTCAGGAGTATGGTAGTTGTGGAGAAGTAGCTGTTAAGTCTGGATGTGCAGACTTTCAAGCATCCGTAGCTTCTCCCAGAAGGCAGAAGGGGAACAATCAAGAGTAGCAATCATCCTAGACTGTGCTTCTGCCGTTCACGATGCAGTGCATGGTGAAGATGAACTGGACAGAGGGAAATTATGAGTCTGCGATGGTTTGGCCTTTGTTCACTGCAGATTCAGGCTGTCAGGAGCAGAGCAGGTGCCATCCCTGGTTGAGATGCATCCCGTCAGAATACCGTTTGAAGCACATCTGTGGATGTTTAAGAGAATGCTCGTGGGCATGCTAAATCTTTTCAGACACCTAAGATAGTAATTATGCTGATGCTCTTGATTACTGCATCAGATTGAAGAGCCTAGGTTAGGTTGTTGGTGATATAGATGGCTAGGAATGTGAAACTATCTCCCATCTCTACGTAGTTCCACTGAACTACTTAGAGATGAGTGACAGTCATCTCTTCTGGTCAGCAACCATTTCATTCGACTTGCTGATGTTTAGGCTAGGTTGTTGTTTTGACACTGTAGATGGGTTATGCATGCAACCTATAATGTAATTACCTCATCACCACTAACCACGCCCCATCATATTAGTATAACTGTAGTATCCTCCCTTTGTTCTTCCCACTAGGTCCCAGTACGCCTGAAGGGCTGGATGCAGTCAGTGCTGGGACGTGTGTGCCATGTGCTATATTAAACTCTCAGTAAAGGTTACAGTGTGTCAGCTATCACTCCTTTACATGGTGTCAGAAGTTTAAACTCACATTTCCCGTTTATCGGTTTTTATTTATTTGTCCCCGTTAGTGCCCAGTGTTGGGTTTCCCTTGACATGGCATCCTCATGCCGAAAGCCATCTCCCCTTGTCTTCGACGCTGACATTGCGGAGCGATGGTCGACTTTTGTGATGGACTACACTCACTACGTCAATATTGCGCACCGGAACGACCCAGCCGCGGTCAAAGCATCACTCCTGCTCAACCTGGCCGGTCCCGACGCAATGAAGAGAGCTCAAGCCTTTGTCTCCGAACCAGCAGTCCTGGATGACAACGACCAGCCGGTCGAGCCAGCTGAATCGGCCGACGACCCGGTATGTCTTTTGCGCAAGTTCGCGGAGATATGCGACCTGCCCTCCAACCGTATACTGGAGCGGGCCAGGTTCTTCTCACGCAAGCAACAGCCGGATGAACCTGTTGAGTGCTTCATCGCTGACCTGCGGCACCTTGCCCAGCGGTGCCGATTTGAAACCATGCGCGACCAGCTCACCAGGGACATTCTCGTCACTGGCATGATTGATCAGAAGCTACGTGCCGACCTGCTGCAACGGCCTGACCTAACCCTGACTCAGGCAATGCATGCGTGCCGCATTGCCGAAGTGGTCACCCCTCCGCATGGGCAGAGGGGGTCTGACAGCCAAGCCATAAATCTAACTGGTGTTGCTGGACAACGACGTATGAGGGACAACTTTCGCCCTCCACCGCGGCCCGTTCGTACATCCCGGGTCCCGCGATCTCAAAAGTGTCCAAACTGCAATTACGTGCACTCCACGGAGTCACAGTGCCCAGCCCTCGGGAAGACCTGCAATTTCTGCGAGAGAATGAATCATTTTGCAGCTGCCTGCCGGTCCCGTGGGAAAGTGCCCTCAGCTCCCAGACAACTCCTAAACAACCTTCTGCAAGTTGATAGCGAGATGGATTCTCAGTCCTCTGTTGACACTGCCCCCAGCTCTGAGAACAGCTATTCCACGGGAGATGTAAGTGTTTACACTCTCCTACACAGCCGATCTCGCCTCCCCGATCCTTCTGTGAACATAACTGTAAACAATAAGTCCTTCTCTGCTAAGCTGGACACGGGGGCGAAAGTGAACGTAATGTCAACAACGCTGTTCCACAGTATAAGGAATAATGAGCTGCTGACTGCAGATCGCTCTGTTTTGCGTGCCTATGGGGGAGAGGAACTAACACCTGTGGGGAGGGCGACCTTCCACTGCGTGCTGCAGAAATTTTCCCAGGACCTGTCTTTCTTTATTCTGGACTGTGACTGTGACGTTGCTGAGCAACCAGGCCTGCCAGGATCTTGGTCTGGTGTCTTTTGACCGTACGGTCCACGAGGTGCAAGCTGTGATGGATCCACTATCCGAGTACCCAGACCTGTTTGACGACAAGTTGGGGAAGCTGCCGTTGGTGTACAAGATCGTGACTGACCCATCCGTGGTGCCTGTGATCCGTCCTCCCCATAGAGTGTCGTTCGCCATGAAGGGCAAGGTGGAGAGCATGCTGAAAGACATGGTCAACATGGGAGTGCTGGAGGCTGTCAGCGATCCAACCGAATGGGTCTCCACCATGGTCGCCACATTGAAGAAAGGAAAAAATGAGATACGGGTATGCATCAACCCCAAGGACTTGAATATGGCGATTAAACGGCCCCACTACCCCATGAGGACTGTCGAAGATGTTGCCGCCCAGGTGGGTCAAGCCACAGTGTTCTCCGTCCTCGATGCCAGAAGTTCGTTTTGGCAGATACCCCTGGACAAACGCTCCACGGACCTGACCACGTTCAGCACGCCCTTCGGCAGGTTTAAGTTTTTGCGGATGCCGTTCAGCATCAACTCCGCCAGCGAGGTATTTCAGTGTTCAATGGAACAATTGTTTGCAGGTCTGCCCTGCGCGATCATTGTGGACGACATTCTGGTCTATGGGAGGGATGTGGCCGAACATGACCGCAACCTCCGACGGATTTTGGACCGTGCTCGGCAGATAAATTTGAAGCTTAATCGGTCAAAATGCAAGTTCCGGGTGCCTGAGGTCACATATGTTGGCCACATTTTCACGGCCCAAGGGTTGAAGCCGGACCCGCAAAAGACCAGCGCCATCTCAGAGCTGCCTGCCCCGACAGACGTTGTCAGTCTACAGCGTTTCCTGGGTATGGTGAACTACCTGGGGAAGTTTATCCCCGACCTCAGCGAGTTGAGCGCACCCCTGAGACAACTCACAAAAAAGGACATTGCCTGGGCATGGTTTCCACACCACCAGCAGGCGAGGCTGGTCAGCACACCTACCCTGAAGCTCTTTGATCTACTGCGTCCGATCGTGGTCACTTGCGACGCCTCTCGATTTGGACTGGGTGCTGCCTGCCTGCAACCTCACGCTGGTGACTCGCTGCTGCCCATCTCCTATGCCTCCAGGACCATGACGGACACAGAGCAGCGCTATGCACAGATAGAGGAGGAGCTGCTGGCGGTGGTTTTCGCGTGTTCGAAGTTTAAGGACTTCCTATTTGGCACCAGGTTCACCGTTGAGACGGATCACCAGCCACTGGTAACGATACTGAACAAGCCTATACACTGCGCTCCTGCCAGGCTACAGCGGATGATGCTGCAGCTACAGCGCTTTGACTTTAAAATCATATATAAGAGGGGCACCGAGATGCATGTGGCTGATGCACTGTCCCGGGCCCCCCGGGCCTCCTGCGACCAGCACCCCTTCGAGCAGTCGGACTTACAGGTACTGAACGTTAACTTCGTCCCTTCTCAGCAACTACAGTGCTTGGTTGAACATACCGCAAACGACCCCGACCTGCAGCAGCTTGCTGCTGTCATCAAGCGCGGGTGGCCCACCAAACGGAATTCGTTGCCTGCCAGCGTCCACCCCTATTTTTTGGTCCGCGATGAGTTGGTCCTCCGGGACGGCATTATTATCAAAGGACACAAAGTGGTCGTCCCTGCCTCGCTGCGTGGCTTGTATTTTGACGCCGCCCACATGGGGCATCCCGGGGCAGATGCCACTATCTCGCATGCCCAGGAACAGTACTACTGGCCGGCCATGGCAAAGTACATCCAGGCCAGGGTGGATTCCTGTCCGGACTGTAACTCTCTTGCCCCGCATCAGCAAAGACAGCCGCTTTTGCAGCAGCCTGCCCCTGACATGCCCTGGTCTTCTCTGGCTGCCGATATTTTCGACTGGCGTGGGAAGCAATACCTTGTGCTAGTAGACTCTTACTTGAATTGGTTCGAGGTGGACCTCCTCCCTGCCATCACCTCCGAGATGGTGATCAGCAAACTTCGCCGTCACTTTGCCACGTTTGGTTCCCCTGTCCGGCTGCAGACAGACAACGGACGCCAGTTCACCAGCACCGCATTTCGAGCGTTTGCTGCAAAGTGGAACTTTAATCATTTCACCAGCAGCCCGGAGTACCCGCAGAGCAATGGTCTAGCTGAACGGGCGGTCCGCAGCGCTAAGCACCTGCTTGAACAAACCCGCATCTCGAACGGGGATTTCTATCAGGGTCTCCTGAACCTTCGGAACATTTCCAGAGACAGTACCATGGGATCCCCTGCCTAGCGACTCATGTCCCGTGTTGTCAGCCCTCCGATGCCTATTGCCCAGCAGTCCCTGATGCCCAAAGTCCTGCAGCCTGCTGATGTTCAGCAACGTATTGCCCAGAAGCACGAGATCCAGCGCCGCTCGCATGACAAATCCTGCCGCCCTCTTTCGCCACTGATGCCTGGACAGGTCGTCCGTTTGCAGACGTCCACCGGCTACTCCCGACTTGCCACCGTCGTCGGGTTTGACAGTGCGCCACGGTCCTACCTCGTGGATTTTGAAGGGACTGTATACCGACGCAGCCGTCAGCACCTGTTGGCGGTTAACGAGCCCAAACCACCTCCTGCGATTCTGTATACCCCTCCATCGCGTGTCGAGCCTTCCTCCACTAACGTACCCTCTGCTCCCTGCATGCCACGGTCGGTCCTTTTGCCTCGGGTACCCCCCCTGCTCCTCCCGGTTTTGCTCCTCAGGCTCTGTTGTCCCCTGCAAGGTCTTCTCTTTCTCCCACTTCTGCTCGTTCTACCCCTTCTGTTTCACCTGGCTCGCCTGTGCCTCTCCGTCCCCCCTCCAAGCTGGGTTCTCCACCCACCTTCTCTCCCCCTCCTGTTTCTGTTCCTGTCCCTCCTCCTATTCTTTCGGGTGGGGAGGGTGAAGGTGCTGTGCGCACTCGCTCGGGTCGGATTGTAAAACCTCCGGCTCGCTACGGAGAGTATGCTTAGCTTTGCAGGTTCTGTATAACAAACCTGCCATTGTTGTAACTTGTTCAAATTGTAAGGGGAAGGATGTAGATGGGTTATGCATGCAACCTATAATGTAGTTACCTCATCACCACTAACCACGCCCCATCATATTAGTATAACTGTAGTATCCTCCCTTTGTTCCTCCCACTAGGTTCCAGTACGCCTGAAGGCTGGATGCAGTCAGTGCTGGGACGTGTGTGCCATGTGCTATATTAAACTCTCAGTAAAGGTTACAGTGTGTCAGCTATCACTCCTTTACAGACACCATGACAAAAATTTCCCAATTATGTTTCTGTATTTTGTCTCATTATTGTTGATCTGGCAAACAAAAGTGGTAACATTGGCAAACTTAATGATTTAATTAATTCATAGAATAATTTGAAAGCAATTAAATTGGTGTCAGTGCAGGTGAATGAGCACTTGGATAATCGAAATTTGACTTGATTCAGGGCACAATATTTTGAAGTTTACAGAAAGTAGAGCAAATGTGACCTGCGTTGAGTTATTATATTTAGAGATAACAGACAAGTTTGAGCATTTCAGCAGCAGTTGAATTAAGGCAAGGGTGATATTGGGTAATTGTATTCATGGACAAACATTAACAAAAATGATGAATGTGAAGATCAAACATCATCACTGAGGCAATCATTATACTAATGTGCATTGTCAAGATAAGCTTACGACGATTGCTAAGGAGAAGGGTGGATCCAAGGAAGTGGACAGTGTATACCGGAGTAACTCAACGGGTCAGGCTGCGTTTCTGGAGAACACGGATAGGTGATGCTTGGGACCATTCTTCTGGCTCCACAGAGAGGAAGCAGTGATGGAAGGGTGGGCTACTTTGTGTCCTTTTATGTAAACCAACATCTGCTGTTCCTTGTTTCTTCTAAAGATGATGTGCTATAACAGCAAAGTTACATGTAGATGAGAAAGGGCCAGTGTATGATTCTTTATTTTGGGTAGAGGAGGTCATACACCAGGGGTATGGAAACTATGAGGATCAAAGAAGAGGAAGTACTGACACTTTTGAGAAATATAAAAGTGGATGAGTCTCCAGGTCCGGACAGGATATTCCCTAGGACATTGAGGGAAGTTAGTGTAGAAATAGCAGGGGCTATGGCAGAAATATTTCAAATGTCATTAGAAACGGGAATAGTGCCGGAGGATTGGCGTACTGCGCATGTTGTTCCATTGTTTAAAAAGGGGTCTAAGAGTAAACCTAGCAATTATAGACCTGTTAGTTTGACGTCAGTGGTGGGCAAATTAATGGAAAGAATACTTAGAGATAATATATATAAGCATCTGGATAAACAGGGTCTGATTAGGAACAGTCAACGTGGATTTGTGCCTGGAAGGTCATGTTTAACTAATCTTCTTGAATTTTTTGAAGATGTTACTCGGGAAATTGATGAGGGTAAAGCAGTGGATGTTGTGTATATGGACTTCAGTAAGGCCTTTGACAAGGTTCCTCATGGAAGGTTGGTTAAGAAGGTTCAATGGTTGGGTATTAATGGTGGAGTAGCAAGATGGATTCAACAGTGGCTGAATGGAAGATGCCAGAGAGTAATGGTGGATGGTTGTTTGTCAGGTTGGAGGCCAGTGATGAGTGGGGTGCCACAGGGATCTGTGTTGGGTCCACTGTTGTTTGTCATGTACATCAATGATCTGGACGATGGTGTGGTAAATTGGATTAGTAAGTATGCAGATGATACTAAGATAGGTGGGGTTGCGGGTAATGAAGTAGAGTTTCAAAGTCTACAGAGAGATTTATGCCAGTTGGAAGAGTGGGCTGAAAGATGGCAGATGGAGTTTAATGCTGATAAGTGTGCGGTGCTACATCTTGGCAGGACAAATCAAAATAGGACGTACATGGTAAATGGTAGGGAATTGAAGAATGTAGGTGAACAGAGGGATCTGGGAATAACTGTGCACAGTTCCCTGAAAGTGGAATCTCATGTAGATAGGGTGGTAAAGAAAGCTTCTGGTGTGCTGGCCTTTATAAATCAGAGCATTGAGTATAGAAGTTGGGATGTAATGTTAAAATTGTACAAGGCATTGGTGAGGCCAATTCTGGAGTATGGTGTACAATTTTGGTCGCCTAATTATAGGAAGGATGTCAACAAAATAGAGAGAGTACAGAGGAGATTTACTAGAATGTTGCCTGGGTTTCAGCAACTAAGTTACAGAGAAAGGTTGAACAAGTTAGGGCTTTATTCTTTGGAGCGCAGAAGGTTAAGGGGGGACTTGATAGAGGTTTTTTAAATGATGAGAGGGATAGACAGAGTTGACGTGGAAAAGCTTTTCCCACTGAGAGTAGGGCAGATTCAAACAAGGGGACATGACTTGAGAATTAAGGGACTGAAGTTTAGGGGTAACATGAGGGGGAACTTCTTTACTCAGAGAGTGGTAGCTGTGTGGAATGAGCTTCCAGTGAAGGTGGTGGAGGCAGGTTCGTTTTTATCATTTAAAAATAAATTGGATAGTTATATGGATGGGAAAGGAATGGAGGGTTATGGTCTGAGCGCAGGTATATGGGACTAGGGGAGATTATGTGTTCGGCACGGACTAGAAGGGTCGAGATGGCCTGTTTCCGTGCTGTAATTGTTATATGGTTATGGGTAACAGAGAAAGGACAAACAAAAGTGATGGTGAGTCGATGGAGAGTGATTCTTTAGCTGCAGATAGACACAAAAAGGTGGAGTAACTCAGTCGGACAGGCAGCATCTCTGGAGAAAATGAATGGGCGACGTTTCGGGTCAAGACCCTTCTTCTGACTGGTTAGGGATAAGGGAAACGAGAGATATAGACTATGATAAGGGAAACGAGAGGTTTAGCTGCGACTGATTAATAAGAATGGAATCGACTATCCGTCTTGGATGACTGTAGAAAGGCTTTGGAGGTGTGGGAATTGTTTTAGAATCGGTGATGTGTGGAGAAGGTGTTGGCATCCTGAGAAGTCTGTACTTTCACATCACAACGCCAGTATTTACGCAGACAAACAGCTGCATATCTGCAGTGACCCATGAGTTGTCATAGAATCATAAGGTGTGGAAACAGGTCCTTTGGCCCAACTTGCCCATGCCGAACCAACATGCCCCCTCAACATTAATCCCATCTGCCTGCATTTGGTCCATATCCCTCCAAACCTTTCCTATCCATGTACCTGTCCAAATGTTTCTTAAATGGTATGATAATACCAGCCTCAACTACCCCTTCTATCGATACATGCAAAGCAGCAACCTGCTCTCATGTGGCATCTCTGTTGTGGAGAAGAGCTATTGTCTAACAGCAATATGTTCTTCACTGGCTTCTCTCAACATTTCCATAACTACAGTCTGCTCCCAGTGATACTGAGCAGAACTCTGGGATCAGCTTCACAGAGGCAAAAAAGCTTTCAATGATCTCCACCTGTGCATTTGTGGAACTAGCAAGTCAATTGATCAGTAGAAAAGTTGAAACTGTCTTGCTTCTCACATCATTTGAGATGGATTTAAATCATTACCAATTAGGGTGGCAGTAAATTTGCCTTACAGCAGCAAAGACTCCGGTTTGATCCTGACTATGTACGGTCAGTACGGAGTTTGTATGTTCTCCCTGCAACCACCCGGTTGCTCTGGTTTCCTCCCAGATTCCAAAGAAGTGAGCATGCGACTGCATGCGGCAAGCGTGACCTAACGTGGTCGCTTGAGCCGTATGGCCTCGCGGGGCCGGTCCCACTTCGATCGCCGGAGCCGTATGGAGTTGTGCGAAGCTGGTCCCGCCATCGCGCGGGGCTCAGAAAAACTGACACTGTCCAAAAATTCCGCGCGGCAACGGCCTGCCGGCCCGCAGCCACATTGTGGCTGTACACACCGTCTCGACGGGCGTGCGCAGCGTCTCGACGCCATACGCAGCGTCTTGACGCCGTACGCCTAGCGCAAACTTCTCGCGGACTTCGCTTGAACTTCACGTCAACTCGTACGGGATCACTCGACCTCCGCGCGTCTCCCGCTTCCGGTTTGGTCGCGCTTGCCGCATGCTCGTGGGACAGGCCCTTGCAGGTCTGTAGGTTAATTCCTGTAAATTGCCCCGAATGTGTAGGATAAGAAAGTGGGATAACATAGAATTAGTGTACGGGTGATCATTGGTCGGTGCAGACTCGGTGGGCCGAAGGACCTGTTTCCATGCTGTATCTCAATACTAAATTATACTGAACATAATGAAGGGTGTCTACAATGGGGCCACAGGTAGAGTTGCTTCCTCACAGTGCCAGAGACCCAGTTTTGACCCTGACGGTGCTGTCTGTGCAGAGTTTGCATTATCTCCCAGTGACCACATGGGTTTCCTCCAGGTGCTCCGGTTTCCTCCCACATCCCAAAGATGTGGTTTTGTAGGTTAATTGGCCTCTATTTAATCGTCCCCAGTATGTATGGAGTGAATGAGGTGGTGTGATAACATAGAACTAATATTGACTGTGGGCTGAGAAGCCTGTTTCCAAGCTGTTAATCTTCTATATTACTAAAAGTCTGATCTTGACCGCTTTTGGCCCACTGTGCTGCGATTTCCAAGAGAATGCCGCCACCAACGGCCGTCATTTTTGGCCACCTCGCTCAGAGCCCTCCTCCGCCTTCCTTGACCGGAGGATTTTTCCCACCGATGACAAATCAGAGAGATATTAATGTTTTTTTTTAATTCACCATTCTCTCTGCTGCCCCTGCTGGAGAGAGCGGGAGAGACTATAAAACCAGGAAGTGGTGTGCCTCACTCAGTCTCTGCAAGATGGATGAACCAAAGGGTCACGTCTCTCTGAGCTCTGAATAAAAATGAACAAATGTCTACTCAACTGTGAGTCCCCTTAAAGTGGTTTGAAAATGAAAATATGGTTTGTTTGAAGTAAAAAGGCACTGCCTGCAAATGGTTGTTTGGGTACTTTGGCTTGAAGTTAAAAGGCACTACTTACGGCAAATGGCGGCGGGTGCTTTGGCTTGAAGTTAAAAGGCACTACTTACTGCAAATGGTGGCTTGGGTGCTTTGGCTTGAAGTTGAAAGGCACTACTTACTGCAAATGGTGGCTTGGATGCTTTGGCTTGAAGTTAAAAGGCAACATTTACTGCAAATGGTGGCTTGGGTGCTTTGGCTTGAAGTTGAAAGGCACTACGTACTGCAAATGGTGGCTTAGATGCTTTGGCTTGGAGTTAAAAGGCACCACTGCAAATGCACTTCCTGTTTGCACTGCATATTGATTTTAGATAAAACGCTACCACTTACGGCTATGATTTTTGGCCATCTTACTCAGTCCCACTCTGCTCAGCAGGAACAGAGAATTCTTCCCATCAATGAAAAATAAAAGTGTTATTAGTGTTTAAAAAATGTTGAGAATCTCTCTCCTGTCAATCACGCCATGAAGGCCACACCTTTTCCGATGGGAGGGGGAGGGGTTATAAAACCCGGAAGTGTGGGTGTGGCTCAGTCTCTGCATGATGAGGGAGGGAGAGGTCATGACTGTCTGAGCTGTGAATCAACGGAACACACTGAATGTCTACTGAGCTGTGAGTTTGGTGTTTTGTATGGTTTTATGGTGGTTTCACGCTGCATGAAATGGTATGAAGCTGCATTTGAATTTGGTGGCCTTGCACCCTGCTTGAAATGGAATGAAACTGCACTTTAATTTGGTGGCCTTGCCCCTTGCTTGAAGTGGAATGAAACTGCACTTGCATTTGGCGGCCTTGCACCCTGCTTGAACTGGTATGAAACTGCACTGAATTTGGTGGCCTTGCACCCTGCTTGAAGTGGTTGGAAACTGCACTTGAATTCGGTGGCCTTGCACCCTGCTTGAAGTGGTAGGTAACCACTTGAATTTGGTGGCCTTGCACCCTGCTTGAAATGGTAGGAAAATGGATTTGAATTTGGTGGCCTTGCACCCTGCTTGAAATGGAATTTCAAGGAATAGCTATGAGTCAACTGCCAGCCCACCAGCCGTGAGTGAGCTGTCAGCAGATCAGGCTTGAGGGACTGAGCTGCCACCCCAAGAACCCATACCAGCAGTCCAGAAAGCCCCTCAACTGGCCACCAATATTGGAATTGGTGGAGAGGTGGAATATTGCGTCGGGGGACCAGCCCTCCCGTGTGAACATGGAACCCAACAGGTTCTACTTAGTCTAATACTCTCTAAATGTTACCACTTCTAAATTGGAAATGATGCACTCTTAGTGCTACTTGAATTCCTCTGTGAGGCAAGGGATGGACTCATCTTCACTCTTGCCATCTCTCACAATTTTTTGGTAGACCAGATATGTGCTAAATCTTTTGATGCACATTCACTCATATTTTGCCTAATGAAATGATCTAAGCCTTCAGGGGCAGACCAGAAAGTGAAAACCATCTGGCAAACTACGGCTCACTTTTGTCTGACTGCAGCTCACTCTTGTCATGTGTCTTGAGAAATGTTTAACATTTCTGCCCTTGTGATGCCGGTATCTGAATTGATGCCGGTGATGTCAGGTAAAATAATGTAATGTGTGCTACATCCTCAAGTTCATACTTCTGCTCCTCCATTTCTGCTGTTGCTTCTTCCTGCTATTGCAAAAGGTGGGGATGTGGGAACTTGTGGTCATTTTGGGTCATGCTAGAGAGCATGCATTATATTGGTAAAAGCATGGCTATACTTTATTCCTGAGCCTGTTGTGGAAGTAGCAAGTGTTGTCACTTTCAGGATGGGAAGGGTGATGAGAGACCCTTGGGATACTTGCATATCAAGGAAACTCTGTACTGGGAAAATCAGAAAATACTGCAAGATGCTGGAAATCTGTAATAAAAGCAGAAAATGCTGAAAACAATCTCCAGCCGTTTTTTTTACGAATGAGTTAATGCGCTAGTTAAAATCAGATTACGTTTCTTTGTCTGTGTTTGTGTTACTAATGACAGGGTGGTGAGAATTTGCCCAACCGGTCAAAGTACACTAATGGCAGGACAAAAAAAAAAGTCCCAGATTAATGACTGGCAGAAACGGCCAGTTCCAAAAATGACCGATAAAGTGAGCTAGTTACCGAAAGGTTGAAGGTTTGATACAGTCCAGAAGGCTGCAACTGTCAGACACAAGATTAAGGGTTCTCCCTCAAGTTTATGTTGGACCTTGTTATAAAAGTGCAGGAAGCCACAGATCAACAGTGAAGGACTTCCTTAGCTAAGACTGGTGCATAGGCCTGGGCTGTCCAATAGCTATCAGGATGAAGATCCTCTCCAGGGGCTCCCATCATTTTTTGTGGTCAAGGCAACAGACAAGGTCACTTCTTTCTATTCTTTTCCCTGCTATGTTCAATAGCTGATCAACAAGACTGATGTTCAAAAGTAGAGGCAGAATGAACTATTTCTTTAGATTTTTATGTTATTTAACTCTTTAGTTAGACTGATAAAACTGTGATTGACAGCCAGACAACCATGAACAATGAACCATTGATTAATGAATAAATTTAATTGCTGATGATTTGGATCAAGAAGATGATCCTTCAGTTTTCATTGCTAACAGTTGGAATTAAATTGATATTTGGAATGATAGAATGAAATTGAAATAATCGACTAATATTTGCTTCTCATTCAATTCATGAACTGCAAGTTTTGATAACTTGATGCCTTTTTGTTTAGATTGTCAGATTTAATTTGGTTATTCACGGTTCACAAGACAGCAAATGGAACTTTTATAAATCTACTAAAGTTTTGATCTTTAATATTTTGACTGAATACTTCATCGGTGATTTAAGAACTAGTATTTATTACCCCAGATTCTTTACAGAGAAAAGTAAACAAACATTGTTGGGCTTTGATGGGTTTAAGTTACCAGCTTTAAATATTTGGTTGAGAGACCATTTAAAATTGCATTTGTGTAATTACATTTTGATGCTTATTTTTCCTGGATAGGATTTTAAAAATATTGGAGACAAGAGTGTAATGCGAAATGCCAAAGGTTTGTGGATAAGATTTTCGTAACACTATGAATCTTCAAACCTTTCAAAGAGATCCTGAATCGACAGCTGTAACCATGCTTCAGTGCATTGGATTAGAAAGTTTTTGATTTGCTTTACATTCACAATGACAGCTTCATCAAACATAAATGCCTCCCACAGCTTCTAATATAAAGATAGCTGTATAACCTTTTGCCCTGTGCATAACTAAATATTAGCTTTGGCACTTATTAATCCCGGAGGAAAACAAATCATTTGGTATGAAGCAAAAATAGAGATGCATGTAATAAATAGTAGCATTCAAAATTGTAGTTAGCTAAATAGTAGCATAATAATAAATGGTAACATTCAGAAATGAAGGTTTTGAAATGTGCTCAGACACTTCAGCTTAATAGGAGATATTGGGACACAGGGCTGTACATAAGAACAATAGTCCAATGTTTTGTGTGACGCTGAGTAGCAATGTGATATCTCCGAGGCAATAATTAAAAACAAGTGTCCAAATTATGTGTTTCTGAATAGGTCTGTATTGAAGGAAGAGTTTATAATAGCCTTATGTTACTGTGAATTGATTTGGTGTTGAATTTCAAATTATTAAATAGATATATCGTAAACCAAATATATTTCTCATTTGATTCCCAACTTGAAAATGCTCTCCTTTTTTCTGGTAGTTGTATATGTTCATCTCTACCTCTCTTTTCTTGAAGATGTTCATACATGTATGTGTAACTAGATTCTGATGGATTGGATCCCTCGTCGCAGTTACACCCAGAGCTGTTCTGGTGACAGCATTAAATTTTTGTGACCCGTGGATCTAAGTGACTTCCAGGCCTCTTTCTACAGCCCCCCCGTGTAGCAGAGTGGTCAAGCAAACGTCCGATACTGGGTCCTGAGGTCTCGCTCAAGGACTATAATAACCTGTCTAGAATCCCTTTAACTGTTTTAAATAACTTTTAATCAAAGACATTTTAAAACAGTAGTAGATATAAACAGCCAAACAATCACAAAAACAAAATCCGAGCATAAGCTGAAGGACCAAATTCAAAATATTTCTGGTACCTCAGATACAAGATTAGCACCACACAGCCCCTCGCTGGGTCCAGCATTGCATCTGGAGATCAAGTCCACTGACGTTTGATCTCCAGTGCTTTCTGGATATCCACTTTAGTACAAGTCCGGTCAATGCAGCTTCATTGTAACCCTTTCCGATTATCTCTTCTAAATTTCTATTCTTTTTGAGTTTAATCAAAAAATAAGACATCGGGATGTAAATCAGGGAGGAGAGCATTTGAATAGCTTCTTCAATTAACTTGCAAACCACAATTTGCTGAATAGTATTTTTCTGTGCTATGCTTTGGAATTTTAATACGGTCAAATATGCTAACGTTTCTGAATGCTTACTACATTTCTCAGAAGATGATAGATCAAGTTCAGAAAACTATCCAAATATCTTTATTAATAGGGTCATTGTGTGCAAAAAGAGAATGAAAAATAAACTATTTTGGAATCAATTGCAGTTATACACACTGCCCTTCAGGGGTAGGGTCAAGGCCATGAAAAGGACACCAAGAAGAGTTACCAGAGTAAAAATAAGTACTTCATTCATGAATTGGAGGAACTAGGATTTGAATTAGTTTTATAGCTCTGGATTGAGTAAATAAGGATTACCTTAATTGACAAGATGATCAATAAACAAGCATTTTTTAAATAGCTGAAAGGAAAATAAGAATGTTTCTTTTTTTTACATCATTTTATAGTAAATGTACTGCCTGAAATAATGCAGGGCTCTTGCTTAACTTTTTTTCCCTGTTGACAGCTTTTTAGGTTGCCAAATGACATTTTAGGTGGTCATTTAAGATGGCTTGCATGACGCGTGCTCGGACGAAGTGCGCAGTTACCAGTCGGAATTATGCATTCACATATTATTTCTGCTTCAAATAAAGTCACAAACTAACATATTTGCCAATCAAGACATGATATATACCACCAAAAAAAAAAAACGTCACGTTGCTTTTCTCCAGAGATGCTGCCGGACCCGTGGAGTTACTCCAGTTTTTTGTGTCTATCTTCGGTATAAACCAAGTTGCCAAGCCGGGCAAAATGTCTCGCCGTTTAGGTTGCCCAGCGGCAGTTTGAGTGGTCATTGGCACCCGGGCAACCGTGAATTTCGATTTGTAATGGTCTGTAATGGTGAAAGTACTTCGGATTTTCGAAGAAAATTAGTTATGTACTTGAAGTGTTTGCACGGTGCTATGATGAGAAAATATAGTGAGACTAATTGGATGACTTTAAAAGAAGTGGCAGGATCACTATGGGATGTAAAATAATTCACAATAATTTTGCATTGCCTGGTGTTGTGAATGTCACTGATAATTTGCTGCTGGGCAATATAATTTCATGCTGTAGATGTGATATCCAGTAAATGAGCTTGGTCATGAATTCTGCAGAGACTTGAATTTATTTTATGTGGTCAGACATTGGTTGAATGTTAAAATGCAAACCTGTTTCGCAAATATATTTTTAATAGAGTCAAGACCGTTTTATTGATTGATGATTTTATTGCTTAGGATATACCTACCCATTGTTTTTGCATGCACACAATTTTAATATCCAAGCGATACACACTTCTATCTGCTCGGGTATATACAGTTACTGCTACTCACTGTTGTAGCAAAGTTGTGGACCCTGCATCCTAGCCATATCAAAATTAACCTGAAGCTCTAAAACGTAATTTTAAAGGCACCCCCCTCAAAAACAATTGAGATTTGATAATGCAACTGAAAACATTTGACATTCTGAATCATTTTATGAGCAACTATGGAAACATGCTGCAAATAGAGCTCATACACTGCAGGCTGACTAAAAACTCCACCATCTCTGTGATGCAAAGACAGTCCAAACTGCAATTTCTATAGATCTAAAATTGTTTCTGATTTGGGTCTGTTAAAGCCTTGTAAGACCTTAAAATGTCCAGCAGCATTTGGTAAGGGAGATGCTAAGTCATGTGTCACTCTCCCAAAATGGTGCCTTCATTTAACATTTATAATACTAAAATTCTTGTTAAAATTATTTTGCCATTAAAATGAAGGAGTGCCATTAATTACTTGTGAAATGTGAGGTGGAGCACATTTAATGTTGACATTATCTTTTGGTTCCACTATAATATATAGGTCAGTAACCTCTCTGCAATTATTTGCAACAGATGTTGGATATTATTCACAAATGTAACAATGTTTTTGTAACTCCTGTGCCTTTACAAAGGAATGTCTGCTGTAGTTTACAGAGACAATACCCAAATGTCAGATGAATCACATCAGGTAATCATAGATTTCTTTCCCAAAGAAGTGTCTTTGGCACAGTTCAGTGACTTTAAGGTTATACACACTGACTACCAACGAACAGCAATAAACTTTTAACTCCTGAGTGCATGCTGACGCAGACTTTTATTCCACAGGCGCCAGGATTTACTTAAATAGCTTAATGGACAAATGGATGCCAGGATCTTTAAATCTGATAGTTTTGAGAAGCAAATTTCGGTATTAAGTTCACTTTGCTTATCTTTGATAGATATAAATTGTTTAAAGGCTTATGACACCATGGTGTGACAGATTGCAACTATTGGTAGTTCATCATAATGGAAGAAATGTTGCCTAACAATTTCATCAGCAGATGTAATGGAAACTTGCGTCAATTGTTGACCACTCCAATTTAAGTTTAACATTGTTAAATAGATGACTGCTGTAAACTGAGGATATCTTTATTCTTAAAGTGGAATATAGCAGTAAGTCCCTCTATAAGAGAATCAACTCGGATAAATTCAGAAATATGAGATGATATCGAGATTGTTAATGAAATGAACCTGAATTTGCTGTGAAATTATGCTATAGTACCGAGTCCTCACAACAAGAATCATTCATAGGCGATTGTTCATAAAAATATGGAGAAGGTAAGTTACTCTGCTGTGAGTGATTGGCAGCTTTGTCACTACAAGTCTGTCCAAAATCGGTAAATGGCTGCATGTACCACACAGTCGCCCATTATGACCAGACTGTTACTGATCACCAGGCCATCATCTCCTACACTGCAAACAATCTCTTCACCTCTGGCAATCTCTCTCCACAGCCTCCAACCTTTTGGTTCCCCAGCCCTGCACTGCCCACTTCTATCTCCTTAAAATCCACAAGCAGGACTACCCTGCAGTCCCGTTTTTTCTGCTTGCTCCTGCTCCATAAAACTTTTCTCCAATTATGTTTATTCTATCCTATCCATTGTTGTCCAATCCCTTCCAACCTACCAATCATCCGCGACACACCCTTCAACTATTCAAGAACTTTCAATTTATAAGTCCCCATCTCTACCATGGACGTCCAGTCCCTCTACACTTCCATCCCCCACCTTGAAGGTCTCAAAGCTCTCCAGTTCTTCCTTGAATAGTGACCCATTCAGTTTCCCTCTACTAACACTCTCCTCTGCCTGGCAGGACTTGTCCTCTCCCACACATCTCTTTTGACTCCTCTCACTTGCCTCAAGTTAAAGTTGTAGCCGTGGGCACTCACTTGGGCCCCAGCTACGCCTGCCTTTTTACAATACAATACAATACCGTTTATTTGTCATTTGAACCTCACATGAAGTTCAAACGAAATTTGGTTTCTGCTGTCATACAAGAAAATAACCAAGACACACACCAACACAATTTACACAAACATCCATCACAGTGAATCTCCTCCTCACTGTGATGGAAGGCAAAGTATTGTCTCTCCCCTGCTCTCCATTCCTTTCCCAAAGCCAAAGTCAAAGCCCCCGGCGGGCGCTAGCAAGTCCCACGGCCACTTAAATCCGTGCCGGGCGATGTAAGGCCCTGCCCCGGGTCTTGATGTTGGAGCCCCCGGTGGGTGCTAGCAAGTCCGCGGCCATTTAAAGCCGCGCCGGGCGATGTAAGGCCCCGCTCCAGGTCACTTTCAACCCCGCAATTCGAGCGGGAGAAGTCGCCGTTGCCGGTGCCCCGCAAAGCGGTCTTCCACCGGGGACCTGTGAGCTCCACCGGAGTGGGGTCGCAGCCGCGCGCCACCACAGCTCTCCAAACTCCAAAGCTGGCCAGCTCCACGATGGTAGGTCCGCAGCTCCGCAGGCTCCGTGACTTGAGCTGTCGTTCCGGTTGGAGGCCGCTCCACGGTGCTAGGCCCCAACGGCAACGGAGACCCGACAGGGAAAAGGTCGGGTCCCCGTACAGGGAAGAGATCTAAAAGTTTCCCCCACCCACCCCCCCGCCCCCCACACATACACAGTAAAAAACCCACTACAAACTATACACTCAACAGGACAATAAAATAAAAAAAGACAGACGGACAGCAGAGGCCGCTGCGACGTCGGTAGTGCCGCCAACCCATTGGACCTACCATCGTTACACCAAACAGTTGTTCCAATCTGGCACCATCCCCAATTCTTTCTCCGCTACATCGACGACTGTATCGGGGTTGCCTCCTATCCCCATGCAGATCATTTAGCTACAAGAAAAAAATCTCAAGCTTCAAATCTCTGAATTAATATGTAAATAGACACGAGGATAAATATTTTTGGGAGGTCAGCTTGTAATTTGAGTAGTAGAATGATTTTATGTTGAAACAAAAAGGAATTTATCACTGGACTTGCAGAATCAGGTTGGGACCAAGGTTCTACGGTTAAATGGGGCACTTGCTTTGAACATTGACAGTGAAGAGTTTTGGGGTGAAGAGCTCCATTGGAAGGAGGGGGGAATAAATAAATAATCCTGAAATAAACCTAAGGTTATTGTAGATAATGTTATGTTAATAATATTAATTATTAGCCGCTAGTGGCGGCGCGGCTCTGGCTGCAGCGGCTCTCCGGCAGTCCTGTTTGTTTTGTGTTGTTTATTTTCGTTTTGGTTAGTCTAGTTTTGGTTTTTAGTTTCTGTTTTGGGGGGGGGGGGGGGGTTTAAACGGGGCTTGCTGTCTCTCCCTGCGGGGGAATGCGACTTTTTTGTCGTATTCCCCTTCTCTGCCTCCGTCTGCGCTGAGGCCTAATGGCGGAGCTGGCGACCTCGAGGCTCAGGAGGCAGAGCCCGCCAGGACTCGCCCTTAGCTCGCTCCCGTGAGGACGGCCCGGCTCGAGGCTGGAACAGTGCTTTCATGAGGGGCTGTGACGCTCCCATGAGGACGGCCGGCCCGAGGAAGGAACGGTGCTCCCGTCGGAGTGGCCGAGCTCGGGGAGGTACGGCGCTCCTAGCCCAAGAGAGGAGCGGCGCCCATGTTGGGGCGGCCCAGCCCGAGGGAGAAGCGGTGCCCTGTCGGGGTGGCCCAGCCCGAGGGAGGAGCTGCGCCCAGTCGGGGCGGCCCAGCCCGAGGGAGGAGCGGCGCCCAGTCGGGGCGGCCCAGCCCGAGGGAGGAGCGGCGCCCAGTCGGGGTGGCCCAGCCCGAGGGAGAAGCGGCGCCCAGTCGGGGCGGCCCAGCCCGAGGGAGGAGCGGCGCCCAGTCGGGGCGGCCTGGCGCGAGGCTGAGACGGTAACGGTACTCACGTGAGGGCGATCCGGCTCGGGGCTGGAACGGTGTTCTGGCGGCGGTGGCCTGAGTCCGGGGTTCGGCCGCGGGCCAGCGGCTGCGTCAGCAGGACTGGTGGGCGGCAGCTTCGACCACCCCGGGCCGCGGTGTTTGAGCCGCGGGACAGTTGTAACATCGCCCGGGGGGTATCGCCTCAGCGCAGAGGGAGAAGAGGAGGGAAGAGACTGGAGACCTAAGACTTTTGCCTCCATCACAGTGAGGAGATGTTGGGTGGACTCACTGTGGTGGATGTTAATATGTGTTTATTGTTGTTTTTTATTGTATTGTATGTATGACTGCTTCAATTTCGTTCAGACTTCGGTCTGAATGACAATAAAGGCTATCTAAAAAATCTAAAAAATCTAAATTATAAATTATTATAAATTATGAAATTGAGACTTTCCCAGATGTCTTCCTGCACTTCCTCTGCACACGTGGTCATTCAAATGTGAATCCTTCACCATCGACAGCCATACATGCAGCTTCAAAGCTTTTCCTCTGGTAATATATTCCTCAAAACCTAACTCTTTAATTAAGATAGACACAAAAAGCTGGAGTAACTCAGTGGAGCAGGCAGTATCTCTGGGGAGAAGGAATGGGTGGCGTTTCATGTCAAGACCTTTCTTCAGATTTATGTTATTTGACCTAGTATTGTGCGGTTAGCATTTCTGTTTGATTATTCTCTCTCGTGAAGCACTTTGGGACATAATTGCTTTCTTGGACATCTTTGGCACGTGGAGATTCCTTTTTTTGTTTAGAATGTTAGTTTCTAAAAAAGACATATTTAAAGACAACTGTAAATTAACATCAGATAGAATTTATCATTGCCACAGCAATCTGCAGTTAATCTGTCGGATTCTCTACAAAACAGCTTTCTTGCATATTAGGGTAATGTGGGTGCATGTAAATAGTGCATTATAGAACAATTCAATTTCAGGAATGAACAGTCTGCCTTATATAAACTTAAAATATTTGGTATTTAGAACAGTTATATTGTTATAATGCTACATGATAAATCCTGAGCTGGTAATTATAATTAAGAGTAGAATATAGCTATTATTATATTATGGGTATAGTAGTTTATATTATTACCAAATGTTATTTTCTATTAGTGCCAGACATAATTTGATTATTTTCTTTTTTTTCCATGCAATGAATGCTGATTTATCTGGCCACAGTATACACGATTCCTTTGTCAGTCTCCACTCCAGGTAAGATCCACATTATATTTATTAGCATTACTTTTTTTTAAGTTGAAATTTGAGAAGCAGGAGCAAAGCCAAAAATATCAATTTGGCCTGTTTTTGAATGATCGTCTACAATTTTCTGCTTCAGACTCTAAGTTGTGATTTCATTGAAGCCTTAAGTTGTGAGTTCAGTGTTTTCTTTAAACCGAATCGGTACATAGAATTATCAGCAGCAGTAAAGTGAACTCGCATTAAGGATTATTTCATATTTTGACTAATGCAGTATGGTTTCATGGGCCAATGCTCAAATCTATGTCTGTTCTTGAGAAATTTAATGAAAAATTGAGTGTGCAAAATGCAAAATTGACCAGTGGCACTAAGGTCCGTGGTGATGAAGTGCTTTGAGAGGTTGTTTATGGCGCATATCAACTCCTATCTCAACAAGAAACTCGACCAACTACAGTTTGCTTACCGTCACAACAGGTCAACGGAGGATGCAAGCTCACTGGCTCTCCACTCCGCACTGGACCACTTTGGACAATAAAACACTTACTTCAGGCTGTTATTTGTTGACTACAGCTCAGCGTTCAATACCATCATCCCCTCCAAGCTGGTTACGTGGGGAGGTGCGGTGATTTGGAGCTCCCATCCCGATACAGAAATAAGTGATTTAAACATATTTTTGGGACGACACAACCATTGTGGGATGAATTACAGATGGCGATGAGTCAGAGTATAGAAGTGAGATCGACCAATTGATCAAATGGTGTCAGCATAACAACCTGGTTCTCAATATCAGTAAAACCAAAGAATTGATTGTGGACTTCGGAAGAGGAAGGATGAGGACCCACATTCGTGTTTATATCAAGGAGAGAGAGTCAAAAACTTCAAATTCCTGGGCGTGCATATTTCCAAAGATCTTTCTTGGATCCAGCACACTGATGCAATTATGAGTAAAGCACATCAGCGCCTCTACTTCCTGAGAAGATTACGGAGATTCGGTATGTCGAGAGGATTCTCTTGAACTTCTACAGGTGTACTATAGAGAGCATATTGACTGGCTCTGCAACTTGAAAGTCCAGGAGCGGAAATGACTGCAAAAAGTTATGAACACTGCCCAGCCCATCACCAGCTCTGACCTCCCCACCATTGAAGGAATTTATCGGAGTCACTGCCTCAAAAAGGCAGACAACATCATCAGAGATCCACACCATCCTGGCCTCATTTCACCGCTGCCATCGGGAAGAAGGTACAGGAGCCTGATCATGAACAGCTTCTTCCCTACAGCCATCAGGCTATTAAACACTACAACCTCTGAACTACAATAGACTATTATTATTATTGTTGCACTGTTTTGTTTGTTTTTTGTTTCAGCCAACACACCACACACACACACACGCGCACACACACGCACACAACACAATAATAATAGTCTATTGTAGTTCAGATATATATAGATATATATATATAGATAGATAGATATGTTTTGAATGTGTGTGTGTGTGTGTGTGTGTGTATATATACACACTGAACTTTTCTTTTCTCTCTCGTTTGTCATATACTATGTTTGCATATTCTGTTGCGCTGCAGCGAGTAAGAATTTCATTGTTCTATCTGGGACATCACGATAATTTGATTTATTATTGGATTAAGCTAAATCTATTGATTTAGGTCTTAGGTTCTCATTTTCTATGTACATTTGCATGATTGGGATAATTTACATTGATTTGAATGAATATAAAAGGCAGCATTGTGTCTAAAATAAACCAACTTTAAGGCAAATGAAGCTAATAATACTTCACAGATGTATGTGAACATATTTGACTTTGTGTGGCTGTTGAGAGTTGTTGGTATTTGGAGGAAAAATAGTAACAAGGATAATGTGTCCAAGTTTTACATGCTGAAATACTTGCAGATGCATCCTGCACTCTAATCTCTCTCTTCTCTTTCCATTTTTCACACTTTCTTTTCTCCCACTTCCCCTCTCCTCTGTGGTTTCCCCACACTTCAGTCTTGTACCATGTATCAATTATTCTGGCTGAATTTTGAGACCAATATTGTCAAAGGGATCCAAAGAAAATTATTAGTGCTTGTGAATATTTCAGTCACAACTATTTTATTTCCTTTTGCTTGTGGATTGTGACATAAATGCATTGTAACCAGGAATTGTAACGTTAATGCAACTGTGAAATGTTGGCACTGTATGCAATCCAACATGCAGGCGTGTGCTTTGATTTTTTTTTATTAGTTCTCTCTCAGTCCTAATGTAGTTGTTCGCTTTGTGAAAGTGCAAATACTTGTACAGTTGTTGATGTTTCAGGATTGAATTATTGAAGGAGAATAATGCTGCAAAAACATGGTACCACATCTGTTGATGTTCAAGATTTGAAACCACAAAGCAGCGTCGGTTCACGAGGTTAATCCCCGGGATCGCGGGACTGTCATATGAGGAAAGATTGGAAAGACTGGGCTTGTATTCACTGTTTATAAGGATGAGAGGGTATCTTATAGAAACATATACAATTATAAAAAGGACTGGACAAGCTAGATGCAGGGGAAATGTTCCCAATGTTGGGGGAGTCCAGAACCAGGGGCCACAGACTAAGAATAAAGGGGAGGCCATTTAAAACTGAGATGAGAAAAAACTTTTTCACCCAGAGAGTAGTGAAATTGTGGAATTCTCTGCCACAGAAGGTAGTATAGGCCAATTCATTGGATGATTTAAAAAGAGTGTTAGATAGAGCTCTTGGGGCTAGCAGAATCAAGGGGTATGGGGAGAAGGCAGGCACGGGTTACTGATTGTGGAAGATCAGCAATGATCACAATGAATGGCGGTGCTGGCTCAAGGGCCAAATGGCCTCCTCCTGCACCTATTTTCTATGTTTCTATATTTAAGTAAATGTACTTAGATGAACTCTTAACATAGTGTGCAGCAAGAGAGACACAAAAGACTGCAGATGCTGGAATCGTAAGCAAAAAAAATTGCTGGAGGAAGTTAGTGGGTCAGGCAGCTGCAATGAGGGAATGAACATATGATGCTTCGGGGCGTGACCCATCTTTAGACATCAGTCCGAAGGGTTCTGACCCGAGATGTGTCTGAGCGTTCCCTCTGCGATGCTGCTTGACCGAGTACTTTGTTCATAGTAGCTCACTACAGGGCTTTACTTACACAAGATAACCACTAATTTCTTGTTATTGAAGGTTAAATACAATTTAAATCACAAGCATCAATAACTCTTCTCCCAAAGTTTATTTCCCTCATCTTCAATTTTATTTGAGTCTCCCTCTCCTCTGATTTTCTGTTTGTTTATAATCTTCTTCTCCAATTTCATTGCCTTTTCCACCTTACCCTAATGCCTCCAGTTTCGTGCTCCTATAAAACGAAGCAAAATGATGAAAAGATGTTTAATTTAACGTTCTCATTAGATAACCCTTTTAACACAATGATACGCAGAAAAAAATGTTCAACATCAGGACATCGAATCCCAGAAACATTTGCTTTGGTGTCTCTGCCTCTAAGCTGTTCTCCAATACCAAACAAAATAAATTACGTAGAAATTTAAATGCTTAATGCTACTTTTTCCAGAGTTAGCTGATAGAAAATCTATTTTTCTTCCAAGTAAAAAAGCCATCATTTAAGAATGTAAGAAGAGGAAGTAGGCCATTCAGCCCTTCATGTCTGCTAGATATCAATAAGATAATTTTACCTCTCCCATTTCTACAGCTGACCAGTTAATTTGAGACCTATTCCTGATCAGTTATTTTGAGATTGTGACCCCTGAGTCTAGACATCCCAAGCAGGGATAACGGCAACTCCACCTCAACCAAATCATGAGTGTTTTATAATTTTCAATGAGACCACCAATGCTTCTATGTTGAGTACAAGCCTTAGCTGCTTAATGTCATTGCAATTGAAAACTCCTCATCCCAGAAGTCAACCTGATGAAACTTTGTTGCTCCTTTAACTGCAGGTATTCTTCCTAGAGTATGTACATTATTCCAGATAAAGCTGCCAGAATTTTTATAATTAGTGCAAGGTGAAAGAGGTGTGTGTGTGTTAGGGGATGTGAATGTCGGGTAATTGCTAAGAATTGCTGCTGGGTGTTTTTTTTCTAGTGTATTCCAAAGTGACAAGTAATTTTTGTTGTGCAATTGCTAAGAGACGCACTTTGTTAATGTGATCCTGTGCATGTGTGTGAGATCATTAAACATTTTCCAGCCGTAGAAATTGGTCCAGGGAACTTAACTCCTGTAATTGACCCCACTGGTTACCTCCTCTTACTGGGTGCTTCATTTTGTACTTGAATTACTTTTCGGACCCCCATCCTTATTACTTTAGTTGACCAGCCAACCAGGATATCAAGGCCTGCACGATTAATATTGTCCCTGTTCCTGCAAACTCTGCTCCCTGAGCTGCAAAAAGTCCACAAGCAGTGATTGGAGGTGTGACGATCTCTTATAAGAGGCGCACACATGGTGTGTGTTTAGCACAGGTTAGTCTCAGAAGGCTTGTAAAAACTGTGAAATGACTTGTGGTTACTGTGCAGTAATGGGCAAAAGATTATGATTAGGTCTGCTTAAGTGTTTCAATCCTTGCACTGGTCTCCCACAAAGCATTATCTCAGTGTGTGTTTTTAGAAGTTGAATTTCGGGCCCTCTGACTTTGCACCACACTGTTTGGAATTCCGCATGGATTTATTCTCTTACATTGTTTTGGCTTATCTGGGTATTATGAACATTGCCCGTTTTTTAGTTCTCCGGCAATAAATAATTGAACTCTTACATTTCATTAGATATTGGTTTTAACTCCTGGTTTCTTTAAGAAATAGTTTAAATTATGCATACGGAAAACTAATTCAAATCAAATATAAGCTCCCGTTTTTCAGTCAGCACCTTACTGAATTGGGACATCCTTGATAATTTAATGTTTATCAGTAACAACTGGAAATGAAGTTGATATTTTGCTATTCTACAAACGTGTTAATTCAATGGGCTCATCTATGGAGAGTTATTACTTTCTACATTAAACTGGAAATCTTTGGATTTCAAAGTGCTGAAGGCAAATAAAGTGTATTCCAACATAGAGGAAATAAGCTTTTATCACATCAATGCAAACTGAGTTTATATAATTTACCAGGCTTTGTGATAGTTTGTAATGTTCATGAAGCTGAAGATGGTTTTTTGAAGCTATTTTATAGCCATTTGCAAGTCGAAATATATTTTATATGCCACCCTGCATATATAGCTGTAATTGTACACAGCTATGTAAAATACTGAAGAAGGGTTTCGGCCCAAAACGTTGCCTTTTTCCTTCGCTCCATAGATGCTGCTGCACCCGCTGAGTTTCTCCAGCTTTTTTGTGTACCTATGTAAAATACATACTGTGTTATTGCAGTCTTTGCTTCCACTCTTTCTAAAAATGTTTTTTGTAATTATCCTTATAAATCAAAATTGTACATGCTGATGTGCTGTACAGAACATTGCCATCAAATGTCGCTGGTGACTTTTACATTCCTCAACATCTTAAGATACTCCCCACACTTAGGCAATTACAGGTGAAAATGAAGATATATACCTTGTTCGCAAACGATACTTATTCGAAAGACTGATACTTAGCAAGTAATTTGGAGAAGGCTGAGAGACGATTTCCTTTGGCTGAGGAGTCGAGAACCAGGGATCATAAAGAGCCTGTCCTACTTGCCGATTTTTTTCGGCGACTGCTGGCATAATTGACTGACGTATCAGGTCACTGAAAAATTTGCGACGTGATGACGTATTGACGTGCGGTGTTTTTTCAAGTGTCGCAACATTTTTTGTAGCCGCTGGATTTTGAAATGTTCGGCGACCCTGATATGACGCCAACAGTCGCCGAAAAAAATCGTCAAGTGGGGCATGCCCTTAAGTCTCAGAATGAAGCGTTGACATTTAGGAAATAAATTTATCTTGACACCTTATGAGGATTTTGGTGGCTCAGCCATTGAATTCAATCAAAATGAAAGATTTTTGAATGCTAATGTATTGAAGGGGTACTGGGATGGTGTTGGAAAATAGTGCCAAGAGAGAATATCAGCCATGATCCTGCTGAATTGTGGAGTGGGCTCAAAGTGTCAGGTGGTTTTCTCCACTACTAATTTATTTTTTTCCTCTTCCATGTGTTTTAGTATCTAGTTGTGTATAGGGTGATTTCACGAAAGGTCACTGGAGCGTAGATCCGCACCCACGTGACCGAAAATTTTAACTGGGGGACAAGCGTCACTTCCGGTACATGTTAGTGAATGGGAAAACACGCACTTTCACACCCGTTAAAAACATTGAAAACCGCCCGTTTTTGAGCTGCAATTTACTGTACTAGTCGGGGTGACAGTGAGGCACAGCTACCTAAATTTACAGTCCAAAAAAAAGATAGAAACTAAGGTAAATTCAAGAGGGAGCTGAAGGTGTAAATACAGCGGAAGTTGTTAGCGGACATTTGCCGTGGAGATTTAAAGATCGAAAATATCGGGAATTATCGTGTTTGCTCGCTGCATTTCATCAAAAGTAGGCATTATTGGCTTTTTATCTTTATTCATTTGTTATATGAAAAGTATTAAAAGTTAAAAATCCGTCAGTAAAATTGCAAAATCGCCCATGGTTCTCAGGTGGGTTTTAACATGCAAAATGAAAATGTTTCTGAAGCTCCATTTACCATTTAAATAATCGTAAACTATCAATGCGTTTTGAAATAAATTTTACATAGATGCAAGCTAAGGAATGGGATAATTGTCAGCTGTTGGACAAAAGCAGGACATTTTATTATTTGCCAAAATATATTTCTCAATGTTTCTTGTTTAAAGCCTGCACAATCACCCAAACTACTTATTTATTTATTTATCATCTAATAACAGACAAGCCTGCAGCATGGAATGATGTCAACAATCCTGATTGGGCACCCACTGTGAGCAGGATAGACAATGTGCACAAGAACGCCATCAACTTGCAGAGCTATAGATGCTTGAGCTGCAACCAAATCTGCTTTAATACTCTCTTCTTGTTGCACGTGCATGGCGTTCTTGTGCGTGGAATGATGTCAACAATCCTGATTGGGCACCCACTGTGAGCAGGATAGACAATGTGCACAAGAACGCCATGCACGTGCATCAAGAAGAGAGTATTAAAGCAGATTTGGTTGCAGCTCAAGCATCTATAGCTCTGCAAGTTGATGGCGTTCTTGTGCACATTGTCTATCCTGCTCACAGTGGGTGCCCAATCAGGATTGTTGACATCATTCCATGCTGCAGGCTTGTCTGTTATTAGATGATAAATAAATAAATAATTGAGAAATATATTTTGGCAAATAATAAAATGTCCTGCTTTTGTCCAACAAACAGCTGACAATTATCCCATTCCTTAGCTTGCATCTCAGTAAAATGTATTTCAAAACGCATTGATAGTTTACGATTATTGAAATGGTAAATGGAGCTTCAGAAGCATTTTCATTTTGCATGTTAAAACCCACCTGAGAACCATGGGCGATTTTGCAATTTTACTGACGGATTTTTAACTTTTAAAACTTTTCATATAACAAATGAATAAAGATAAAAAGTCAATAATGCCTTACTTTTGATGAAATGCAGCGAGCAAACGTGATAATTCCCGATATTTTGGATCTTTAAATCTCCACGGCAAATGTCCGCTAACAACTTCCGCTGTTTTTACACCTTCAGCTCCCTCTTGAATTTACCTTAGTTTCTATCTTTTTTTTGGACTGTAAATTTCGGTAGCTGTGCCTCACGGTCACCCCGACTAGTACAGTAAATTGCAGCTCAAAAACGGGCCGTTTTCGATGTTTTTAACGGGTGTGAAAGTGCGTGTTTTCCCATTCACTAACATGTACCGGAAGTGACGCTTGTCCCCCAGTTAAAATTTTCGGTCACGTGGGTGCGGATCTACGCTCCAGTGACCTTTTCGTGAAATCACCCTATACTGATATAATGAAGAAATGCTTCCTTCACCTTGACAAGTTTTCTTTGGTCGGTAAATGTACTAGAGTGTGCATGAAATATGTAACGTTGACTGAGCATCGGCCAATACTTAATTGGATAAAATTTCTTCAGAGAAATGTTATGTAAAACTGGGATTTAAACATGGTCTTTTTTAGGAGTAACATGCAAGTGCTATCAACCCAAATTATAGAAGAAGCATATCACCTTCATGTTATTACATGTGTGTTGATCTTAAGTGCCTCGTCAATCTATTTTGGTAACTGCTACATATAAATGCTTAAATGAGGTCTGAGCAGAAATTGACTTGTATTTGACACTTAAACATAATGTTTTGCAGCTAATGGGAAATGGAAAGCAGAGTGCATTACATTAAAAATGGTGTTGAAGCTATTTTTGTTGAATATCACATATAACAAAGTCTACCTCCAGTATAGATTTATCATATTTGCCTCATTGGCTTCAACATGAATTTTAAATGTTTACTAGACCAAGTGCAGACCCGTTGGGTCTGTTTCCCCAACGGCGTTTGCGGGGGGGGGGGGGCTGCGGCATCACACTCACATTAACCACCCCCCAAACACACCGGGGGGGGGAGGGGGGGGGTGAGAAGAAGGGAGGGAGGGGAGAGTAGAGGAGGAACAGGGACAGATTTGGGAGGGAAGGAGAGCGGGGTAAGCGGGGTGAGGAGGGGGATGGGAGAGAGATTGTGGGGGAGGGGGAGGGGGGAAGGGGGATAGGTGGAAGAGTGGGAGGAGGAGGAGAGGGGTAGGGGGCAGTGATGGAGGGACGATGGGTTTTTTCTTTTTTCGCGGCTGGACGTTTTTTTGGTAGAGAGGGTATTTGTGGTTTTTTTTCTTTTTTTTTTGGGGGGGGAGAGGTGAGGAGAGGGAAACATAGAAATTAAGTGCAGGAGTAGGCCATTCGGCCCTTCGAGCCTGCACCACCATTCAATGTGATCATGGCTGATCATCCAACTCAGTATCCTGTACCTGCCTTCTCTCCATACCCCCTGATCCCTTTAGCCACAAGGGCCACATCTAACTCCCTCTTAAATATAGCCAATGAACTGGCCTCGACTACCTTCTGTGGCAGGGAGTTCCAGAGATTCACCACTCTCTGTGTGAAAAATGTTATTCTCATCTCTGTCCTAAAGGATTTCCCCCTTATCCTTAAACTGTGACCCCTTGTCCTGGACTTCCCCAACATCTGGAACAATCTTCCTGCATCTAGCCTGTCCAACCCCTTAGGAATTTTGTACGTTTCTATAAGATCCGCCCTCAATCTTATAAATGTTAGCGTGTACAAGCCGAGTCTACCCAGTCTTTCTTCATATGAAAGTCCTGACACCCAGGAATCAGTCTGGTGAACCTTCTCTGTACTCCCTCTATGGCAACAATGTCTTTGAGCATTGGGCATTGTGACATCGCACGATGGAACGTTCACCAGGTGCTGGTGCTCCTGCAAAGGCATATGTAAATGAATCCATTCCGATTGGACATCTGTGAGCATCGGGCATTGTGACATCACACGATGGAACGTTCACCAGGGGCTGGAGCTGCTTCTATGGGTGAGAAGCCAGTTTATTTTTGAAATATTGGGGGGGGGGGGGAGAAGGATTTGATTAAAAATGTGTACATAAACACGACGAAATGTAATCAGGTGTGGATACTTTGAAAGAAAAGTGAAATCTCTACCGAAATGGAAAAGATCTCGGCGATTCTGCGTCTGGTTTCGGAGTTGCAAGGAATCAAAGGAAGAAAGGCGGCCGGCAGCCGGACGGATGGACGCCGGATGTCTGCAGGCACACAGTTTTAATATATAACTAGACCAAGTGCAGACCCGTTAGGTCTGTTTCCCCAACGGTGTTTGCGGGGGGGGGGGCTGCGGCATCACACGCACATTAACCACCCCCCAAACACACAGGTAGGGGGAGGGGGGGGTGAGAAGAGGGGAGGGACGGGAGAGGAGGAGGAGGAAACGGGACAGATTTGGGAAGGAAAGGAGAGCGGAGTAGGGGGTGAGAGAGGGGGATGGGGAGAGAGATGTGGGGGAAGGAGGAGGGAGGGAGGGGGAGAGGGGTGGGGGGAGAGAGGGGAAAGAGTGGGGAGGGGGGAGAGGTGGAAGAGTGGGAGGGAGGAGGAGAGGGGAAGTGATGGAAGAGGGACAGAGGGGTAGGGGGAAGGGGGCGGGGGGGAGAGAGGGAAGTGGGTGGGGTAGGGAGGGAAGGGGGTGGGGGAGAGGGAAGTGGGTGGGGGAGGGGTGAGGAGAGGGAAAGGGGGAGGAGAGAAGGGGGAGAGTGGGGAGGGAGGGAGGGGTAGCGGGAGTGGTGGAAGAGGGACGGGGGAGTGGTGGAAGAGGAACAGAGGGGTAGGAGGAAGGGGTGGGGAGAGAGGGAAGGGGATGGGGTAGAGAGGGAAGGGGGGTGGGGGAGAGAGGGATGGGTGGGAGAGGGGTGAGGAGAGGGAAACATAGAAATTAAGTGCAGGAGTAGGCCATTCGGCCCTTCTAGCCTGCACCACCATTCAATATGATCATGGCTGATCATCCAACTCAGTATCCCGTACCTGCCTTCTCTCCATACCCTCTGATCCCCTTAGCCACAAGGGCCACATCTAACTCCCTCTTAAATATAGCCAATGAACTGGCCTCAACTACCTTCTGTGGCAGAGAATTCCAGAGATTCACCACTCTGTGTGAAAAATGTTTTTCTCATCTCGGTCCTAAAAGATTTACCCCTTATCCTTAAACTGTGACCCCTTGTTCTTGTCTTCCCCAAAATCCGGAACAATCTTCCTGCATCTAGCCTGTCCAACCCCTTAAGAATTTTGTACGTTTCTATAAGATCCCCCCTCAATCTTCTAAATTCTAGCATGTACAAGCCGAGTCTATCCAGTCTTTCTTCATATGAAAGTCCTGACATCCCAGGAATCAGTCTGGTGAACCTTCTCTGTACTCCCTCTATGGCAACAATGTATTTGAGCATTGGGCATTGTGACATCACACGATGGAACGTTCACCAGGCGCTGGGGCTCCTGCAAAGTCATATGTAAATGAATCCGTTCCCATTAGAAATCTGCGAGTATTGGGCATTGTGACATCACACGATGGAACGAATCAAAAGGCAGAAAGGCAGCCGGACGGACGGCAGGCGGCAGGCACAGAGTTTTAATATATGATAGATAGATAGATAGATAGATAGATAGATAGATAGATAGATAGATAACAAAATGACCTAAAATACTAACAATTTCAACTTCTGCAGCATTTTACATTCTTGCATCTATCTGATACTCCTCCTACCCCAGGCTCGCCCTCTTAACAGAGTCACATTCCTACACTTAGACGTGCCACATAGCAATGATGCACCGCACAATGCAAAGTCTTTGCTTTGTTATTGCCCAGTTAAGTGGTGTCCAATAACTGCCCCTCCCCCCACCATGCGCAGTGCCCACATGCCCACACGCTAGAATTTAGAAGATTGCGGGGGGATCTTATAGAAACTTACAAAATTCTTAAGGGGTTGGACAGTTTAGATGCAGGAAGATTATTCCCGATGATGGGGAAGTCCAGAACTAGGGGTCCAGTTTAAGGATAAGAGGGAAGTCTTTTAGGACCGAGATGAGAAAATCATTTTTTACACAGAGAGTGGTGAATCTGGAATTCTCTGCCACAGAAGGTAGTTGAGGCCAGTTCATTGGCTATATTTAAGAGGGAGTTAGATGTGGCCCTTGTGGCTAAAGGGATCAGGGGGTATGGCGAGAAGGCAGGGATGGGATACTGAGTTGGATGATCAGCCATGATCATATTGAATGGCGGTGCAGGCTCGAAGGGCCGAATGGCCTACTCCTGCACCTATTTTCTATGTTTCTATGCAGCAACGGATTTGTGCTGCTACAGGTGCCAACAAAATCCGAAGCATTTGTATTTATGTTTATATTTTTCAATGTTACTATGGTACTCAGTTTTTAAGAGGCTGATTTTGAAAGGTTTTAAAATATGCTTTGATGGTGGTTCTATTTATATTGGAAACCTATACAGACTGAATTTTATAAGTTTAGATCACTGGAGGATGCATAGTTCATAACTCTTTTCATCCTGGTAGTAAATATATTGAGGCTGGATAAAGAAAGCTGCTTTCAAAAGCACATTTGAAAGGAGTATTTTAGTGAAAAATATATTTTGGAAAATATACCAACTTGGCTCTCAGTGTCAGTATTCAGCAGTAGAAGGTTAAAGGCTAGATTATTTTGCACTGATGTTTTGCCAGGACATCCTCAACTGGTCCAATTTATTTTATTCCCTCAATAGCCGCCTTGGTATTTTGATGGATTAATGATTCAAACAAAATTGTCTTGTACAATTGTCTTATCTTGTTTGCATGTTCTGTCACTGTATCAATATTTTTCAAATAGATTTAGGGGAATCAACTGGGTTTAGATTTCCTATTTATTTGATCTTTAAAATGGGATTATTATCCATATCATGGTATTTCCATTTTGAAAATATTTTTTCTTTTTAGACAATATGAAATGTAAATGTCATAAAGTAGGTATTTTCCTTTAGGAAAGCAAGCAAACTGAAGACTTGTATATACAGTACCCTTCACTTTGCTTTCACAAAGTTCCAAATAGATTATAGCAATTAAGTACTTTTGAAGTATAGCCACTGTGATAACATGAAGGAAAAGCAAGAATTAGTTTGTGCATATCAAGTTCCCACATGAGGCACTTAAATGAAAGCCAGAAAATTTGATTCTGAGAGTCGAGTTTGAGATATCAACATTGGCTAGGTCACTAGGCAATTCACCTTTTCCTTGATATAATGCCTCCGGATTTGCCCTACTATCTATAAGAGCAAACACAGCCTTGAATTAACATGTCATTCAAAAGGTGGGATTTCTGACATGTAACATCCCCTCAGCATTGCACAGGGGCATCCTCCTAAATGTTGGCACTCATGTCTGTGGAGTGAGAAGAGTGGACTGAACCTTTTCATTCAAAAGCAAAGGTACCCAACAATGCTGTGTTGTAAATACGTACTGCATTTTGGATCAGATAATTTAGCGTCAATAATCACAGCAAACTTTGGCAAGCACATGCCCTAATGGTCAACCTGAGTTTAGATAAGAAAGATATAAAGTAATTGCATCACAATTCAAGAACTTATTATAAATGCTTCAGTGTGATCAGTCTTAGACTAAAATTCTTTATAATTTGTAATAGATAATTTGTGATTTTGTTTTAAAAACACGTTTTTTCCAAACTAATGGGTAAATTGAGGGCCACTTGGATGAGATCATACCTCTACTTAAAAGAAACTACTTTGCTTATATTTTGTACTAGTTTTCTTGTTGCAAGGCTGGTGGTTCAATTGTGCCTCTAATTTTAGTACATGCGCAAACAATTATTATAAGCTCCAGCTGACTTTGTTTGATTTGGACAGACTTTTACTTTGTTATGTTATTTACAAGGTTGTCCTAAAATGTATTAACCATGAGTGCTCTGTTACCATTCTTGTTGAGTGAGATTGTTATTTCTATAGCATTGGAAACCTAATGATCAAGGTCACTTATTTATGATGTCCAATAAAATAAATCCATTCCAACATTGGTGTGCTTTATTAGTATTCTCCATTTTTTGAAAATATGGAGTTTTTTAACTTAATGATGTATAGTTGCTGTGGCCTTCACAATATCAGTCCTGAAATACTGGCAAGCAAACCATAATTTGATCACTGGTGTCTTGGAACAGGGTAAGACCATTATAGTGCCAACGCAGCATCCCACAAAGCAAAAAAGTGCTGAACTCCATTAATGATGACGGAATTCCAATTTTCTTAATTTGTGCATGGCCTGTTACATTGACAAACATACCAAGAGCATTGGTCCCAATTTATAGCTTCCAAATACAGATATTTAAAGGATTACCTTTGGTTAAGCAATGTAAATGTTAAGAATGGCTTGGAATAGATAGATTAAACTATATCAGCCCACTCCTAATTTCATTTACCCCTTTGATATGTTTGTTTTCTATGTTATTTGATTAAACTCAAAGAATCAAGGCACCCTGTCTTTCTAAAAGCTTTAAGGTGATCCGTCTCAGAGAATGAATTACTAGCAGAGGTCTGGTTCTGCAGTAGCAGCAAAGTGAGAAATTCTGAACTAATGTCTGATGAATAAGCCTCAGTGGAGCAGAAACAATGATACAAAGTTTTTATTTTCAGGCAAGATTTCAGTAAATGCTGAAACTATTGCATTGGCATCCACATTAAAGCAAAAAAATTAAACCAAACTGGTAGATATTCATTCTTTATTACCTCTACTAAAATAGATATAAACTGCTTCAAAAATGAGTTCAAGTGCATGTAATTAAAGGCGACACCAAATTCACCTCTGTTAAAGGATACAGATAAATTGAACAGTAGAGTGGCATACTGTCATGGTCATATTGAATGATATGACTGATTATTCCTTTTTACTGTTGGCAGACGGAAACCTGATTGCAGATGTTTCACTTAGGTAGCTTCCAACAATGGTATGAACATTGAATTCCTTCATTTTAGGTAACTATAGAACACTCTCCCTCTCCCCCCCCCCCCCCCCCCCCCCCCCCCCCCCCCACAACCACTCCCTCCTTCCACCCTCTCGCCAGAGCCCCACATGGACTCGCACCCTCCCTATCCCCTTGCCAGCATTCCTTTCTCTTGCTTCCCAATTCACAACTCTTGAATCCTTTTGTCTCACACCTTTTGTCCTCTCATCTCTGACCCTTGTCCACCATCTGCCTAGTAAATACCCTCCTCACCTGTATCGACCTATTACCAGCTGGGCTTTGTCCTGCCCCTCCTTTCTTCCAGCTTTCTTCTCCCTCACACTCCCTACCCCAAAAAAAATCAGTGAAGAAGGGTCCCAGCCTGAAATATCACCTGTCGCTGATTTTTCAGGAAAAACAAGGGGAACAGTTGTTTCACTGCATTAGTCAGTCTCTGATTCTGTCTAACACTTTAGTTATATCTATCTATGGTCTATGAAGGATTGCACTTCAGGGAGCAAAAATAATTTGAGACCAGAAAAACCCAAGAATAAATAACAACCCAAGAGTCACTTTCCTTTTTAATGTACTTTAAATCTGAATATAGATATAACACTGTACATTTTAACACAAATCTCTATTTAAGGTTTACCTTGATTATCAATAGGTATTTCGAATGATATTCAGCACCGTAACATTTCTTATTAAAATTCCCTTATTTCTCCACACCCTGGGTGTTGTGTCAACTAGTTTACGACAACTATTGGGAGCTAGCATCAGAGGGGATAGGATCAAGATAAACTGTGATATCCCTTCATTGAATTAGTATATTAATATTCTGTATCACGGTTTGTAATAAGTGGAACTATTTCAAAGTATTACAAGGCTGTGTGGTGCCCATTGATAGTACAATGGTGTGGTTTCCAGATTGAGGAAGAAAAATCAAAGGTTTTTGGGCAGCCAAGCAGTGTTGTTCAAGTCTCATGTTTGGTTTTAACAAGGCTAATTACAGAATATTTAATTTTCAGAGAAAGAATATGGGAATATTGATGGAAGTGTTTTAACATTGGGAATATTTTAAGGGAATTAAAATAAACTCATGGAAAAAGTTGTGTAATTCCTCCCTATGGAAACGCCAAATGTTAATGTTACATCAATGGCATTTTTTGAAGTAACCAAATCGGCACAATTAACTGAGTTCTTCTTCTTTCGTGTGGCGTGCACAGCCTAAAGTTGTTGGACAACTTGTTCTATTTGATCTTCCGTTTGTGCACGTCGAGTTGATTGCATTAGTCGAAACAGGGCGGACCACGTGAAGGTTGCAATCTTCCACCCCATTAACTGAGTTAAGGCCAAGGTATTAGGCACAATTCACAAGATCAGTTTTGAGGGTTTTTTTAATTGTTGGGTTATATGAAATTGCTTGGGCAAGCACTTACAAAATTTCTTCCTTTCTAGGCAGAGAATCCACCTGATGGTCCTGATTTGGGTTATGGATCATTTCATCAACAGTACTGGTTGGATGGAAAGATTATTGCAGTTGGAGTAATCGATATTCTTCCTCGTGCTGTCTCCTCTGTGTACCTTTATTACGATCCAGATTATGCATTCTTATCATTGGGTGTTTATTCTGCAGTCAGGTGAGATTTTATTTTGCTTTTCAATGTACATTGATGCACAGACCAGATATTTGTATGGAGAGTAAAGTGATAGTTGTCTTTAGGTTAGTCTGTGATTGCCTTTAGATTAGTCTGCGATTTAACATGAAACCAGATCCGCTCATTCAGCATTTTTGATTAAGGAGTTTATCCTTGCATTGAAAAATCTCACACATTGTTCTGTTGTTGTTGCTCGAGTCCATAAGAATGATTAATTTGTAATTAAAACAAAAGTGTGTATACTCTGATCTGTGACACATGAGAGCTGGTAATTTTGCCTCTGCCATTTATCTTTATTGATTTTATGGAATCCAATCCAATCCAATCCAACTTTATTTGTTAAGCACTTTAAAACAACCAATGTTGACCAAAGTGCTGTACAGAAGAATAAACAAGACATCATAAACAGACAACATAACAGAACATAACATAACAGCTCACATAAGGCACAAAAATTACATATGAAATACAACAATAAATTAAAAGACATAAAACATGAGTAAAAATAATAGCCACGCAATAAAAGCAATCAAAATAAGAAATTAAATCAAGTAAATAAAGTCGACATCTTACTGGGTATCAAAGGCCACGGAGAAGAGATGGGTTTTAAGAAGTGATTTAAAAACAGACAGTGAAGAGGCCTGTTTAATGTGGAGAGGCAGATCGTTCCATAATTTGGGTGCCGACACAGCAAAGGCACGGTCCCCTCTGAGCTTCAGCTTAGTTTTAGGCCCACTCAGGAGCAGCTGATTATCTGACCTGAGAGAGCGGGCGGGTGTATAAGGGTGTAGAAGCTCAGATAGGTAGGGTGGGGCAAGACCATTCAGGGATTTAAAAGCAAATAAAAGAATTTTTAAATGGATCGTAAACTGAATAGGCAACCAGTGGAGTGAGGCTAAAATGTGCGAAATGTGCTCATGTTTACGTGTGCCAGTTAAAAGACGTACAGCTGCATTCTGTACCATCTGGAGACGGGCGATGGAGGACCCACTAACCCCCACATACAGTGCATTGCAGTAATCCAGCCGAGTGGTAACAAAGGCGTGGATTACCGTCTCAAAGTGCTGCCTTGACAGAATTGGCTTTATTTTGGAAGGTATAGAACAATGTATATCTACATTTTCCCATCAATGTTGGAGTTTACAGTCAGTTGCGTGGATGGGAATGGAATGTTTCTAGCTTCTTGCACATTTCCTGGATTTCCCCTTAGCTTAGTCATAATAAAAAGACAGCTAGATTTGAAAACTGTGCTATTGGATGGGAAATTTGACCTGAAATATTTAGTTGATGATTAGACAGATTATTGACAGATTTTTTTCCCAATATAATTGTTGCAATGAACTAGCAATGTTACAAAATTTTGAGATTTAAAAAATCAAGTCTGCAATTTATCCCATCAGATAAAGCATAAAAATAAGTTTAATTTGAAACCTAATTCACTTTCATATCACAGTATTAAAAAAGTTATGGCCATTTTCATACTCAGAAATTAGCATCTTGTTCCCTATTGATTTTCCATTGACTTAACACAAAAGCTGTGATCAAGAACAGTCAAAAGCCCAAAACTTTATTAAAAATTAAGAAAACTGAAAGTAATGTTCAGTTATTGTAGATTGAAGCATTCTGAAACAAATATTAAACAATCTTACGGATGACCTGAAATTAAAGCATATAATTAGTTACCCAATTGTAGCTAATTCCAAAATTCAATTACTAGATCTAAACATCTATCCATTTCTTAAGAAAAGATTAACATTTTTAAATAGCCTAAGTATCCAACGAACATTCACACAAGAATTCACAATAAAACATGATTTTTAAATCTCATTGACATTAATTTATGGGCCAAATGGAAGGAATTTAGTGTTCAATTGGTGTAAATTCATAGCCATTTAAATCAGCTTGCGAGTGGGTTTTTCTGGAACGCGATGGTTTGGAACGTTTCCATTGCGGTTGATTTGAAGCCCATACTGCGGGTTTCAATGGGCCCCCAAGTCACGTACTCACAACTTAAAATTTAGAATAAAGGGATCTTAAAAAGCACTTTTAAATGTAAAAATAAACAACCTACCTTGCCTTGTCCCCTACATAAGATCCGTCCCGTTGTTGGCGTTCGCGGCTTTAGAGGATGATTTTTAATCTACTATAACAATTAAATAACCCAATTTAGTTTAAAAATAGCTGCAGCGATCTAATGTCGCAGCGATTTTTCGTCAGCAACTAGGCAGGCTGAACAACCTCGATTTCAATAGCCTAGAGAAAATCGCGTTTTAAACCCGCCCCCCTCTCAAAGGCGCCAAAGTCGCACACACGGGCAGCGACAGAACTGCAGCGCCGCTGAAGGTAAGTTTTGCAACATACCTAACTGAACTAGCTGTTCATGTTTCTTAAGAATTCCAAGATTGGAATTCCAGTTATCCACCTTTTTGTGCATAATACAGTTAAATCAATTTCTACTTCATTGTATCAGGTTTTTAAGTGAGTTCATTCCATTGATATAACTAAATTACCATTTTCATCTCTATTTTAAGTTTATGATTAGATAAGTTATCGAAAGAAACTTCCTCCCTCCTAACATCCCATGCATCATGTCATACGTGTATTATGGATTGGTTTAGTTCCAAGTGCCCATTTACCAAAGAGAATATGCTTTCGGAGAAAGTGCTCTGGAACCACCACGACTGGTGTTGTGATCTTATTCTGATTCTTGACCAAGGACCCTGGTTACGAAATCAGCTCTGCTAAACTCAACCAAAATATATTCTGGTTGCAGATCATCATTCAAACTCCCCAGTAAAAAAAAATCAGAGTACCTCGATCAAATAAATGTTAGAGGACTGATTGTTTAAAATATGATATTTTAATTTCTAATTTCCTGTGGCCTGGCAGTAATTGGGAAATGGGATATGTTATTATATATTGCTTCTCTTTCAATTTCAAACCACCTTTGACGTAAATTCAGTTCTGATGGAAATTAAAACATTCAAACCTGTTCATAGCTGATCTGACGGTTCTCTGTGAGCCAACAAACTAGTCCTCTTGTCAAGTAGATTATTACAACAATACTGCAAATCATAAAGGATTCAGTAGTTGCTTGCCTAATAAATTGGCACGGATGGATGAGTTGACAGACTGAGTGAAGAATGTGCTATAAAGTACAAAAAAAAGAATTTCACAGAAACAAATCAGCGTTTAAGAATTCAGATACATTTTTATGTACTGTTCTTTATGCTGGCTTTCTGCCTTCCATTCTTTTAGTCCAGATGCAGGATCTCAGCCCAAAACATCAACTGTCCATTTCCCTCCACAGATGCTGCCTGACCCGTAGATGTTTTGCATTTTAGCTACAGCAGATTATACCAAATATTTAAAAAACATTTGGAGATTGAAGTGAACGTTTAAAACATTTTAAGCAGAAAAAAGTGTTGTAGACATGAAAGACAGTTCATCTGATTCCTATATTCAAAAAGGACAATAGTATGTTTCTGTTAGGCATAGTTTAAAATTGCAACTCGAAGATAATTGAATTTTAGCTGAAAACCTTTAAGAGAATAAATATGTAGAAACCAAAAATATAATGATTGTAAACTCAGATTTCAGGAGGAAATGTCAGGCATATTCAACTTTGTATTTGAGGTAATAGCAAATGCAGGCAAAGGTAATGGAGTAAATATCAGGAATTTGGATTTTAAAGTCCTGAAGTAAGGCACCACAGACTCATGCCCAAGGTTAGAACATGTGAAGTAGAAGTAAAGGAAAGAAATGAGCTGCAAAATGGAAGCACACAGTTAATAATTTCTTAGATTTGCAGGTGGGATATAATTTAACATTGAGGTTAATATTTTTCAGGAATATAAAGTCTAATTTCAAAATTTACAGACCAAATTGGGAGGAGTAGCATGTGACAGAATACTGGAAGGCAATAGTAAAACAAGCAAAGGATTTTACTTCTAGAGAAAGAGAAAAATTAAATGCAACAAATTTATGTTAACCGTGCATCAAAGTTTGGTGAGAAAACCACCTTTCAGATGTAATTCCCAGACATATCGGGGAATTACAGACCAGTTAGTCTAACATCGGTAGTGGGGAAACTGCTAGAGTCAGTTATTAAAGATGGGATAGCAGCACATTTGGAAAGTGGTGAAATCATTGGACAAAGTCAGCATGGATTTACAAAAGGTAAATCATGTCTGACGAATCTTATAGAATTTTTCGAGGATGTAACTAGTAGCGTGGATAGGGGAGAACCAGTGGATGTGGTGTATCTGGACTTCCAGAAGGCTTTCGACAAGGTCCCACATAAGAGATTAGTATACAAACTTAAAGCACACGGCATTGGGGGTTCAGTATTGATGTGGATAGAGAACTGGCTGGCAAACAGGAAGCAAAGAGTAGGAGTAAATGGGTCCTTTTCACAATGGCAGGCAGTGACTAGTGGGGTACCGCAAGGCTCAGTGCTGGGACCCCAGCTATTTACAATATATATTAATGATCTGGATGAGGGAATTGAAGGCAATATCTCCAAGTTTGCGGTTGACACTGAGCTGGGGGGCAGTGTTAGCTGTGAGGAGGATGCTAGGAGACTGCAAGGTGACTTGGATAGGCTGGGTGAGTGGGCAAATGTTTGGCAGATGCAGTATAATGTGGATAAATGCGAGGTTATCCATTTTGGTGGCAAAAACAGGAAAGCAGACTATTATCTAAATGGTGGCCGACTAGGAAAAGGGGAGATGCAGCGAGACCTGGGTGTCATGGTACACCAGTCATTGAAAGTGGGCATGCAGGTGCAGCAGGCAGTGAAGAAAGCGAATGGTATGTTAGCTTTCATAGCAAAAGGATTTGAGTATAGGAGCAGGGAGGTTCTACTGCAGTTGTACAGGGTCTTGGTGAGACCACACCTGGAGTATTGCGTACAGTTTTGGTCTCCAAATCTGAGGAAGGACATTATTGCCATAGAGGGAGTGCAGAGAAGGTTCACCAGACTGATTCCTGGGATGTCAGGACTGTCTTATGAAGAAAGACTGGATAGACTTGGTTTATACTCTCTAGAATTTAGGAGATTGAGAGGGGATCTTATAGAAACTTACAACATTCTTAAGGGGTTGGACAGGCTAGATGCAGGAAGATTGCTCCCGATGTTGGGGAAGTCCAGGACAAGGGGTCACAGCTTAAGGATAAGGGGGAAATCCTTTAAAACCGAGATGAGAATAACTTTTTTCACACAGAGAGTGGTGAATCTCTGGAACTCCCTGCCACAAAGGGTAGTCGAGGCCAGTTCATTGGCTATATTTAAGAGGGAGTTAGATGTGGCCCTTGTGGCTAAGGGGATCAGAGGGTATGGAGAGAAGGCAGGTACGGGATACTGAGTTGGATGATCAGCCATGATCATATTGAATGGCGGTGCAGGCTCGAAGGGCCGAATGGCCTACTCCTGCACCTAATTTCTATGTTTCTATATGGCAATAATAAAACCATTAATGGCACCCACTAGGGTGCATAAAAAAGGACTCAAGTATTTTATCAGAACTTGTCGAGCGGCTCAATGGTGCAGCGGTAGAATTGCTGCCTCACAGTGCTTACAGTGCCAGAGACCTGGGTGCTGTCTGTATGGAGTTTGTACGTTCTCCCTGTGACCGCGTGGGTTTTCTTCGAAATTTTCTCCCACAGTCCGAAGACGTGTTGGTTTGTAGATTATTTGGCTTAGTATAATGTAAATTGTCCCTAGTGTGTGTAGGATAGTGTTAATGTGCAGGGACCGCTGGTCGGCGTGGACTCGGTGGGCCGAAGGGCCTGTTCCACGTTGTATCTCTAAGCCAAAAAAACTAAAAGATGGAAGAGGCTGATATTGTACTTTCAAAATAGGAAAGTTAATGGGGTTACTCTGATTAAAGTTCTCAACAAATTGAATGTAGGGAGAATGTTTTGACTTTAAAGCATTCAGGAAAAGGAGGACAAAACCAGTCTTTTCCTAAATCCAGTACAGATTTCAATAAAATGTTTTTCAAAGGTTGTTATATTTTCTACCACTAGGAGTAGATGAGGAGATGAACAGCAGCATCTAAGAAAAACTAAATAAACATGAGGTGCAAAGATTAGGCCATGCTTATGGAACTTAATGAGATGCAAGAAGACAATGTATGGTGCACAAACCTTCGCCCCAGTTATGCTTTTGTTTATAATTTATGTATAAAATGCCTTGGGACTTTGTTTAATCCAATTTGCCCACGACATTACATGGCATCTAATTGCTAGTTTGAGTTCTTGCCTGCTTGCTTTATATTCTTTAAAGGGCCATGTCTGATTCCATCTTCCTCAGCCTTGTATTTGCATCCTTTTTCTTGTTGACGCAATTTAAGGTTCCCTTACCTTGCTATCCTTATCCTCCCTCACTCAAACATGCCGGTCCTGGTCTTTAAACAATTCCCACAAGTTTGATGTGGACTTTGCCAATTACAGCTGCTCCCAATTTACTCTCCCGAGCTCCTGCCTAATAATATTTTAATTTGCCTTACCCCAATTTAGTACTTTCCCTAAACGTTCAGACTAATCCTTATTCATATCTATCTTAAAACTTATGGAATTATGATCACCATTCCCAATATTCAACTGCACCTTCTTTCTATCCTTGCCTCACTCTCATGTAGAAAGGATAGTCAGGGTTCCTGAGTTGCAAGTCTGGAGGGCCTGTTTTTAATCTATTCCCTAAATTTTATTTTCAGGACCTATTCTCCCTTCCTACCAATGGCAATGGTATCAAATGGACCACAACGTTTGGCAGTTCATCCTCTCCTGTCTGAATGTCCAGTACTTTCTCTGAGACATTCTTGACCCAGGCACCAGGAAAGCAACACACTATCCCGAAGTCTCACTTGTGGCCACAAAAACATCTGTCTGTACTTGATGATAGTCTCCTATTTTCTATGGTTCACCTAAACTGAACCCTTCCCTGGTGTTCAACAAAGCCAGATGTGGTGTCACTGTCCTAGCTGCTGCTCCTATTTGCCCTTGAGAGGCTATCACCCCCAGCAATATCCAAAATTCTCAACTCTCCCAGCTCCATCTCCCCCCCCCCCCCCCCCCCAACAGTCTAAATAAGGGTCCTGTCCCGAAATGTCACCTTTCCATGTTCTCCCGAGATGCTGCCTGACCCGCTGAGTTCCTTCGGCACTTTGTGTCCTTTTGTGTAAACCAGCGTCTGCATTTCCTGTTTCCCCAAAATGGTACACTTGTTTGAGAGGGAGAAAGTTGCAGGAGAATCCTGCACTTATCTGCCTGCTTCTCCTGCCAGACACTTCTATCTGGCTGAATCTTTGGTGTAACCACCTCCTTGTAACAATTGTCTGTAATCCCCTCTGCCTCCTGTGTGCTCCTCAGTGAATCCGCCTGCGGCTCCAACCAATCCATGTGGTCTGAGAGGAGCTGCAGCTGGACACACTTCCTTCAGACACAGTCATCAGTGCACTTGATCGTTCTCTGAGTGCCCACATTTGACAGGAGGAGCATGCCACTCCACTGACTGCCATAACTTCCCCTTGATGTATACTCTAAAATAAATCTAGTGGATTGAAGGAGAAATAAATCTTAAGCACGTTCCATCCACCTCAGTGAAGCCTGCTATTCACCAAAGCCCGCACTGTTACGCACCTCACAGCAGCATTCTCAACTCGCAGCAGCCCCTCTCAATGAAGCTGCTACAAAATGGCCATTCTGCTGGAACTGACTTCCTTGTACGTGTTGCTGAGGTCCTAGGGGAAAAAAACAAGTCTTTACCTGCTGATGAACTTTTAAACTCCTGTTTTTAGATTTACCACCCATGACTAAGCTCACTGTGAAAAGTTGTGACTGTCAAGAACTATGACACAAAATCCTGAACACTTGCTTGAAATCTAAAGTTATGGAGAGACTGAAGCTTGTCAAATACTGAAAAAAAATCCAGCTGGTATCTAGTTCTGAATTTACAACATTGGCCTCAAATTAAAATTTTTACTTCAGATTTTTTTCATCCACTTTTATCTTTTTTCATCCAGTTTTATGTTTCACTGTTTTCTTTAGCACAAGACTGATTTGAATTACTGAGAGTATATTGTATTCTGTTGGTTATTAAAACAAGTGCTATACAGAATGGTCCACTAAAAGCAAGCCACAGCAATTTAAAATAAAAAGTTAGAATACATTAGAAAAGTGTTTTTCTGCTGTATGTAGTACTTCAACGGTAGTTGAAAACACTGTTTTCATTCTTTTCCTCCCAATCATTACAACTGTGTTCATAGTTTAAATTCCAAGTTTCGATTAAAAGAGGCATACTTATACTTTTATTTGTGCAGGTGGTATATTTACATATGAATTGGCTTTGTGGTCTGAAAAGTCTTCTCTTTTGCTTGTTATAAAGCAAAAGGAGAAAAATGCTCTCATTATTGCTCATTCTGTTGTCTTCCACCCAGCTGGTGATCTCTGTTCAAGAAAAATATCAGGATATGAATATTAACTAGAAGCAGCTAAATGGGCCCTTTAATCAAAGACTATTTGAATTTCAGATAAGCTATTTGGAGAGGAGACGGCGCTAGCATAGAAGCATCATTCGTCTGTAAAGCTGAGATGCTTTCTGAATGTTGTGTCCTTTAGTGTGCTTTTATTATTTTCCATTCTCTTTTCATGGTTGGAGTGGATTACAGGGAGAGAGATATTTAGAATGCTGAACCTGGGAGAAATGTAGCCCAAGAATGACTCTCGTACTGCTTTTCACACATTTAAATGACCATTGATTTTGATTGTATGCTATGATTTATTCTAGGGAAATTGCTTTTACCACTGAGCTACAGAAGATAGTCCCTGATATCTGTTGTTACTACATGGGCTTCTACATACATTCATGTCCTAAGATGAAGTATAAGGTAATGTTTTCTTTGGCTCTACTTTCACTTGTGTCCATTGTTGAAAGGTTTATAGTCTTCAAACGTTTATAATGCGGGAGACCTTTTGGCCCATTATGACTGTGCCAGTTAAACAAGAAATACCCGGCCTCATCCCACCTTCTACAGGCCTGCAGTTCATGGCTCTTCAAGTGCTTACCCAAGTACTTTTAAAATATTATAAATAAGTATACTAGCAATTTTCATTTCAATTCAAACAAAATTGTAAATCAGGAAAGAATATAACATGAAGGAATATAGTGAAATGTATATTGGTGCACAAAGGATATGCAGTGTAATGACACTAAATGCTGGTAAGTTTGTGGAGTATGAAGATGACAACAATTTTAAGCCATAATATGACATTTTTCAGAGTGGGACATTAATGGACTGGAAGGAAGTAGAAGTAGAAAACAGGCTTAAAGGAGTCATTTTGTATTTAGCATGGCAAACATCCTCATAAAAGGGTTGGAACATGTCTTGGCATTCACATGTACGAAATAGTTCTAAACAGAGCTGCCTTCATGGCAACATTACCGTTTTGAAACCAATGCCCTCCATCTAATCACTAAATTATAATTGGTGAAAAAATGTAGTATTGGAAAGATTAATGAGAGTGAAAGTTAGTGAATCTCCAGGGCTTGATGAACTGCCTCCAAGAGTTTTGATGGCACTGGCTGTGGTGCTAGCTTTGATTGCCTTGGTCTAAATTGCAGATCCTAGAAAGACTCCGACAGTTTTGAAGATGGTAAGTCTAACCCCTGTATTTAAGGAAAAAGAGCGAGGGAAAGCTGGGAACTATAGACCAGTTGCTCCTAACATCTGTTATGGAGAAAATCCTGAATCTTATCGTAATGGCACGTAAAAAAGAATGATCGGATTAGCCAGTCAATATAGAGTTATGACGGAAATCACGTTTGACAAATCTGTTTGATATACAAGAGATTATTTTGCAAACTTAGAGGACATGGTATTAATATACTAGAATTAATTGAGGTTTGTTTAATAGATAAAAAACTGAATGTGAATGAATATGACAATTTTGGTTTCAAAGGCTGCGACTAGTAAGATGCAGCAAGGATTGTGATACGGGCCCCCTGCAGTTCACAATATGTTCACTGATTTGGATAATGAGATAAGCTATAATATCTCCAAGATTGCTAAGAAGGGAATACAGAAAACTTTAGGAAATATGGGCAGACAAGATGAATGGACAAAGTATGTCAGATAGAAAATAATACAAAATTTTGTTTTTGATAGGAAATGGATTTTAAATGTTGAAAGGTGTTGGCATTTAGAGGGGTTCAGCAGCATTTCAACATTGAAAGTTAACATGTAGATATAGCAACCATTTTGAAAGGTCAATATGCTGTTCGCTTTTATAGCAATGAGATTGGATCATCTTGCCCCCATTTGATAAAATCCTGTGAGACTGCATCTGCAAGATTATGAATGTCTGGTCTCCCTACCTGAGAAAGGATATATGTGTAGTAAAGACAATGAAGGTTCACCAGCTTGATGCCTGGGGTTAGACACAAAAAGCTGGAGTAACTCGGGGGAAATGCAGCAGCTTCTCTCCAGAGTCACCCATTCCTTCTCTCCACAGATGCTGCTTGTCCTGCTGAGTTACTCCAGCTTTTTGTGTCTATCTTTGGTTTAAACCAGCATCTGCAGTTCCTAGGACGCCTGGGGTGACAGGTTTGTCATAAGAGAGGGTGGATTGTAATTGTTCAGTGATAGAAGGGTGATTGAAAAATACAAAATTTTTGCTTGACAATACAGATGTGATATTGTTGTTCTGGAAAGGAGAGGTGTTGTAGGTCATACAAGGAGATTGAATTAGTGTCGCATTCTGATTGCAATTTCATTGAACCTGTTCTTTTGGAAAACAAAGTCCCAATTTTTTTCTCCTTTTGATTGATTCATCATCGTTGAAAACATTAGCGACGCAGTGGTGCTGGTTTCCGATGGGCACGGTGCCGGATGCACCACACATCTCTGTCTTCCGTGCAGCTGGCAAGCTCCTCTTTATTATTATATTATTATTAATTTATCAAGGTCATCTTGCAATATGTTTATTCGGTGATCAATATAATCCTTAAGTCTTTGTTCCATTGACTCCACACATGCATCTTCCATCAACGTTTTCAGCATCGTCTTGATTGGCTGTCCCAGGCCACGTCTTCCATGGGTGGGTTCCCACAGCACAACCTTGTTTGCTGGCATTTCTGGGGGTGGTGGCAGTGACCAGGGAGCCTCATCCTTCACCACCTGATCTTTTTGGTCAAATGTGGAATCTCCCCGTAGGGCAGGGCGTTGGTGATGTGGTCCCTCCAACTGCCATTTTGAACTTTTCTGAGCATTTGGATGTAGGTACCATTGAGAGACTTGGACAGTGCTCAAGTGAGAGTCCATGCTTCACACCCGTACAATAATATAGTCTCTACAGTTGCATGGAAGAATCTCAGTTTGAGACCCTTAGAGATCCGAAACGTCCAGATTTTCCATGTTATTGAGGACTTTCCATGCGAGCGCTTTCCGAACCTTGATGTCATTCTCCGAGTTCTGCATCCTCGCTCCCAGGTACTTGGTCCTCCACTTTCTTGTGAGATGCACCGCCACTGGTCTTGAGAAGCTCATGGTCACCAACGTTAAACGCCATGCACTCCGTCTTCTTGGCATTGAGGTGGAGCCCCACTTTCTCGTTATCTGTCTTGACCCTGCCGAGCAGCTCCTGTGTCTCCCTAATCTGGTCTGACAGCAGGATAAAGTCATCAGCGAAGTCGAGGTCTGACAAGTTGACTGGCCTGATTCTTCTTGAACGCCTTGGGTGATTGTGTCCTCATGTTCCTTGAGCACCGGCCTCATGGCATAATCAAGGGCAATGACAAAGAGAAAGGGTGCCAGCGTGTCTGTCTAAGATCCCCACAAGGATCTCGAACACTTTGCTCTCGCCAGCCGGGGTGACAACCTTGGCAGTGGTGCCCAAGTTCATGTCCCCTCAATTGCTCTCAGGAGAGGAGGAGGGGTACTGTAAGCCTTCAAAATCCTCACCATTTTGCATCGATGAATCGAGTCAAACACCTTCTTGAAGTCTCTGAAGGTTAGGATGGCCGACAAGTTGTTATTCTTCACCTCAATGATTCTTCGGAGGGCAAGGATCTGTGTGACCGTGTTCCTCTTCTCTCTGAAGCCACTCTGATTGTAACGTACCCTTGGGTAGATTGCAACCTGAATCCGGTTGAGAATCAAGCAGTTGGAGACCTTGGCCAAGACACATGTCAGGCTGATGCCACGATAGTTGTCAGTCTTGTTCAGGCTCCCAGATATGGGGACGGGGATGATGTTGGATCCTAATTCGAGGGAGTGCAGCGTAGGTTCACGAGCTTAATCTGGGCTTGTATTCACTGGAATTTAGAAGGATATGAGGGGATCTTATCAAAACATATAAAATTATAAAAGGACTGGACAAGCTAGATGCAGGGAAAATGTTCCGAATGTTGGGGTAGTCCAGAACCAGCGGTCACAGTCTAAGAATAAAGGGGAGGTCATTTAAAACTGAGACGAGAAAAAACTTTTTCACCCAGAGAGTTGTGAATTTGTGGAATTCTCTGCCACAGAAGGCAGTGGAGGCCAATTCACTGGATGAATTTAAAAGAGAGTTAAGATAGAGCTCTTGGGGCAAGTGGAATCAAGGGGTATGGGGATAAGGCAGGCACTGGTTACTGATTGTGGAAGATCAGCAATGATCACAATGAATGGTGGTGTCTTACCTTTCAGTTCCTCAAATTAGGCCAGTGATTCTTTGTGTTAATCTAAACTAAAAAAAAATTATTTGTACAGGATCTGCTGCCACAACTCTGTTTAACGTTATAGATGGTTGACATTTGGTGGTCTTACTACCGGCAGCATTACCAAGTACACTCACTGTTATCATATCATTTACTTTGGCCAAAATGATAACCTGGATCAAAATTGCTGTTAAAATATCTGCCTAACAAAACAGTTATTTTTATGAACCAATTTATATATTGCGGATAGGTGAAAAAACTGTGGTGTTCTTCAACAGTAATTCAGCTCCAAAATAAATTGTGTCGGCATGAAAACTAAGCTAGTAAAAATCTGATTGTCTGCCATAACTTATTTTGGGTGTCTAAAGTTTCTCTGTTGCCTTAGAGTAAAATCTATGAAGTCGTAAGAGCCTATATTAATTCTTCAAAGGATCTCTCAATAGCCACTACCTTAGTGCCACTCTTAGCAATTATTCTTTTATTAGTCTGTTTTCAAGTGTGATTTACATTAAAAATGTTTATAGTACTTCATTATTAACTTGCAATTTAACATCTTTTTAACATTTTGGATCTTTTTCAGTTCAAATGTTCTCAGAATGTTTAGCAACAAACTTAGCATAGGTTCGTGTAATCAGTTTAGATAGTACTTTGGCTTTCGGCTTGGTTTTGTTGGTTGAGCGCTTATCCTGGTGTTATAGTACAAGTACTTTGTTTTAATTGCAATTATAGGTATGGATGTGCAGTTATTTCAGCAAATTTATTTTACAGCAACATTTTGTTTTTTGTTTTTTTCATTTTACCTAATAATTTTCAAAGCATACGTTCACGGAATGCTGGCATTGCAGCCTCTAAAAATATCAGTTATGAACGTCACATCTGTATCTAAAAAAAAAATGTTCTTCAATATAAATGATACATTGTCTTATTGCTTCTTCAGCAAAAGAAATTCTTATTTTAGGAAACAAACCTGGTATAACTTAAAACACACACGTTTGCTATAAATGTATATCAAATCATTTTGATTTTTGAACCAAAATCAAGCCGTTGCTTATTTGCAGTAATCCGGTTGGGTTTCTCACCCTCAAAGACTAGTTTCGGCAGATATATGTTTGTGTGTTTATGTGTATATTTATGTGTTTGTGTGTTGATTTATGTGTATATTGAACTGAACTGTTCTGTATTTTTGTTTACAATACTCTGTTGTGCTGCAGCAAGCAAGAATTTTATTGTCCGATCTGGGACACATGACAATAAACTCCCTTGACTTGACTTGTGTCTATCTTATGTATCATGTGTGTGTGTGTGTATATATATAGTTATACATAGAGGCTTCACCCCGCGACATGTCACCGGGGTGTCGCCTGTATGGTTGTGGGTCTCCTCAGTCGCCCAAAGAGTCGTAGCGTATTTCTGGTCGCCGCTGGATTTTCAACATGTTGAAAATTTTCGGCGACCTGCAACGACCTATGATGGGTGCCAGCAGTCTCCGAAAATGTCACGTAAGTGGGACAGGCCCATTATTCTGCATTGGGGCCGGGGCGCATGTCTGTGAGCGAATGGCGGGTCACATCTACCACGTGTCACATGGATCCCGCCCCTTCAAGGACGCCACCCGGAGCACTGGCCCCTAGTTACGGGTGCTCACGAACACGGCGCACCTACGGACCTTTGCCTTGGCTCTGTCCTGAAGGTGGTGACTCAAATAATCATACTCGTCCCCAGCTTATTGACAACCCCGATCCCGACGGTGAAACCCAGACATAGAAGGTGCGCGGCTGTGCCGGCGGCTTTGCGCAGGTTGAGGTACAGCCAGAGCTCGGCCGCGCTCGGCGGCTCCGCAATTGCGGCCACCAGCGCAGGCCTCTGCATCACCGCGTCCGGGCGCCTCGGGCCCGGGAGGTACCGGAGATGAAGGAAGTCTGCGGGCCGGATGACTACAGAAGGAAAAAAACGTCTGCGGGCCTGATGATTTCGGGTTACGGGCCGCATTCGGCCTGGGGGGGGCGTGGGTTGCCGACCCCTGCATTAGTCCAAGAGTCCAAGACCAGAGGTCATAGCCACAGAATTAAAGGGCGCGCTTTTGGAAAGGAGGTGAGTTGGAACTTCTTTTGTCAGAGGGTAGTTAATCTATGGAACTCATTGCCACAGAGGACTGTGTGGGCCATGTCAGTGGATATTTTTAAGGCAGAGATAGACAAATTCTTGATTAAAACAGGGTGTCGAGTGTTATGGGGAGGCAGAAAAATGGGATTAGGAGGCAGAGATCATCCATGATTGAATGGCGGAGTAGACTCAATAGTTCGAATGGCATAACTCTACTCCTGTGATCTTAACGGTGGAAAATTTTACCAAGTTTTTAATAATTCAATCGACAGGAGTGACTGTGGGTGCTTGGTTGCTTGTCTCTTTAATTCTCCATCCTACTCTTAACTGAAATGTTAACAATTCCTCTCCCCGCAGAGGCTGTCTGGCTTGCTGAGTCTTCCCAACATTTTCTGTTTTTAATTTAGATTTCCTGCATCTGTAGTTTTGAATCACAAACAACTCGTTAAGATTTCTGTTTTAAACCGAACAAAGTTGCTGATGGATTTGCCACAATTACAACTGCAAAATCTTGGCCATGGTATTGATCAAAAAAGTTTTTCAAACAATTTTTGGAGTAATTTAATTAATTTATTTTCCTGGTTTTCCTTATATTTTCCTTATGTTATGTTCCCTATCTGATTTTACTTCTATGAATGATTGCTCCAAAATATATTGTTCTTTGGGATGGCCTGGACCGATCTATATGAAAGCAAATTCATCCTTTTCTATTTGATTCCTTATTTTAAACATGTAAGATAGTAGGCTATGGTGAAAAGTGAAATATATGGAAATATTATGGAAATGTAAGCGGTGATTTTTCTGTGCGTTCATTATCCAAGTGGGTAGTGAGTGCCACTGCCAATGCTGTAGTTTTTTTTCCGCACCAATTAATTAAAAATATAGTGGTGAGTCACATTCTTGAATAGCTATTGGATTTTCCCACTTTACTGCTGGATAGGAAGTTTCAGTCGTTCGATTCTCTAACGCTGAAGAAACATCTATGGTTTTCCAAGTCAGGAACATTTTCACGCGTGAGTTCAAAATACTGATGTTCCCATATCTGGGGTCTTTTTTGAGGATAGAAATTCTGCATTTGCCAGATGCTGTTAAAGAATTATTAGCAAATTGCTTCCATGCATCTTGTAGAATATACACATTGCAGCAATAATGTACGAGTGATGTGGATTGTGGCTGTTTATGGTGATAAATGGTATCTCAATCAAGTTGATTGGTTATTCTGGATTGATCATTTTGAGATTATAGAATGTTGAACTTGCCCTCACAATGGCAAGTAGAGAGCAATCCATTGGATGTGCCCTGTCAATGTTGGAAAGGCTCTGGAGATTCAGGATGTGATTCAGTTGCTGAAAATCCAGACTGAGACTTGCAGCCATAATTTGTGAGACTGCTTGGAAAAAGTCATACTCTGACGTATTGGAGAACGTCACTTTCTGGCACATAAGTGATGATCAGCATTTGGGTAAAATATTAACCTAAGCTTGAATATTGTCACGGTATTTAGCTGCTTTTGGGCAATGATTACGTCATAATCTGAAGTTGTAGGAACTGAATACTGTGTCAGTGCCTCTATTTCTGACCATTTGTTGAAGAGGTTATTGATGAAGTAGCTAAAGACATTGAAGAGCTTGTATAATATGGTCCTATGAGTGAAATTATTGACTTGCTGAAGGCACAGCATTCTTCTTGACTCCCATAGTACTTACTGACTTCTGTTTTGCATATTGGATAGTGCACGTAGCTGGTCAACTTTGTTGGCTCATAGTGGGCCCTTGAAATGTTTTGAGTCATTCCTGACTGGTTATTTTTTACATTTGTTCATGTTTTATGAATGGAAAATTTGAGCACTTAGGCCAAAGAACATATGCATGTGCTTGTGATAATATTTTGAGTTCATTTTCTATTATAAGCTTATGTTGAAAGGAAATAATGTATCATAAGTGGTGAAAGAGTTGAAAGATCATACCTTTCTAATTTTTGTTTTACATTGCCAATTGTTTATGCATGCTAAATCTTGATGAAGTGATAGCAGTTACTCACTAAATTATTAAATATTCTGCTTATTTTTAAATTGGAGCACAGCAACTTCCCGCTAAATTTAGTCAAGGATTGCAGTGATGAGTCATTTTAGTGTAACTGCCACAAGAGTTGCCAGCAAGATTAATTTATCACAGATACTCAAGGGAACAGATCTTGCAGGTGATTTGCGGTACCATCAAGCCTTAAGAGACGTTTTGCTCAACTCTGAGGCCATAAATATACATGCTCATAAACAGGCTTGGATTATTTTGACTCGCATATTGAGGTTTTATGATTCAACAGATATTAAAAGATGTACTTTATATCTCAGTTATAAGAAATAAGTTGGATCTGAAAAGATTCCAGCAACTGTTTAACTCCGGCATCAGCCCAGAAGATTGTTGATTTTTCTGAGAACAGTTAAACACTAAGAGCAATTTCTGCTGACCTGAAACCTAAAATAATGGTCTCGTTTATTTTAACAAGGTGATTGATTACAGACGAGTCTAGTAAAAAGAATTCTTATGGTAAGTTCTGATGCGATAAAATGCCATATATCGCAAAGAAAAAAACCTAATGTCTCCATTTTGGTTCCAGACAGTGTAACTAAATAGAGTGACACCTGGGTTATATTGCTGTGGAAGCTTAGACACGTTTTCCATTGTGTACGCTGTACATGTAATGCAGTGTACATGCTTAAAAACTACTGTTAACAGTTATGAAATGCTGATTTTATTTTATTATTGATTTAAATTCAGCTGATTTGGAAATGATCAGTCATTGAACAGAATTTATACACAGCTTGAAGCTTGAGAAGACGCATCTTTTTGAGACTTAGAATCTATGATTACTGTTTAAATTCTTATTGATTTCTCAGCCGATCAAGCAGCATCTGCGGAGAAAATAAAAGTTTGCCTTTTAAATTGACGACCTCGTTACATTGAGCCACAAGTGACAATCAATCTTTTCAAATTATTTGATCTTGAGCACCCATGTCTTGATCCAGATTGGTCTGGATTGATGTTTAATTCTTGCCTAATCAAATGTAATCAGGCTGGGTATGCCAATATGTAGCATAAACACGGAGGTGAGCAATCCTTGGATTGTGTACTCCTGGGAGGTTGTAATGGTGTTTAGCAGGGAGTAAAGTTGACAGCAGACTTTGCCTCTAGTCAAATCTGAAAGATTTTATCTATCTATATACTATTAAAACTCTGTGCCTGCCGCCTGCCGTCTGGCTGCCGTCCGGCTGCCTTTCTGCCTTTTGATTCGTTCCATCGTGTGATGTCACAAAGCCCAATACTCGCAGATGTCCAATCGGAATGGCCGATGCTCGCAGATGTCCAATCGGAATGGATCCATTTACATGTACGGCTGCCGGCTGCATTTCTTCCTTTGATTCATTGCCACGCCGAATCCAGACGCTCAATCTCCGAGATCATTTCCATTTCGGTAGAGATTTCGCTTTTCTTTCTAAGTATCCGCTCCTCATTACATTTCGTCGTGTTTAAGTACACGTTTTTAATCAAATCCTTCTCCCCCCCCACCCCCCAATATTTCAAAAATAAACTGGCTTCTCACCCATAGAAGCAGCCATTTCGGTAGACATTTCACTTTCCATTCCAACTATCCACTCCTCATTAGATTTTGTTATGTTTATGTCCACATTTTTCATTAAAACCTTCTACCCCCCCCCCCCCAACTCACTCATTTTGTCGCCTCCTGCTGGCCAGCGACCATAACGGCTGCTGGCGCCCGCATCTCGCCTCAAAGACGCCATTTAAAAACTGCCGCACTGCTCATTCCTGAGCCGCTTGAGTTGGAGGACCACGTCTCCCGTGGGGGCTACGGGTAGGGAACGGCTGCGTTGGGGGAGCAGACCCAACGGGTCTGCCCTTGGTCTAGTCACTTTTAAAATTCTGATCTTCAATTATTTATGGTAATTTGGTATCGTCATTAAACTGACTAAATAAAAAGTAGTTTAAATGCGCAAAAATATTTACGAGCATATTAAAACCTTGAAGGAAAAAAAATCAGTTGCTTTCTTTATTCTCCAGTTTTCAAATTTGCACTGAATGAACAGAATTCTCAAAATTAAGTAATTGGTATAGGGTCGGGGAGATGAAGTGCCCCGCATAATATTGGGGATTCCCAGCAAGAAAATAGTCTTGCATGCACTCCATGCCAGTAAAATGACAAATTGACAGAATGACTCATTGTGTCCTACACTTGCAATGTATCTGCATAAGTCCAGGATTGTCTTGCTTGGGAATGTTTACACACTGGTATTTCTGAAACCAAACTGACTTGGGATGATCAGCTAAATCAGCTAAACGGAAGTATTTTTTCTAGGTACATATCAAGCAGAATTTGAATAAGATCTTTCACAGCCACATTTTCACCAGGTTATATCTTTGGATTTTGAACTTTGTGTTTTATATCTCGCATTGGTTTGGATTTATAAAAATAAAACAGTCACTTTTATCCAACTGGGGGGGATGAAAGCAAAATTTCAACCTCTGGTCGGCTAATTGCAACTTTTGAAATAACTGCTCTTCACTTTAACCTCGTGGAATCCAGTTGTTGCCTACAAAAATCTACCTATGCAATAATGCTGCATTGATTTCAATTGGAATAAATGACTGCAGATAAAGCACATTTAAAAGCTAGTTTCATTTTTTTATTTTGTTGAGTTGATCAAAATGTACTAATTTCTCTATTTCCTAAAGTTTGCCATGTTTTATTCTGATGTGTAGTATTTAAATAGACTTTGAAAGTTTTTCTTTGTTGGAGATTCACAGACATTTAGTCTCTTTGGAGGGTTTTTAGGCCTGGGGAATGGCTGATGGTGCCAAAGTAAGAGCTGCTACTTATATTGGAAAATGCCAAATGCTGCTCAGCACCTCAGTGATCAGATGGCATCCTGGACACAGATAGCGCCCATGGACTTGTTACAGTGTAGTGCTGCCATTAATAGCACGCTTCTTCAGTGGAAGATTTGTGGGCATACCGCCTCCAAAGTAAGAATGTCCATACTACAACCTGCTAATTAGGGTAGGGCATCGTTATTTTGCGATTAACGTATTCTATGTGCGCATTACAGGCATCCCTTCCAATTTGTGCCTTTTCTTGTACAATATGATTTTGTTCTTATCTCTGTTGTAGTATACATAGTTTTAACACATTATCCACACACGCGCACACACACACACACACACACACACACACACACACACACACATACACGGCACCCCCCCCCCCCCACCTCCTCGGAGGCTCAATCCAGCGCTAAATGCAGCTCAACTCTGCCTGTCTGGCCGGGTTAACCTACAGCCCTGCCTGGGCTGACGGGATACCAGCGCCGCTTCTCCGCGCTGGCTGTAAACCTGGGCCATATTTCCTGCAAGTCCAGGCAGGGCTGTAGGTTCACCTGGCGGGACAGGCAGAGTTGAGCTGGGTTTAGCGCTGCTTCTCTGCGGTGGCTGTGGGCCTGGGGGCATAGCTCCCACCTGACTCCCGACTTCTGTGGCCACCCCCGGGCATGGGGGGGGGGCACTCGGGTGGGGACGGGACAGCGCCAGAGAGCCGGGATCGAATCCTGGCTGCGGATGAGACGCAGGTCTGTGCCGAGAGTCTCCCTCCTCCAATCACCGCGCTTTATCCTCAGTCCCAACCCCCACCCCTACTTCCACCTCTGACCGACACTTCCCTCCTCCAATAATCGTGTGGAATCATCATGTCCCGCCCCCATTGCATGCTGACCGACATCTTTCTCGTCCAATCGGCGCCCTCGATCAGCGGTCCCACCCGCACTGTCTCGCGGAAAGCAGAGATTTCACTGGGTTTTAAAATCTGGATTACAAAAAATGGGGGGGGGGGGTCGTCCACCACCTCTCAAAACAGGGGGGACGTGTCCCCCCTGGCTGCAAATAACTTCCTTTTGTATGTTATAACTTTTGCAGCATCTATGTGATATTTGGTGGACTGTGTGGGGTGAGAGGATCCATTGCTCCTCCCGTGCAGCAGGTGGTGCTGCACAGGACCATATATAGTTTTTTATATATATATATAATTTTGTATATATATATATTTTGTATATAGTTATCTCTGTACGCAGTGTGAGTGTGCAGTCAGATCGTGTGGTTGCAGCCATTTTTAGTTGTCTTGTTGCCAGCATTAAGTTAATGTAATAAAAACTTCTGTTGTAATTTAAAGACTCTCAAGTTTTATACAGACATAGAACAAGAATACGAAAGTGGTGTATTCAAACTAACATGTCTCGGCAATTCGATCGTTCGATCCAGAGGGAGAAAGGTGGTCGTCGTATTTAATGCGCGCTGAGTTTTACTTTGAAAGTATGGCAATTACGACTTACCTGAGGAAGAAGGCTCTCTTGTGTACATCAATGTCTCCAGAAACCTTTGCACTACTTCATTATTTACTTACATAAGAAGTTACTGAAGTTTCATGTGCTGAAATCACAACGGCTTTGCACCTGCATTTCGAAGAATGTCGAAATTTCCTTGCAGCTCGCGCCGATTTCTAACGTGCAACAGGAAGAGCAATCGATAACCAAATTTCTTGCCGAACTTCGCACCAAGGCAAAGGCATGTGATTTTAAAGCTCAATGCTGCAAAAAGTGTCAAGACAATGCGTTGTGGGATAGACTGGTCATGGGCTGCCGGCACGCATTCATCGAGCAGGCGATTCTCAAGGAATCGGACGCCTCATTGAAGAATGTGCTGCAGTGTGCTAAGATGGCCGGGTTGCCAAGTAAAGAACTGCGCAAAACAGCGTTGAAGCTCCCTCAGGAGGTGCATACAGTTCGTCAGACTCGTCCGCAACGCCAGAAACCACTTGATCGACCCAGAGCAAATCCTGAGAAGGAGGAACAGTTTCCGAAGAGCTGTCCCCCTGTGGGGGGAGAATCGAAACCCTGCTGCCGGTGCGGCTTGATTCCTCATTATAACCGTGAGTGCCCATATATCGAGTCCGTTTGTTATGCCTGTTACCGAAAAGGTCATCTCCAGGCAATGTGTCAATCCATAGGAAAGCTGTTAAAGGGCAAGAAAGCGCAAAACACAGTCGACCAAATCACGGAGACCATTTCTATTGAAGTGCTCGGTGTGTCCATAATCACCGACAAGCTGAGGATTTCGCTGCGGGTCTCAAACGTCGATCTACAGTTCCAGGTGGGCACTGGTGCGGCTGTGTCGCTAGTGGGTCAGGACATCTGGGGGAGGATCGGATCGCTGAAACTGAAACCGGCCAACATCCGCCTTTTCGGATACGGACAACAGCCCATTACCACGAAAAGCAAATGCACTGTCGCTGTTTCCTGTAATGGTATGACACAGATGTTGCCGCTGATCGTCGTTGGCAAAGAAGGTACATCCCTGTGCGCCATCGACTGGATTCATGCTTTCAAGCTTGACATGAATGCCTTGATCTACGATGGATCAACTGTGGCATTGTCATCTACCACGGATTGCAACATGGTCAGCTAGTGCGAGAACAACCTGCAGAAGGTTCTTGATCAGTTTCTGGCCGTTTTCGCACCTGGACTCGGACGTTGCACAAAGATGAAGGCACGGCTCATACTCAAAGACAATGCCGTCCCTAAGTTCTTCAAACCAAGACCAGTTCCGTTCAATCGGATGGACGCCGTCGACAAGGAACTCTGCCATCTTGAAGAAATGGGAATTATCACCCATGTGGACCATTCAGAATGGGCCACACCAATAGTTGTCGTTCAGGAGCCTTGCGGCAAGGTACGCATCTGTGGCGACTATAAAGTGACTGTAAACCCTCAATTGCACATTGACCAACACCCCGTACCAAGAGTGGATGAGCTGTTTGTCAAGCTGCTAGGAGGACAGTACCTTTCGGAATTGGACATGACCGATGCGTATCTCCAAGTAGAACTGGACGACGAGACAAAAAACCTGCTCGTGATCAACACGCACAAGAGACGGTTCAGATTGTCGTTTAGATTGGCACCGGCGCCGGCCATCTTCCAGAAACTGGTCGACAATCTGGTTGCCGGGATTCTGTACGTAGTTGCCTACCTGGATGACCTAAGGTACTGAACAACTACAGCATGACGTTGGGCATGGACGTGAGCATTCTTCCGACAACAGGTCACATATCTCGAACATGTGATCTCAGCAAGTAGTCTGAAGCCATCGAAAGAAAGAGTGGACGCCATTGTGAAATTGCCGACGCCCGAAAATGAGAAGCAGCTTGAAAGCTTCATTGGCAAGGTGAACTACTATGGCAAGTTCATACCAGCACTTTAGACTTTGTGCGCACCATTGAAAAACCTGCGAAAACAGGACGTCGAATGGCACTGGTCCAAAGAGTGTGACTATGCATTCACCAGGTTGAAGGTGATGATCGGCCAGAAGATGCGTTTGGTCCACTATGACCCATTGAAGTCGAACTCGCTGGCTGCCGATGCATCACCGTATGGTCTTGGAGCTGTAATCTCACAAACGGCGACGAACAACAAGGAAGAACCAATCGTGCTCGCATCCAAAACGCTGACGATAAACTACTGTCAAGTGGAGAAAGAAGCACTGGCGATCGTGTTTGGTGTCTGGAAGTTCCACCAATATTTGAGTGGGCGACATTTCCTGCTCATCACCGACCACAAGCCGCTGCTGACTATTTTCATTCCGGAGAATAGTTTGCCTGTCATGACGTGCAGCGTCTGCAAGGTTGGGCCCTGATCATGATGGGATATAATTACCACATTATTTACCAACAGTCTGTCGAGCATGCCAATGCTGATGCACTGTCTCGTCTACCGATTGGAGCCGACCTGACGTTCGATAAAGAGGAAGTAATTATGGAAATTGAGACGGATGTGAACTTGCTCAACACGTGGGTCATCGCCGATTTCCCCGTCTCAGCAAGGACGGTCGCCAACCACACGAGCACAGACCCCATTTTGTTGAAGATACGACATTTTGTCACTCGGGGGTGGCCGAACAGTCCCAAGCTGAACAAGGAATTCTGCTCATTCCAGAATGCGCAAACGGAAATCTTCTCAGAGGATGGCATTCTGCTCCGCTATTGTCGAGTGATCATTCCGACGGAACTGCGATCGCAAATTCTGAAAATGATACACAAGACGCACATTGGAATTGTGAAAATGAAGACACTCGCCCGCATGCATGTCTGGTGGCCGAATATCGAGACTGATATTGCTGAACACTGCAAGGACTGGATACCATGTGCCAAAACAGCGCCGAATCCGCCGGAAAAGACCCCGCATGGCCCGTCCCCGACCAACCATGGCAGTGAATCCACATACTTTTTGCCAGACTGTTCCTGGAGGACATGTGGCTGGTCATCATGACGCCTATTCAAAATGGCCACATGTTATCCAAATGAATAAATATCTGACCACTGAAACAACCATTTCTGCGCTCGACGATTTGTACGCCATTTGGGGATTGCCCTTAACAATTGTAAGCGACAATGGACCCCAATTTGCCTCGCAAATGTTCGGTGACTGGTGCAAGCAACACTCAATCATGCATCTGACATCAGCTCTTTTTCATCCACCCTCAAATGGTGAGACAGGGCTGCTCGTCGGTGTTTTCAAGCAGGCCATGAAACGTGCTGTAGAAATTGAAAAGAAATCGAAACAATTGGCATTGCGCAATTTCTTACAGCAATATCGAACCATTCCAAACTACCGGTCGAACTCCAGCGGAGATGATGCTCGGACATCAAGTGCGCTCTCCCCTATCAGTTTTGAACTTGACCCATAACTCTTATACAGTGCACACTCAGCCAACGAAGTCGAACAAGTCCAAATTCGACATTGGCGACTACGTATATTATCGTAATTATACGACCAAGCAAAGCAAATGGTGCGCTGGCAGGATCATGGCTCACATTGGAACCAAAATGTACACCGTCCAAGGACAAGAAGGACAATGCCATCGGCATGATGACCAATTAAGAAGCCGTGTTCCTCCAGCGAAGACTGCGCAGAACCTGACTAGAACCAAGCAGTCGGACACCCTGGTGCCGATTTGTGTGGATACTGGAGTGCCTGATTTGCCTCTCCCCAGGCCTGACGAAGATCCACCAGACGTGCTCCCGCCGATCTGCCTGTGGTCCCTTGTCGATCGACACGTTTCAATGGTGGTATTCCCCCAATTTTAGTTGTCTTGTTGCCAGCATTGAGTTAATGTAATAAAGACTTCTGTTGTACCTTGAAGACTCTCAAGTTTTATACAGACATAGGACAAGAACGACACTTTCCGCATTGTTTATTTCCCTCATGCAGTTTCACAATCTTTCATTTGGCTGCATTTTGCTCTTGCTTGCTGTAATTTCCTATACCCCTGCTGTGTTTTTATTTACAGTTTTGTTTTTCTTTTCCATTTTCAAATTATTTAAATGCCATGTAGACAGTAATGATACTCGGTTAATCATTTTATTGCATTCTGGTGCATTTTTGTTTAAAAAAAGACAGATCCCCTTTTATTTCCTCTGATGGAGCCAAGTTTGATTCACTCCAGAAATCAAGTTTAGTGCCTCCAGCCTTTTGGGTTAATGGCCTATACGGCACCATGTTTGGAGGATTGCCAAATTATAAATATATACTGCCTCCTAATTAGCCTTAATCTGCAGGATTTGTTTTCTTAACCAATTCCCATAAATTTGATGGCTGTATAAGCAACATGGACTCTCCCTAGTTAACGTTTCTTTGTCTTTCCTTTGTCTCCATATCAAAACTTGTTTGTATGCTTCACTTCATAAATACATGTTAAAATTAACTCCCAGTTCTATATTTTAATTTCAGCATGCTGTATTGGACATAGTTTTCAATCAATACAGTTTAAAGAAAATATACTAGCAATGCTCAATTAAGTTACTTAAAGACTTCATATTATTTTGTCCAAATTCTACAAATACAATTGGAAAAAATAGTTTAAAAATTTGAAATATATAATTAAAAAACAGTAATTGTAAATTTATGGCATGTATAAGTGACTCAAAGCTTGAGTCCATCTGTCGCATATAACAAAGTAGTAGTTAAATTGGATTGGAATTAGTTCTAATTTGAGCAGAGAAAGCTGAGTTATTAAGAAAAGTCTATGTCCTTTGGTTGGAGAATTGATGATAAATTATCAGTTTAACATTGTCCCAGGCGATTGAGGGGGACTGAGGCAGATGTTAAACCATGAAAATGTCATCACTGAAATATTGCATTTTTAAAAAGATAAATTCATTAATTGTTTGAGAGTGTAGGAAAATAGGACATTTTGATTTGGACTAACAAAGAACTGATGCATATTGTGAGTCTCCGATAATGCAAGTAGTTTATGATATCTAAGTGAGACTTCCACTATGGGCTGTATTACACCTCCTTTAATGTACATGATCAAATAGGAGAGCAGCACAAGAGTAAATGGTCTTTGTCTTTTTAATATAGAATAGTGGGACATAGGGTCCAGAGATTTGATGTAACAGGGAAAAAGATTAGGAAGAGGTTAGGAGGCATAACAAACACCCAAAGAGTGATGAGGGTATGCAACTGTTAAGGTTGATATTTTTTTGTTCTGCATTTTATATTTCTTTCACTTCATGAACTTTCTAACTCTTGAGTCCAGATGAGGGTTCTCCACCCGATACAACTGAGCAATTTTTTCCCACTGAGTTTCTCCAGCAGTTTATTTTTTTACTCCAGAATTCAGTATCTGCACTCTCTTGTTTCACCATCAATCTTGCATTCTTACACACTGAAAATTGTCTGCATTGTCTGCCGGGACGGAGGTGGAACGTGTTTCCAGCTTCAGGTTCCTGGGGGTCAACATCTCCGATGACCTCTCTTGGACCCACAATACCTCAACTCTGGTCAAGAAGGCTCACCAGCGTCTCTTCTTCCTGAGGAGACTGAAGAAGGTCCATCTGTCTCCTCGGATTCTGGTGAACTTCTACCGCTGTACCATCGAGAGCATCCTTACCAACTGTATCACAGTATGGTATGGCAACTGCTCTGTCTCCGACCAGAAAGCATTGCAGAGGGTGGTGAAAATTGCCCAACGCATCACCGGTTCCTCGCTCCCCTCCATTGAGTCTGTCCAAAGCAAGCGTTGTCTGCGAAGGGCGCTCAGCATCGCCAAGGACTGCTCTCACCCCAACCATGGACTGTTTACCGTCCTACCATCCGGGAGGTGCTACAGGTCTCTCCGTTGCCGGACCAGCAGATCCAGGAACAGCTTCTTCCCTGCGGCTGTCACACTACTCAACACTGTACCTCGGTGACTGTCAATCACCCCCCCCCCCCCCCGGACACACCTCCCACAGGAAAAACACTATGACTGTATGCATGTAAATAGATTTATTTATTGAAATCATATTCTATGTCGCTCTCCAGGGAGATGCTAACTGAATTTCGTTGTCTGTACTGTACACTGACAATGACAATTAAAGTTGAATCTGAATCTGAATCGGATTGTTGGGAAAATTTTAGTATAATGTTAAACAGAGAAACTTAAAACCCTGAAATTGAGTAGCAACATTCAAAATTATTCAGAATCAATCAAAATTAAAGCATTGAAGTTATTTAAAGTCAAAAATGTAAACCGCTACTAAATTGCAATCAATTAAAAATATATTATTGATAATCTATTAAAACCGTACAAGTAACCTGGTCAATTTAGAATCTAATTTGTGTAAGAAGGAACTGTAGATGCTGGTTTAAACCAAAGATAGACACAAAAAAACAGGCAGTATCTCTGGAGAGAAGGAATGGGTGACGTTTCGGAACGAGAGGTCTGAAGAAGGGTCTCAACCCGAAACGTCACCCATTCCTTCTCTCCAGAGATGCTGCCTGTCCCGCTGAGTTGCTCCAGCTTTTTGTGTCTATCTTAGAATCTAACTTTCTTGATTAGATTCAAAGCAGGGAGTGCCTTTCCCTTCTCAGTCTGTGCTTACTGTGTTTATTATGTTGTTAATGCATAGATAAATCATGTTTATCACTTCCAATCGACAGTTACCTCTTGTCTGCATAATTTGTCCAATAATTACAAATAAAACAGCAGATTTTGGAAATACTTAGCAGCTTGGACAGCATCTGTGAAAAGAACAGAGTTAACATTTTGAAATCCATGACCTTTCAAAGATGACGTTCTGGCAAAGTTCATTGACCTGATATTGTTAACTCTTAACAATTTTCCTTGCCTTCTCTGTATTCCAGCGTTTTGTGTTTTATTTCATGCATCCAAAAACTGTAATACAATATTCTGAATTCGAATTATTGTAACTTTTTATTGGAAACATTCTGAAACAAATAAAACGAGTCCTGGGGATTTATTGGTTTCGTTTTTTCAGCATATCTAGAACTTTCATCTCATTCGCGTAATCACTGGTTTTAATATGTTTCTCTCAGGAGAGTACTTGCTCCTCATATCTTCCCAGTGAGCACTTGCAAATGTCATGATTGATTGCACATCATTGATTGTGTTAGATTGTTCTTATCCTCATTGTTATTTCTGTTTGCATCTTTTTCAGCTCTATTAATCTAATAAAATTGGAGAATTATCTTCTATTATATTTGGCTTCTGTCATTATGATTCTTTTCTCAACCTCTGCTCATTCTATTATCTGCAAAAGTGACTACAAGGAAATGCATTGAATTACTTCTGAATGCAATGATCGTTAAATTGGCAGATATGTAGATCTTTTACGAAAGCAAAATCTCACCAAATGCAATAATTTGAATAACTGGTAACTTAAGAAACAATAAATGCAAGAATCTTGTGCATTGGATACTGGCTTTTGGTCAGTAACACTTCACTGATCTAGTTTGATTTGTTTTACATAGTTTCTTCAACTTGTGGCTGATAATTTTATTTGCTCTAAGCACTACTTGGATATTGCTAATATAACCAAGTGCACCTGAAATATATCACTCTAATACACTTTAATTTCATGTATCTTGTGTTTTATAACTGTCTCCTGAGATAAATAAAGTTCTATGGTATCATTGAGTGCTGATGGTCTAAATGGTATGATTAGCTATAAAATCAAATGAGATCAATTCATTTTTGTCTATTATGGTTTATAATTCATCTTGATGAAATAATTTCAGCCTGTATACTGGAAAGGTACAAAGGCTTAATTGTTGAAACAAAAACAAGATAAACGTGATTGTCTCATTGACTAATTTGCAATCTTCATCAATCCATGGTGTTTTTATTATCTATATTTTGTTTTTTTTTAATGCACTCAATAAATACAGTAATTTAGCTTATACCAAGGGGATGGGGTGTTGACTTTGTGCATGTAATGTAAAAACATGGGGGGCCACTAAAACTTTCCTCAAATATATCCCCAAGTAAGCATAAAAATGCCTCAGAAATATACATTGACGTGTATTATTAGTAAACTCACTGAATCTTTTAAATGTCTAAAAGAAAATGATATGAGCCAACAAACTACTTTATCTGAATAAATTAAACTTAGAAGCAGTAATTGATTTGAGAATGGGACGGTGCTTATGTGTACACAAATATGACAATTTATACAATCAGTGCAAACGGTACCATTTGACGCAAGTGGTCTGGATACAGACAACGTTCTTCAGTCCATGAGTATATAGAAATATTAGTACTAAAGGATGAGAGATGATGACTTGGCTGACTCTGCATACTCGGATCTTTAGATAGGAACTTGCTGGATAAAGAGGATAGTGTGTACTTATAATTCAACCAAACAACAATTTTATATTTATTTAGGAGCCCCAACGCACTCCCAGTGTGTACACATTTACCCACCATCGCCTACTATCCTCATCCTCTCCTCCACACATTCATCTACTGTCCCCGAGTCCTATTTCTCCCTTTTATCCCCCTGTTTTCCCCTCACCCACCGCGTCATTCCCATTCTACCTATATCCCGGCCTCTGGCTTTACATTTAGTATCTCCTCTCCTTATCTCACACCTTTTTTGTCTCAATTTCACTTCTAGCCTTTGTTGTTTTCTCCCACTTCCCTCCTCACATGTATTCATCTAACACTTGCTCGGCTTTGGCCTAGCCCCATCTCTCCATAGTTGCTGCCTGCCCCTATCCTCCATATTCCTCTAAACATTTCTGGTCAAACAGGTACATTGCCAAGTAAGGTTTATATGGATGATTTATCATAAATTTGATAAAAATCTACTCAAAGAAATTTATGATTTATTATTGCACTAATAATCTTCTATATTACTAAAAGTCTGTTCTTGACCGGTTTTGGCCATCTGTGCTGCGATTTCCGAGAGAACGCCGCCAACTACGGCCGTCATTTTTGGCCACCTCAAATGTCTACTCAATGTAAGTGCCATTAGTGGTTCTAAAATGCTTGCAGAATAGCTGGGATAATCATTTACTACAGGTGCATAAATGTTCGATCAACGTACGACATACGCTTATCCAATTCAAAACATTACATAGACTATATTATTCAAAAACTAAATTAAATAAAATCTTTCCTAATGTTTCACCAATCTGCGATAAATGTCTGTGTCAAGAAGCTACCATAGCGCATTCTTTTGTTTTTTGTACAAAAATCCAAAAATTCTGGTATGGAATATTTGATATTTTTTCAAAATTAATCAAAATAAAACTGGTACCAAAACCAGAATGGATCATTTTTGGAATATCGGAAGGTATCCCTGAATTAAACGTGTATCAGAAGAATTTATTCAATTACGGGCTAATAATGGGAAAAAAGCTCATACTTAAATTTTGGAAAAATGCGCCCACACCAACAATAAAAATGTGGACATCAAATATGTTTGAAACATTGCATCTGGAAGAGATGAGATTCCTCTTAGCAGGTAAAGCAGACCAATTCCAAAAGACATAGTCTACGTTTATGGACCTATTACAAGCATGAGGTGCAATAGTAATTTTAAAAATAAATAAATAAATGGTATCAGGACCTGGCAATGGGAGGTAAAACAACAAAAACAGACTTGGTTGGTAGTCCCCTTTCTGCGGAGTTTAATGTTATAATAGAGCGATTGTCCCTACTTTCTTTTTCTTTCTTTTCTAGGGTCTACTTTCTTACTTTACTTCCTTCTCTAACTTATTTTCTAAGGGGCTTTCTTTTCCCAACACTCTCTTGCACTTCACGACTCTTGCGCACTTTCTTTACTTTCCTTACTTCTATCTTTTTCTTAAAGCTCAAAAAAATGAAGCGGTACAAAAAATGTATTAAGATATATGTGTTGTGTATTATTGTAATTTACCGTACTTCTAATAAAAATAATTTTTTAAAAAAATTAAATTTTTAAAAAAAATGCTTGCAGAATGTGTCTATTGGTTCTTAAATTTGCAAAAAAATGTCTATTGGTTTTAAAGCTTGCAAAAAGTGTCTCCATTGGTTCTAAAGCTTGCAAAAAAATGTCTATTGGTTCTAAAGCTTGCAAAAAATAAATGTCTATTGGTTCTAAAGCTTGCAAAAAAATGTCTATTGGTTCTAAAGCTTGAAAAAAATGTCTATTGGTTCTAAAGCTTGCAAAAAAATGTCTATTGGTTCTAAAGCTAGCAAAAAAGTGTCTATTGGTTCTAAAGCTTGCAAAGAGTGTCTCTATTGGTTCTGAAGCTTGCAAAAAAAAGTCTCTATTGGTTCTAAAGCTTGCAAAAAAAGTGTCTATTGGTTCTAAAGCTTGCAAAAAAAGTGTCTATTGGTTCTAAAGCTTGCAAAAAAAGTGTATTGGTTCTAAAACTTGCCAAAAAATGTCTATTGGTTCTAAAGCTTGCAAAAAAAAATGACTATTGGTACTAAAACTTGCAAAAAGTGTCTCTATTGGTTCTAAAGCTTGCAAAAAAATGACTATTGGTTCTAAAGCTTGCAAAAGTGTCTATTGGTTCTAAAGCTTGCAAAAAAATGTCTATTGGTTCTAAAATGCTTGCAAAACATGTCTATTGGTTCTAAAGCTTGCAAAAAAATGTCTATTGGTTCTAAAGCTTGCAAAAAAATGTCTATTGGTTCTAAAATGGTTCATACTAGCGCTCCAGAAAGCCTCCCCCCCTCCTCCTCTCTATTCCCCCCCCCCCCCCTCCCCCCCCTCCTCTCTTCCCCCCCTCTCTCTCTCTCTCCCCCCCTCTCTCTCTCCCCCCTCTCTCTCTCCCCCCTCTCTCTCCCCCCCCTCTCTCTCCCCCCCTCTTTCTCCCCCCCTCTCTCTCCCCCCCTCTCTCTCCCCCTCCTCTCTCTCCCCCCTCCTCTCTCTCCCCCCCCCTCCTCTCTCCCCCCCTCCTCTCTCCCCCTCCCCTCCTCTCTCCCCCTCCCCTCCTCTCTCCCCCCCCTCTTCTCTCTTCCCCCCCCCTCTCTCTCTCCCCCCCCTCTTCTCTCTTCCCCCCCCCCCTCCTCTTCTCTCTCCCCCCCCCCCCTCTTCTCTCTTCCCCCCCCTCTTCTCTCCCCCCCCCCCCCCCCCCCCGGTTGGCTTGGCTTGGGTGTGTCTTGAAATTGACTGCAAATGGTGGCATGAAGTTGAAAGGCACTACTTTCTGCAAATGGTGGCTTGGGAGCTTTGGCTTAAAGTTGAAAGGCACTACTTTCTGCAAATGGTGGCTTGGGAGCTTTGGCTTGAAGTTGAAAGGCACTATTACTGCAAATGGTGGCTTGGTTGCTTTGGCTTGAAGTTGAAAGGCACTACTTACTGCAAATGGTGGCTTGGGAGCTTTGAAGTTGAAAGGCACTACTTACTGCAAATGGTAGCTTGGGTGTGGCTTGAAGTTGAAAGACACCACTTACTGCAAATGGTGGCATGAAGTTGAAAGGCACTACTTACTGCAAATGGTGGCTTGGTTGCTTTGGCTTGAAGTTGAAAGGCACTACTTACTGCAAATGGTGGCTTGGGTCTGGCTTGAAGTTGAAAGGCACTACTTACTGCAGATGGTGGCTTGGGTGCAATGGCTTGAAGTTAAAATGCATTTTACTTCGGAGTCACGTGAGTGACTATGTGAAGAACCCCGCCAGGACGCATGCGTGCCACATCGCTACACGCATTGCAACGAGTCACAGCAGGGGGAACGACGTTCCCTTAGCGGCAGAATTTGAAAACCGGGAACAGCAGGTAAGGAGACTCTGCGTTCCTTCCACTTACCTTACAGGTGGAGACATGGACCAGATCCACGAAGGCTGCGGAAAAACTGGCGGGGGAGAACCGCGGAGTTGCGGGCAGCCGGCAGCAGCAGCCAACGGCACGCCAATCTCCCGAAATGGTAACAGCTGTGCCCGACTTCGCTCCCGCACCGGCCACGGCCGGGCGGTAGAGCGAAGCAAAAAAAAACTAACAGTCATTGACTCCAATGAGTCCGACTCTGAATAGACGCGAGTGCCCGTGAGCATTAGGGCCGGTTGGAGCGGCTTCAGGAGCAGCCGCGAGCGGCCAGTGCCCGTGCGCATTGGAGCCGGTTGGAGCGGCTGGGAGCGGGGAACAAAAGCAGCCGCGACGGCCAGTGTCCGTGAGCATTGGAGCCAGTTGGAGCGGCTGCAGGATCAGGAACAGCCGCGAGCGGCCAGTGCCCATGAGCATTGGGGCCGGTTGGAGCGGCTGGGGGAACAGGAGCAGCCGCGAGCGGCAAGTGCCCGTGAGCATTGGAGCCGGTTGGAGCGGCCTCAGGAGCAGCCGCGAGCGGCCAGTGCCAGTGCGCATTGGAGCCGGCTGGGTGCGGGGAACAAAAGCAGCCGCGTCGGCCAGTGCCCGTGAGCATTGGAGCCGGTTGGAGCGGCTGCAGGATCAGGAACAGCTGCGAGCGGCCAGTGCCCGTGAGCATTGGGGCCGGTTGGAGCGGCTGGGGGAACAGGAGCAGCCGCGAGCGGCCAGTGCCCGTGAGCATTGGAGCTGGTTGGAGCGGCTGGGAGCGGGGAACAAAAGCAGCCGCGACGGCCAGTGCCCGTGAGCATTGGAGCCGGTTGGAGCGGCTGCTGGAGGGAATACTCCAAAGTGGCAGGCTCCGGGAGATGGAGGCTAGCCACAGTGGGCAGTTAGTAAGCCCCACAGCAGTACCTCTTGTGGGGCTGCACAGTGTTTCTCCCTCATCAGAGGGGAGCACGGAGGGTCAATTCTGGGCTGACCCTGAAGCAGGTTGTGATCAACATACCCCTAGTATGCCTGGGGTGAAAGAAAACATGTTGGATATGGTGTCCCAGTTTATCCAACCCGACCAAACTGGCCTAAACCTGGAGCCGAAAATAGCGGCAAGCATTGACTACATGTCTTTTAACCAACTACAGGGACAGGCATTATCGGACACCACGGCACGACACTTACCACCAGGGAATTGCAAGTCGCTAAATGTTCCCAGTGTCAACCAGTGCATCTGGAAACATGTCGGGGCATCAATTAGAACCAGGGACTTAAAAATACAGAAAGTCCTAAAAGTTCTAACAGCAGGAATTACGGCTTTTGCCCGCACATTGAATGAGCAAAACATGACCCAAGACCACCAAGATGCACTGGCTTTACTGAGCAACTCACAATACGAGTTAAACAATATTAGGGAAAGTGCTATCCAACCGGCTTTAGACCCCAACTTTGCAGGCCTCTGCAAACCTGGAACCTCCGAACCATCAGTACTACTATTTGGAGGGGATTTATCAAAACAAGTCAAAGAACTTGACGAAGAGGCGAAAACCGTGGGGCTCATAAAAGCAGCATCCAAAAGCTACTACGGCCAAAAACATCACCCCTACGCACCCACCAGTCGGCCAAGACCAACTGGAGAAAGCGCAAAAACCAGGAACACCGAACATCGGTCTCTTTTAGGCCATGGGCCAGACCGACCTTCCTGGAAAATGCGCAAAGCCTCAACACCAACCCAACTACAAACCCAGACAACGGCGCCTCAACGTCCACGGAGGATGCCGAAGAAATAACACACCAACCACTGGTAACCATGGCGGTAGGTGGGTCTGGTTCCTTAAGAATTAAAGGGAGCATGGAAGTTGGTGGGAGATTACGATATTATTTGGATGCATGGAATAAGTTAACTACCGACACTTATATTCTAAGCAGTATCCAGGGTTATATCATAGAATTTATACAAAAACATAACCCTCCAGTTCAGCATGTACCGAACCGAATGTTCGTGCACACAGGCATAGAAAACTCTAAAGCACATGCTGAATTACAGCGGCTATATAAAAAAGGAGTAATTGAGAATACCCAACATGAATCACAGGAATTCGTGTCCAACATCTTTATAAAAAACAAGAAAGATGGTGGTTGCCGCATCATCATCGATTTGACTACTTTGAATACCTTTGTGCAATATATTAATTTCAAGATGGAAACCTTTGTTACTGCTAAGCAATTGATTTCCGAAGGCTACTACATGGCAAGCATCGATTTAAAAGATGCTTACTATACAGTACCCACAAGAGGTGACCACAGATGTTATTTAAAATTCAACTGGATGGGTCAGCTCTGACAATACAGGGCACTACCTAATGGACTAACATCAGCCCCAGGCTGTTCACAAATATTTTGAAACCAGCCCTAGCATTACTGCAGAAACAAAAACACATGGTAATGGCATATCTAGATGACATACTTATTGTTGGCAAAACTTTGGAATTGGCTAAACAAGTGGTAACAGCCACAAAACAATTGTTTGAAAAACTGGGGTTTATCATCCATCCAGTCAAGTCTAAATTAACACCTTCAACAAAAATGGATTATGTGGGGTTCACCATTAACTCAGTTCTCATGTCAGTGACTTTGCCGAAAGAAAAGGTTACAGCCTTAATAGAGGCTTGTAGCGAAATCATTGACATCACCAAACCATCCATTAGACTGGTAGCTAGAATAATTGGGACGATAGTGGCTGCATTTCCAGCCACACAATTCGGACCTTTACACTATCGAAATTTACAGAGAGCAAAAATAAGAGCACTCAAAATTAATGGTGGCCATTTTGACAGACCTATGACGCTACCAACAGAGGCCATAATGGAACTAAAATGGTGGGAACATAACATCAGGTATTGTTCCAATCCAATAATTATCAGCAACCAGTCTATTGTACTACAAACTGATGCCAGTGCACTTGGTTGGGGTGCTACCAATTCCATCTCCAGCTGTGGAAGGAGATGGAATGCACAGGAGGCATCATTATTACAAACACTGGGCATAAACTACCTGGAAATGTTAAGTGCATTCCATGGCCTTAAGTCATATTGTTCTGGGTTAAATCACCAGCATGTTAGACTACAAATTGACAACACCACCGTGGTAGCATATATCAACCTTATGGGTGGAAACAAATCGACATCCTGTGACAATCTGGCCAACACAATTTGCCAATGGTGTATCCAGGGAGATATTTGGATATCAGCTACCTACTTACCAGGTAAACTAAATTTAGTGGCAGACACCAGGTCACGCAAATTCAATGAAAACACTGAATGGATGTTGGATAAAAATGTATTTGCTGAAATTACAGCATGGTATGGAACACCAGATATCGATCTTTTCACATCCAGGCTCAATCACCAGTTATCAAATTATGTTTCATGGGAACCAGACCTGGGGCAGCGGCAACAGATGCATTTTCGCTGCATTGGGGGGAAATTGTTTATTTATGCATTCCCTCCTTTCTGCCTCATCAGTCGGGTATTAAGGAAAATACAGCAAGACTCTGCGTCTGGTATTTTGATAGTACCCGATTGGCCTACTCAACCATGGTTCCTGGTGATACTAGACCTGGTATTAGAACCATGCATCACCATCCATCATAGACCTAATTTACTGGTCCATCCGGTAACAAAGGAAAGATCACCCACAGATCTATGAACATCCCGTCTGTTCTGGAATTCCTGGCAAGCCTCCATTACGATGAGAGGCTCAGTCATAGTGCCATCAACTGTGCCAGAAGTGCTCTGTCAACATACCTGTGGCAAGGAACAGAGTGGCATTCTGTTGGGACACACCCTGGTAACCAAACTCATGAGGGGCATTTTAATGTTAATCCTCCAAGAACCAGGTACTCCCAAATATGGGATGTGAGCATTGTACTGACCATGTAAAGAAACTGGTCTCCAGCTACAGCTCTGTCCCTACATAAACTGACTATGAAATCAGTCATGCTGATGGCCTTGGTCACGGCACAAAGGGTCCAGTCACTACAGAACCTAAGGCTGGACAACATGACTATTTCATCTGGAAATTTAACTTCGCATCAATGAATTAGTCAAACAGAACAGACAGGGGTCAGCAGGCCTAAAAACAGAATTCAGGGCATACCCGACAGATGATCATCTCTGTATTGTAACACACTTACTATTATATATGGAGTATACTAAGATCATCAGAGGGAAAGAAATGTCACTTTTAATCAGCTACAAACAGCCACTCAAAACAGTGACAGTCCAGACCATCTCTAGATGGCTAAAACAGGTCCTAATAAGGCTGGAGTAGACACTAGCATTTTAAATCTCACTCCGCCAGGGCTGCCGCTACATTGGCACCTATGAAGTTGGATGTTCCTATGGACCAAATCCTCAAGACAGCAGGGTGGTCAACGGAGAAAACTTTCCAATAATTTTATAACAAACCAGTCATTAAACCTGGAACATTTGCAGAAACAAATTTAAGTTCTGTAATATAATTTACCCCATAAATAGGGGCAATAATTTGGTGTTAATATATTTATCGTTGGGTTTTCAATATCGTATTGATGTCTAATGATGTTAACACTATTCTACCCACAATCAAGGCAGATGTGATGCATGGACTCGTTTCCACAGCATGAAATCACAGAGCTTTAAAATCTTCACGTAGTCACTCACGTGACTCCGAAGTAAAATAGTAAGATTAAACGAGAACTTACCAGTTTGAAGTTTGATCGTTATTTTATGAGGAGTAACGTTGAGGGATTACGTGCCCTCCGCTCCCACCCTTGATCATATACTCAACTGGTATCTCTTCTCTAATCTTACTATGTTTAGTCATTACAGTTATCTGTGATTTCACACCGCTGCTTTGAAGAATGACACGCATGCGTCCTGGCGGGGTTCTTCACGTAATCCCTCAACGTTACTCCTCATAAAATAACGATCAAACTTCAAACTGGTAAGTTCTCGTTTAATCTTACTATTACTTATTGCAAATGGGGGCGTGGGTGCATTGGCTTGAAGTTGAAAGGCACTACTTACTGCAAATTGTGGCTTGAAGTTGAAAGGCACTACTTACTGCTAATGGTGGCATGAAGTTGAAAGGCACTACTTACTGCAAATGGTGGCTTGGGTGCTTTGGCTTTAAGTTGAAAGGCACTGCAAATGGTGGCATGAAGTTGAAAGGCACTACTTACTGCAAGTGGTGGCTTGGGAGCTTTGGTTTGAAGTTGAAAGGCACTAACTGCAAATGGTGGTTTGGGAGCTTTGGCTTGAAGTAGAAAAGGCACTACTTACTGCAAATGGTGGCATGAGGTTGACGGGCACTACTTACTGCAAATGGTGGTTTGGGTGCATTGGCTTGAAGTTGAAAGGCACTATTTACTGCTAATGGTGGCATGAGGTTGACAGGCACTACTTACTGCAAATGGTGGCATGAAGTTGAAAGGCACTACTTACTGCAAATGGTGGCATGCAGTTGAAAGGCACTACTTACTGCAAATGGTGGCTTGGGAGCTTTGGCTTGAAGTTGAAAGGCACTATTACTGCAAATGGTGGCTTGGTTGCTTTGGCTTGAAGTTGAAAGGCACTACTTACTGCAAATGGTGGCTTGGGAGCTTTGACTTGAAGTTGAAAGGCACTACTTACTGCTAATGGTGGCTTGGGTGTGGTTTGAAGTTGAAAGGAACTACTTACTGCAAATGGTGGCGTGGGTGCATTGGCTTGAAGTTGAAAGGCACCACTTACTGCAAATGGTGGCATGAAGTTGAAATGCAATACTTACTGCAAATGGTGGCTTGCGTGCTTTGGCTTGAAGTTAAAAGGCACTACTGTAAATGCACTTACTTCCTGTTTGCACTGTATATTGATTTTAGATAAAACGCTACCACTTACGGCTGTGATTTTTGGCCATCTTACTCAGTCCCCCTCCGCTGAGCAGATGCAGAGAATTCTTCCCATCAATGAAAAATAAAAGTGTTATTAGTTTTTTTTTAAATGCTGAGAATCTCTCTCCTGTCAATCACTCCATGAAAGCCACCCCTTTACCGGTGGTGGGGGGGGGGGGGGGGGTGGGGGTTATAAAACCCAGAAATGTGGGTGTGGCTCAGTCTCTGCAAGATGGAGGAGGGAGAGGTCACGACTCGCTGTCTTTAGTGGCTTTGCACCCTACTTCAAATGGTATGAAACTGCACTTGAATTTGGTGGCCTTGCACCCTGCTCGAAGTGGTAAGAAACTGCACTTGAATTTGGTGGCCTTATACCCTGCTTGAAATAGAATTTCAAGGATTAGCCGTGAGTCAACTACCAGCCCACCAGCCGTGAGTGAGTGAGTTGCCAGCACAACAGGCTTGATTGACTGAGACGCCAGCCCAAGAATCCATTTGGCGCACAATTTGCATACTGCCCTCTGGAAACCAGTCCCTTCAGCCCACAACACCCATACTAGCGCTCCAGAAAGCGCCCCCCCCAACTGGCCACCAATATTAGAATTGGTGGAGAGGTGGAATATTGCGTTGGATGACCAGCCCTCCTGTGTGATGCTGGGACCCAACGGGTCCCACTTAGTCTAGTTGAATTATAAATTTGTTGTAGGTATTCAATATGAAATCTTCACAGGGCAATCATCTGCAAAAAATGTACAACATTATTTCATGGAGTGTTTAGGTGCTCCATGCACTGTTGGCCTATACCTTTTGTGAGAGGATCTAGTAAAAAGGCATTGCCAAGAATGCATCGAACATAACATTGTGAGGCTGCAAATTGGTGGTGTCAGCGATAAATGTCTACTATATAGCCTAATTTGCATAACATTTTGTTCTTAGCTGATTTTTTTTCTTTCTGCCAAAGTTCGGCAGAGGCCCTCTACAGGAGGCTCATGAGGTAAGAGTATCATCATTTTCTGGTGTCTAAATTGACTTTTTTTCCTCCATTTTATTTGTCCCAGAGGCATATAATGTACAATTGCAAATCTCTAGAAAAATACCGAGTTATCCTCTTCGTTGAAATTAAGATTAGATAGCCTTTATTGTCATTCAGACCGAAGTCTGAACAAAATTGAAGCAGTCATACATACAATACAATACAATAAAAACAACAATAAACACATATTAACATCCACCACAGTGAGTCCACCCAGCATCTCCTCACTGTGATGGAGGCAAAAGTCTTAGGTCTGCAGTTTCTTCCCTCCTCGTCTCCCTCTGCGCTGAGGCGATACCCCACCGGGCGATGTTAAAAACTGTCCCGCGGCTCAATCACCGCGGCCCGGGGTGGTCGAAGCTGCCGCCCACCAGTCCTGCTAACGCAGCCGCTGGCCCGCGGCCGAACCCCGGACTCAGGCCACCGCCGCCAGAACACCGTCCCAGCCACCGGAGCACCGTTCCAGCCCCGAGCCGGATCGCCCTCACGTGAGTACCGTTACCGTCTCAGCCTCGCGCCAGGCCGCCCCGACTTGGGCGCCGCTCCTCCCTCGGGCTGGGCCGGGCAGCCCCGACATGGGCGCCGCTCCTCCCTCGGGCTGGGCAGCCCCGACATGGGCGCCGCTCCTCCCTCGGGCTGGGCCGCCCCGACATGGGCGCCGCTCCTCCCTCGGGCTGGGCAGCCCCGACATGGGCCCCGCTCCTCCCTCGGGCTGGGCCGCCCCGACATGGGCCCCGCTCCTCCCTCGGGCTGGGCCGCCCCGACATGGGCACCGCTCCTCCCTCGGGCTGGGCCGCCCCGACATGGGCCCCGCTCCTCCCTCGGGCTGGGCAGCCCTGACATGGGCGCCGCTCCTCCCTCGGGCTGGGCAGCCCCGACATGGGCCCCGCTCCTCCCTCGGGCTGGGCAGCCCCGACATGGGCCCCGCTCCTCCCTCGGGCTGGGCCGCCCCGACATGGGCCCCGCTCCTCCCTCGGGCTGGGCAGCCCCGACATGGGCGCCGCTCCTCCCTCGGGCTGGGCCGCCCCGACATGGGCGCCGCTCCTCCCTCGGGCTGGGCAGCCCCGACATGGGCGCCGCTCCTTGGCATTTAAGAAATGAAGTAACATCAGCAACCAATCAAACACTCCTTTTACGTAGAACAGTACAGCGCAGGAACAGACTCTTCAGCCCACAACGTCTGTGCTGATTTTGAGGCCAGATTGCATTTCTGCCTGCACGTGGTCTATGTCCCTAAATTCCCTGCCTGTTCAAGTGTCTGTTTTAATGCCTCTTAAACATCACTATCTTAGCTGCTTTCACCCCCCTTCCTTCTGGCAGCACAATCCAGGCACGTACCACTCTGTGCAAGAAAAAAATGCTTCGTAAACTAAACTTTTTCACTGTCATCATTTAGTTACTCCCCCTAGTTTTGGACATTTCGACCCTGGGGAGCCATACTCTACCTACCTATCTTGTCTCTGCCTCTCAATATATGCTTCCATCAGATTGCCCCTCAGCCTCTGATGCTACAGAGAAAACTATCTAAGTTTGTCTAACTTGTTTTAGCTTATACTCTTTAATCTTGGCAACACGGTCAACCTCTTCTGCACCCTTCATATTTTCCTGCAATAGTGTGACCAAAACTACACACAATACTCCAAATGTGGCTACGTTTTATACAACTGCAATATGACTTCCCAACTTTTGCACTCAACACCCCACCAATGCTATTTGCTGCCTTTCCCAATCTAGTTGTCACTTTCAGGAAGTTATGAATTTGCACTCCAAGGCCCTACAGTGCACATGATCGTGCCATTTACTGCATATTTCCATCTTGCATTTGACCTCTGAACCTTCAATATTTCACACTTGACTGGATTAAACTCTGACCATTTCTCTACCCTGCTGAATCCTTGGACAGTCTCCCTCACTTTCCACAACGCTATCGGTGTTTATATTGTCAGCAAACTCACTAGTTAGCTCATTTACATTTTAATCTAAATCATTTACATATATGCTGAGCAAGAGGTTCCTCCAGCCAGATTAACACCCCTCACCATTACTGACTGTCTTCTGTGACCAAACCAATTCTAAATCCAATCCTCCAAGTTTTCAAGGATCTCATGTACCTTCATCTTCTGGATCAGCCAACCATGAGGGACCTGGTTGAAAGCTTTTCTAAATTAATTGTATGCAGCATCCATTGCCCTATCCTCATCAATCATCATCTTCACCTCCTTAATATTTAAACATTTATAAGACATGATCTACTCACCGCATAGCTAGTCTGATTACTCCAAATCGGTCAATGCTATTCCAGATGTGAGAAGTACATATCGCTAAGAATCTTCTTCAAAAATCTCCCTATTACAGATGTAAGGTCACCAGCCTATAATTGCTTGGTTTGTTCTACCGTCCTCCTTAAACATAGGACAAACACTGGCTATCCTCCAGTCCTCTGGGACCTCACCTATGGCTAAAGAGGATACAAAAATCTCTGTTAGGCCTCCAGCAATTTTCTTTTGTGCCTCAGTGATTTTGGAAAGATCCCAACAGGCCCTGGGGACCACCTTAATGCTCTTCAAGAATCCCAACATTATCACAGCCTTGATATTAACATGCTTAAAAATATCAGCTTTATACTATATCAGGGAAAATATCACCTTTCCCTGATATCTCTATCCTCCATTTCCTTCTCCTGGCCAAATACCAATTTTAAAATACTAATTTAGCAGCTTATCCATTTCCTCTGGCTCAAGGCATGGAGTGCCTCCTTTGTCCTTATGTAATCCTATATCTTCTCCGTAGTTACTCTCTTGATTGTCGAACCCACTCTACCACTTATTTCTCTGTAATCTGTTCTCTCACATAATTATTGACCCCACCATCCACCAGCACAAGGATTAATTTAATTTGATCTAATACTCTACACACCTTTTGTAATGTGGGAGGAAACTACGCCACTCAGTGATATCATATGCAGTCTCAGGGAAAATTAAAATAAACTCCACACAGACAAGTCTGAATCAAACCTGCGTCACTGGCCTGTGGGGCAGCAGCACAACCTGATTATCTACTTGTTCAGTGTGAATTCTGGCTCTGTGGAGAGATCATAAAGATTGACCTGTAGCTTAATTTCATTTTAATGAGGCGAATTTGAAATGGTGCAATAAAGGATAGTTGAAATATAGCCTTTGCTTCACTCCAAGTATGCATAAGATCTGACCGTATCTGGTGGTTCTGTTGGTAAAAATCACACTTGGATGAGATGAAGGATGGTGAGAATTGTTGGTTAAGAAAAGAACTGCAGATGCAGGAAAACTCTCTCCCTCCCCCCCCCCCCCCCCCCCCCCCCACCCCTCTCTCCCCGTTATGTGATCTCCCTGAGCCAGGAAGTCCCCGTCCCTCAGACCTGAACCGCACAGCGCATTGTGGAGGCTCGCCGGTCCTCATTGCCTCCTTGAAGGAGTTTCACGTCTTCCTTTCTACTGACTAAACCAAAAACTTGATCCTGTCCCGCCAGCCTTTTTTCAAAATGGCGGGTGCGTCTTCGACGCCGGGAAATACGGTACATACTCTAACCGTTTTACATTTGCCGCAGTCGTACGAGCTATTAATGGTTTCGAATGACTATAGATATCCAGGTACATAACTTGATACCTAAAGCCCCATATATCTCATAATCCCCACATGTCCCTCGCTTAGGATTGTACATATTTAGTATTTGGCTTCAATCAAAATGAACTGCTGGAATGTTTTTGGATACATAGTGCAAGAGTTGGAGATCATCCTTGAAATCTTTTCCTTACAGTCAAGTGGTCATGTACTTATCAAACTACGGGGAATTCCAATAATGTATGGAGATGCATAGCATTAAAGGCTGACAAATAAATAAAAAAAGTTTTTATTCTGTGATACTTAATTGTATATTTACTTTGACGTTCTTGGCTAGGATTAAATTGTACAATCGTGAGTGGGTTTAATTTATACCTATTGATCTAATCTTTTGTTGACTTCAAATGCTGGCTACAATCCCATCTTATCATGTTCTTGTTGAAGCAGAAACATCATGGCTTTTTGAATTTGTTATGCTGGCCTGTTATCCATTGGTGATGAACTGTTTTAAGGTTGGAATGAGAACTGCCAGCCCCTAAAGTTTGTTGTTTTAATGATCTGATACAAACCACACGGCACCTACTTTAAAGCTGTTGTCAGCAGCGATGTTGGAACAGGCAATGCTTTCAGTAAAGTCTGCTTGCAAATATGTCACAAAGCTATACAAGGTGAGGTTAATCTGCATGCAGACTTCAAAATATAAATGAAATCTAACCATTTGTAAATCACCCCTATAATACAGAGATTGGGGAAGATTAAGTTCAAGCCATTGAAGGAGATTTGCTGTTAAATTTGGATGATGATTTTTTCAGATTGTATCTGAAATATAGAAGAACTATGTGTCCTTGTACACTTTTTACAAATGTAGGTACAACAAATATGTAGGTACAACAAGTAATTAGGAAACCTAACCGAATGTTATTGTTCATGGCTCAGAGAATTGCACAAAAAAGTGAGATGTGTTAGCCTTCAGTTACATGGAGCATTGGTGAAATCTCATTTGGAGTATGCATTGGTCTGCTTTGATTGTGGGCTGAATCTTTGAGGCATTTCCTGAAAGGGTGGTGAAAGTAGAATTTTTAAATCATTTTAAGGCTGAGAGATAAATATTTGCTTTGAAAGGTTGAATGGGTCGAGAAGTGAACTGAATTGAACTAGCCTTGATCTTAATAAATGATTGAGCAAGTTTGATCCTAATTTGTAATTGTATGTTTCTTCAAAACTCCAGACAGCCTCCACTGTACAGCCATCTGGATTACAGAAGTCCATATTTACAGAATTCAAAAACACAATCCAAAAATATGAGCAACAATTAAATTTATTGAATTTAAATGTTGGGTAAAATGGAAATAAGTCAACACGTGAAGTCAACGCAGAAGACTAGGAAATGCAAGGTGGAAAATCATGATTTGGACCATTTCTGTAGAATCCAACATCCCCCCCCATAACACTGGGAGTCAAATATATAAGCTTTAATAATGTATTTCATTATCTCATGTGCATTCTATGGTGTAACCCTAATCACGCTACTATCAAAGAACGGATATGCAACAAGGACATTGAACTCTTAGCGGTTAGTTTAAGACCATATTACCTACCCAGGGAGTTCACTGTGGTGGTAGCCATTGTTGTTTATATTCCTCCATCTGCCAAGGCGGAAGTCGCGTGTGACGTGCTGCACACCACTATAGCGGGACTCCAGTCCAAGTACCCAGAGGCGTTCATTGTTGTGTCTGGAGATTATAACCATGTCTGTCTCTCTAAGACTTTGCCCACCTTTAAACAGTATATTGACTGTACAACTAGAGGTGATAAAACGCTGGATCTCTTGTATGCAAATGTCAAAAATGCATACAAATATACTGCACTGCCCCCTCTTGGTCGATCAGACCACGACATGCTACATCTCTCTCCCTCCTACACACCAGCTGCCAAGAGGTTGCCTGTCACCATCAGAACATCAAGAGACTGGTATCCTGAGGCAGATGAAGCCCTGAGGTATTGTTTTGAGACAACAGATTGGGATGCGTTCTGTGAGGAGTATGGGGAAGACATTGACGGCCTAACAGAATGCATTACCCATTACATCAATTTCTGTTATGATGACATCATGCCACCCAGGGTAATTCGTTGCTACCCTAATAACAAACCTTGGATTACCAGCAGCCTGAAGGCCTTACTAAATGAGAAGAAAAAGGCTTTCAGGGAGGGCGACAGGAATAAAATCAAAGAACTTCAAAAGGAACTGAAGGTGAGGATTAAGGAGGGGAAAGAAGCCTATAGGTTCAAATTGGAACGACAGCTGCAGCAAGATGGTGTGAAGCAGGTATGGGCTGGAATGCGAAAGATCACGGGCATGAAGCAGAATGGTGGTACACTGCCTGATGGTGAACAGAGTCTGGCTGATGATCTGAACAGATTCTTCAACAGATTTGACGGCTCCACACCACCCCAGCCTCCCCCACCTGGTCTGCTGACCATTGCTGCTTCCTCTCCACCTCCCATCCCTCTCTCCATCACTCCTGAGATGTCACCTGTACGGAGTCCCCTCTTTCCACCTCCCACTCCACCGGCAGCCCCACCCATGACTCTTCATACTGCTCAGGTCAAGGTGATGCTGGCCAGACTGAAGCCAGGGAAAGCAGTGGGGCCTGATGACACCAGCCCAAGGCTACTGAAGACTTGCTCTTCAGAGCTGTGTGGTATTCTAACACACCTGTTCAACCTGAGCTTGCGTCTACAGAGGGTTCCAAGGCTGTGGAAAACATCTTGCCTGGTACCTGTTCCAAAGAAGACCCATCCCACTCTCCACAATGACTACAGACCAGTAGCGCTCACTTCACATATAATGAAGACATTTGAGAGACTTGTCCTTTCCTACATCAGGACTAGTGTGTCAAATCAAATGGATCCTTTACAGTTTGCATATCAGCCTAACATCAGTGTCGATGATGCCCTCATTTACATGCTGCAGAGGGTGTACACACATTTGGACACTACTGATGCATCTGTAAGGATTACTTTTTTTGACTTTTCAAGCGCCTTCAACACAATTCAGCCCCGACTGCTAGGGGAGAAGATGGAGAAGATGAAAGTGGATCCATCACTGGTACTGTGGTGTTTGGATTACCTTTCCCTCAGACCACAGTACGTGCGCCTACAGAACAGTGTCTCGGGCACCATCTTGAGCAGCACAGGGGCTCCACAAGGAACTGTGCTGGCTCCGTTCCTGTTTACCATCTACACAGCGGATCTCCAATGTAACACCAACAGCTGCTTTTTGCAGAAGTTTTCAGATGATACAGCTGTTGTCGGCCTCATTAAAGGGGGCAATGAGGAGGAGTATAGAGACATAATAAGTAACTTTGTGGAGTGGAGCGCACACAATAACCTCCATCTTAACACCAAAAAAACAAAGGAGATAGTTGTGGACTTCAGGAGGGGGAGGAGGACTCAAGCAACGCCGATCACCATTAAGGGCACTGAGGTGGAGGTGGTCGCTAATCACAGGTACCTTGGGGTGCAGCTTGACAGTGAGCTGAACTGGAAGTGTCATATGGAGGCGGTGTACAGGAAGGGACAAAGCCGACTGTATTTTTTAAGGAGGCTGAGGTCATTTAATATCTGCCAACCCCTACTGTGCAGTGTCTACCATTCAGTGGTGGCCAGTGCTCTGTTTTTTGCTGTGGCCTGTTGGGGAGATGGCGCCCGTATAGCGGATAAAAACAGACTGGACAAACTAATCAGGAAGGCCAGCTCAGTGGTCGGGGCTGAGCAACGAACGGTCCAGCAGGTGGCAGAGGCCAGAACTCTGAACAAACTAGGTTCTATAATGACCAACCCCACTCACCCACTCCATGCCCTGAAGGTGATCAAGAGCAGCATCTTCAGTCAGAGGCTGATTGCACCAATGTGCAAAACGGAGAGACATAGGAAGTCCTGTTTACCAGCTGCTATAAGATTATATAATGCGCATAAATAACTGCACTTTTTTAAATTAATTGTATTTTAACTTGTATTTTAACGTATTTTAACTTGTTAAGTATGGAAGCCATTTGAGGAAATGTGTGGTGTTATGTCTGTCTTGAAGCTGTCGTGGCACTGTAATTTCCTGAAAAGGATTATTAAAGGTATAATCTAATCTAATCTAATTCTCTTAAAGGCAGTAGTAATAATGTCTTCAGTTGGTAGAGATATCAGTGGATATCAGCTGATGATTGGTTTAGGCAGGATAGACTGAATGGCCTGTTTCTATACCTTATGATGCTATAATTTGCTCCAATTCGGTGATGGTTTATAATTTGGAAATCAAATTGTGTACAAGTATTTAGAATGTATTATTAGTAGTAGAATGTGAACAGGATGAGAATTTTTACATAGCCATCAAATGTTGATGGCTGACCTTGGTTGTTGTGCAGTTTCTGTTTTGATCAATGTTTTGGAAACGCCTGATAAGGTTTGAAATTTGAGACCTGCTAAGTTGCCCATTCTGCTATTGTAACGTTCTGTGTAACAATGGATGAACATATAAACATTAAGACTTAAGTACATTCTTTGATTATATTTGGAGAAAGTAAATGCAGAAGGAACAAGGTCATGATGACTTTGTACAAGGTTGGACAGGTGAGATTTAGTCCTGGCACACTTTTCAATACCCCACTTTGGAAATAACAAAAACTCTTGGATAAAAGGCCATGTACATTTATCAGCTAGTTTCAGTGCCAAAAGACAAGATTTTTTCCCCTACTGAGTGAATGACAGACACAAGGAACTGCAAATGCTGGGATCATAGAAACATAGAAATTAGGTGCAGGAGTAGGCCATTCGGCCCTTCGAGCCTGCACCGCCATTCAATATGATCATGGCTGATCATCCAACTCAGTATCCCGTACCTGCCTTCTCTCCATACCCTCTGATCCCCTTAGCCACAAGGGCCACATCTAACTCCCTCTTAAATATAGCCAATGAACTGGCCTCGACTACCGTCTGTGGCAGGGAGTTCCAGAGATTCACCACTCTCTGTGTGAAAAAGGTTCTTCTCATCTCGGTTTTAAAGGATTTCCCCCTTATCCTTAAGCTGTGACCCCTTGTCCTGGACTTCCCCAACATCGGGAGCAATCTTCCTGCATCTAGCCTGTCCAACCCCTTAAGAATTTTGTAAGTTTCTATAAGATCCCCTCTCAATCTACTAAATTCTAGAGAGTATAAACCAAGTCTATCCAGTCTTTCTTCATAAGACAGTCCTGACATCCCAGGAATCAGTCTGGTGAACCTTCTCTGCACTCCCTCTATGGCAATAATGTCCTTCCTCAGATTTGGAGACCAAAACTGTACGCAATACTCCAGGTGTGGTCTCACCAAGACCCTGTACAACTGCAGTAGAACCTCCCTGCTCCTGTACTCAAATCCTTTTGCTATGAAGGATCTTGAGCAAAAATACACAAAGTGCCAGAGTAACTCAGTAGGTCAGGCAGTATCTCTGGAGAACGTGGATGGGAGATGTTTTGGATCAAAATTCTTCTTCGGACTAATTGTAATTGGGCAGAGAAAGCTGGAAGAGAGATGGGGGTGTGACAAAGTCTGGCAAGTGATGGGTGGTTTCAGGTGAGGGGGATTGATTAGCAATTAGGTGATGAAACATAGAAACATAGAAAATAGATTGACAACTCTCTGGGTGAAAACGTTTTTCCTCATCTCAGTGCTAAATGGCCTACCACTTACTCTTAAACCTAGACCCCTGACTCTAGACTCCCCCAACATTGGGAACATTTTTCCTGCATCTAGCTTATCCAATCCCTTAAGAATTGTATCTGTTTCTATAAGATCTCCTCTCATCCTTCTAAATTCCAGTGAATATAAGCCCAGTCAATCCATTCTTTCATCATATGTCAGTCCTGCCAGCCCAGTAATTAACCTGGTGAACCTACGCTGCACTCCCTCAATAGTAAGAATGTCCTTCCTCAAACAAGGAGACCAAAACTGCACAATCCAGGTGCAGTCTCAACAGGGCCCTGTACAACTGCAGTATCCTTGCTGCTATACTCAAATCCTCTCACTATGAAGGCCAACATGCAATTTGCTTTCTTCACTGCCTGCTGTAGCTGCATGCTTACTTTCAGTGATTGATGTACAAGGACACCCAGGTCTCGTTGCATCTCCCCTTTTCCTAATCTGACGCCATTCAGGTAATAATATGCCTTCTTGTTCTTGCCACCAAAGTGGATAACCTCACATTTATCCACATTATACTGCATCTGCCATGCATCTGCCCACACACCCAATCTATCCAAGTCACCCTGCAGCCTCATAGCATCCTTCTTGCAGCTCACACTGCCACCCAACTTTGTGTCATCCGCAAACTTGAAGATGATACATTTAATTATTTCGTCTAAATTGTTAATATATATGTCTTTTTACAATACTGGAGAGTTTTTGACAAACAAGATTAGTATTCACTTTTTTACACCAATACACTGTTCTTAACAAAAATCTACCCATCATGTGAAACCTTATAAATAGCAGATATAACTTAGATAACTTCAGGACCGATAGCGAAAAACATTTTTCATAACAGCCAAATGTCATCGTTTTCCTACCATTTTGGACACCAAAAGTGTGACATTGTGTGCAGTATTGTATAAGCCACATTTAGTCATGAATATTTAATTCATAAATAAACCACATATGGCCCCTCATACATATACATTTTGATAATGGTCTAGGGAAATACCAGGAGAAAAACTACAGTAACATAAAGGTAATACAGTACAGTAAAGATCCCGTAACGGTTGTTGTGCTTGGTGTCCATTGCCACAATGACCATTATCGGGGTCGGTACGCCGTAAGTTAAACCACGGAGGTTCCAAACCTCTAATGCTTTTCAAACACCCAATGAGGTATCCTATGGTAGTAGCGATCTTTGGGTGAGTTGATCCTGTTTTCTTATTTTCCAATTTAATATATCAAAAACATCGTGGTGTCAAAAACGCAACGACCGTTTATGATATATTTTCCGACTTTTTAAAATCAATTTAAAAAAAATTTTGGACAATACAATACAATACAATACAATTTATTTGTCATTTGGACCCCGTTGAGGTCCAAACGAAATGTCGTTTCTGCAGCCATACATTACAAAACGAAAAAGACCCGAGACACAACACAATTTACACATACATCCATCACATCGCTGTGATGGAAGGCAAAAAAAACACAAAAAACTTATCTCTCCACTGCACTCCCAGACATAAATCGGTCATCAAAAATAAGAATAAGCCAATCTTCAATTTGGCAACACACTGTCTCTTGTTAACCTGTCGTACGGACCAAGTCGCTAACTTCATTCCTTCGTGTCAACTTTGGGAAGCTCCGCTATGACCGTTACGGAGATATTTTACTTACAAAAAAAAAACAGCCCAACCTGACGAATCATTGGGCGTCGATGGCTCAAATCCATGAAGTAATGTACCGTTTAGATCACATTGGTGAAAATGCTTGGTTCTCGCTAATAACGTAACGTTCGTTTTCTGGAACACCAACCTTTTAGTGTCCACCGCAACTAACGTTTGTGTAACGCACGTTGCGGTGTCCACTCGGATGCAGTATTCTACTACATGGGAATGAAGTGGAAATGGTGTTTGCAGTTTTATTGTACCATGTGGTATTCATAAACATAGAAAGGAATAAGAAATACGTGCACTTACTGTGCCAACCAGGTCACTGGTGGACATAGAAACATAGAAATTAGGTGCAGGAGTAGGCCATTCGGCCCTTCGAGCCTGCACCGCCATTCAATATGATCATGGCTGATCATCCAACTCAGTCATGGCTGATCATCCAACTCAGTCATGGCTGATCATCCAACTCAGCCACGCCACAACTGTTACACAAAATGTATTGTTGTATTCTGATGCCATTTTCAGAAACCTGTCATCAATATGCTATCTTATATTTGTTGTTAATCATAAACCCAATAAAGTGCTTGTGAACTTTTTTAAACAAAATTTGAAATTTGACCCCATTGTCACATTTTTTTGTGTGCAGTAATGTAAAAAGACATATATTGTAAATAACTGGGTCCCAGCACTGAGTCTTGCAGCACACCTGACTGCCATTCTGGTCACTGCCTGCCATTCTGATAGGACCCGTTAATTCTTATTCTTTGCTTCCTGTCTGCCAACCAGTTCTCTGTCCATGTCAATGCCCTACCCCCATTGCCATGTACTCTAGTTTTGCACACTAATCTCTTGTGTGGGACCGTGTCAAAGGCTTTTTGAAAGTCCAGATACACCGCATCCACTGGATCTCTCTTATCCATACTTTAGTTTAGTGATACAGCGCTGAAACAGGCCCTTCGGCCCACCGGGACCACGCTGACCAGTGATCCCCGCACATTAGCACTATCATGCACCCACTAGGGACAATTTTTACATTTACCAAGCCAATTAACCTACAAACCTGTACATCTTTGGAGTGTGGGAGGTAACCGAAGATCTCGGAACAAACCCATGCAGGTGACGGGGCGAACGTACAAATTCTATACAGATAGCACCCGTAGTCAGGACCGAACCTGGGTCTCCAGCGTTGCATTCGCTGTAAGGCAGCAACTACCACTGCGCCACCGTGACCGCCCACTTGTTACTTGTTACATTCTCAAAAAATTCCAGAAGATTAGTCAAGCTTCCATGTTGAATTTGACCAATCCTGTCACTCCTTCCAAATGCGCTGTTATTACATCTTTAATAATCGACTCAAGTATCTTCCCCAATACCGATGTCAAACTAACTGGTCTGTAATTCCGTGCTTTCTTTCTCCCTCCTTTTTTTTAAAGTGGGGTTACATTGGCTACCCTCCAGTCCACAGGAGCTGATCCAGAGTCTATAAAACATTGGAAAATAATCACCATCACCAATGCATCCACGATTTCTAGGGCCACCTCCTTGAGTACTCTGGGATGCAGACCAAGAGGCCCTGGGGATTTATCTGCCTTCAGTCCCAACAGTTTACCTAATACCATTTCTTGACTAATGTGAATTTCTTTCAGTTCCTCACTCACGCTAGATCCACAGTCCCTTAGTATTTCTGGAAGATTGTTTGTGTCTTCCATAGTGAAGACAGAACCAAAGTACTTGTTTAACTGGTCTGCATTTCCTTGTTTCCCATTATTTAATGAAGGGCTATGAGATAGGCAGAGAAGAGGCGAATGGTAGATTTTGCAGTCATCTTTAAAATTATGGCAGTGAAAGCACAAATGCAATTACACTGGTGGTGAATTGAAGACCAAAGACTGTGATATCAAAAAACAAAAGTTACTTAAAAGGAAGAAATTACGGTAAATTAATTAGAGTTTTGCTAACTTGAATGCTTACCTCCAAGAAATAATTAAAGGCCTGAAGGATACCTTTAAAATTATATTGGGGAGAAAAAAATAATGACATGGAATTGGTGTGCAGGAAAATAAGAACTGACCAAGGAAGACTAAATTCTTCACATGTATTCTTCACATTACCCTCTTAATACTCTAAAACTTCTGTTAATAAATTCACAACTATGTTGGTTTTGCACTAAATAAAATTCACACTTCATTTATTGTTATGTTTGACGCAGCAGTTTTAGCCTCTAGTGTAATTGAAAATTTATTTCTGCATCAGGTCAGATCTAGGTCGTTAAAAGAAATGTGAATTTATTCATGTATAGTTACCTTTTTCCTGAAAGTGAATGTCAGTGAATAACTGCAACAACAAAAAAAGCATGTGACTTCGTTTTATTATCGCTGCTCTCATGTTAGAGAACATTGGTGCTATTATAACTTTATGATTTTAAGAATAAGGTTAAGTGATCAGATTCATTAAATAAGTTACATTTGGATATTAGGTTTCAAGCATTATCTGTTGCTTTAATGTGAAATAGACAGAAAAATCCACACAACAAATGTTTATCTGCCATTAAGGCCAAGAGTTTTGTGATTAAATAATGTATTATGCCTCATGTCAGTTTAAGTAATTGTTCAAGAAAGTTTCAAAAATTCAGAGTGAGTGTATGTTAAATTAATTGTGCTTTCAGTCTTCCCCAGTACCGCTTGTGTTCAGGTATATGAATACATGATTTAGTGCTTTGAAGCTTAAATAGGAATGTTTGTTATAAATCTGAACTGTATATTTAACAACTGCACGTAATAAAAACTCCGGATAAGGTTGTTATAGAAAAGTTGGTGCTCAGGTGACTGTCTCGATGATATAAATGACATTAAAGTAATGTCTGCGAACAAACAGTCTTCTAGTCTTCTAATATTTCACTTAGATGAAAACATTTGTGAATCATTAATCAAACACAAAACATTTCATAAAAGTGAAGAACTGACTTGTATATATGGGCATACAAAGTCACATTATATAAAGTCATGTAAATAGAGATCAGTAATTTGAAATAACGAGTGTGAGATGGGGGGGTGGATCAACAATAGAAAATGCGGAGGTGCTCTTCTTGACTCAACATGGAATGGCCGGCGTGGGAGCGGAGTGTGTTCTTGACCCATGTGCGCAACTCAAAAGCCTTGGCAGAACCTGACAGGCTGCATTGCGATATTGAAAAAATCTGGTTTGCCATTTGTTACATGCCTTCCTCCAATACTGTAGAGAATTGCTGTTTCATTGCTTTGATTAAAAATAAATGCTCAAGTGCTTCAGATTTTGTTTTAAATCTTGTGGATTCATTATCCTCCTGATAAATATTTGTCACATAGGTTCAGTGCATTTGATGGTCTGAGAATAGTTGTGTTTTGTGCCACGTTCGAAATATTGATCTTCAAATGTCCTCTCAATCGACTAGTTACTGTTCTGGAGCATTGAAAAAGCTGGTGAAGTTCATCGATGTCTGCCTTTGAGAATCATCTCCCATTCAAAGATGTATTCAATGTTTCGTTGAAGTATGCCATCCTCACCAACTCCCAGGAACCTCTGGACTATGACGGCTCAAAGCAGAGAAGGGGCATCCATGATGCTATTGAGAGTCTCGAGGCTGTGCATCAGGAGCACTCCAAATGGAAAACACCACCACACAAACCACCCACCTGCCCACCCCAAAAGCCATCTCCTGGCCCATCAGTGGAAAAGCCTATGGTTCCCTCATTGGCCTCATTAACCACATGGATCCATAGAATCGGAATGGGCATGAATTAGAAGCACATAGATTGATGTTGTCATGGCATTTGCAGCAGTCAGAGGTTTGCTAATTCTCTGGATGAAGCATCACACACATTGATGTGCAGTGATACATGGAGAACTAGTTGATAATCTCTATCCTACACATTAGTATGATACACACTTTCATGCATCCCAGTAACGTTTTTAATAATAATGTACACCTCTCAGTGCATTTTGAGTGTGCAACAATGCATTCCTCCCTCTGATTCTATCCCTAGGGCTGTGACGTTCAGTTTTATGACCCGAAAGAGCTATAGAAAATGTAATAAACGTTTTGGGTGTTTGGAAAATATCCAAGTGGTAATATTTACAATTACTAGAGGCATCTCATGGAAGGTGGAAGCAATTCCATATGTACTTTTCTGTGTGTCGTATCTATGAAGAACCTTGTGGTCATGGAACAGAACAGGCCCTTCGGCCAACCACATCCATGCTGGTGTGTTTACAGATCTACACTAACCCTATATGTCTGCATTAAAATTGTATTTTTGTGTCCTTTTAACTCCTTCATTTCCCTCGCTTGTGTCCTTTAACTTGTATACTTTTGTTTTGGAATCCCCTATCATAGGGAAAAAAATCCTGGCCATCTACCGTAATCTTTTATACAATCAGATCACTCCTCAGTTACCTCCACTACAGCTATCAAGTCCAGGCTTCTGATCTCCACTCCTTCCCCCCCAATAGATTCTTTGCACTCTCTCCAGTGCAATCACATTCTTTAAACTTTGCTGCAAAATTGTATGTTGAAATGAAAGAATTAATTTGCTCAAACTTTTCACTGAACATGTATTGTTAGATTTTTATGCTGTTTTGTATCACTAGTGTCAAAGGGTTGTAACTGATTTAAACCTCTGCAGAGCAGGGGATTTCTCCACATTTCTTTGGTCTGCATTGTTCTAAGGTCAAGACAACACATTGCTTAGCCATAACTCATGAGAAATATTTTCCCTGGCTCCACAGAAAAGTGACTTTCATACCTTATAGTCGGTTGGCCTGTTATTCTTTAAATTTCAGAGTAAACAAATAGTAAAGTCTAATGCATTTCAGGTTCTATAAACCTGTCACTGCTTTTCATCACTTGTCTGAGTTGCAAGTCTTAAAAAGTAACTGGGAATACAAGTAGACTAAATAATTGTGTTATTTATAATTCCTTGTGGGTTGGATTTGAGTTTTAACTCTATCAGTTAAACCCTTTTTAGGTTCATTTGTGAAATGATAAAATGGATTTTTGAAAGACCTCATTATGTAGAAATAAGTGAAATAAGTTGCAGTATAAACATGTGAAGACATGATTAATACTGATATTTTAGTTTTTAAAAGACAGTCAATCAAATGTGAAAGATTTTTCCATCTCTCCTTTGTGTAATATTTTAAATCCAAGAGTGGCGCTGTTTGGACAAAAATATTAAACACACAATTTTAAAATATTTATTAAATCTTAGTGTTGCTATCAATGTTTAGACTTTTTTTCTTTATTACAGGTTATGTTCGAAAATGTTTCAACGGCGTAATGAATCACGAGTAAATAGTGTGGGCTCTAAAATGACACTGCAAGAAACTTGTATCATAACTCTTCATGAGTTTGTTCTCTCTGTTTATGTAACGGCAAAATGTATTCTTAAAATAATTGGGACAAGTTATACACTAAAATAGCAGTTCTGAATTTAAACATAAGTTCAGACCAGATGCGCTAGTATTGAATTTTGTAATTTCAGGGTATTTAGTTTTCTTGAAGAATTACGTTATTTTTTTTAGAAAATAATGATATCTACATTGGAAAAATGGGCAAAAGAACAAACCGGAAAGGAATTTTGGCTGGAATGTTTGAAAACATCGGAGCAGAGTTTTAATTCTTTATTCCATTCTTGGAGACTGGGCATTCTTGGCAAGGCAGCATTTATTGCCCATCCCGAATGACCCTTGAGAGGTCAGCGTGGGCTTGGTAGGCTGACTGGCTAATGTCCATGCTGTATAACTCTAATTTGTTGATGCTACACTCATTCAGACAAGTGGAAAGTCTTCCATCAGTCCTGAATTGTGCTTCTAAATGATGGGAAAGCTTTGGATTATCAGGAGTGAGTTGGTTGTTGCAGGATATCCAGCCATGATATTTGTGGTTGATCCACTTGAGACATTTGTCAGTGGTGTCCCTCAGGATGGTGAGGTACTTGATGATAAAGCCAAAGAGGGTGTCAGCTTTGATCAGGAAGGAGAATTACAGCAATTTGGACTGAATAGCATTGTGGAAGATATTAAGAAGTTTCATGAAATTTGATTGAATATTGAAGTTACATTATTAGTAGACAGTTGCATGATATTTCAGGAGGAAAGTTTGGATCACAGTGTTTTCAATGTAGCAGTTTAGTTGGTTGATTATCTCACCTCAGCTCAACAACAGTACAGATCTTTGAACAAACATGGAGTTTAATCTTGTTGGCCTGGTGCTTGTCTAGTCGCAGCTTTGCCAATTGTACAATGCTGTGGGTATCATTATTTAAGAATTTTTCAGGGATGCAATAGCAATATTAATAACATTAAATTACAATTAAAGTAGCTTCAAGAAATTATATTGTTACACAAAAATATCTGGTGGAAAAAATGATAAAGAAAACATATTCTAGAATGGAAGATAAAGATGTAGATATTTACGCACAAGTTGGTTCTTTGCCTACTGCTGTTCATTCTGGTCCTTTCAGGGAAATGCATGTCAACGTATTTCATGATTTTGAGGACCTTCAAAATTATGGAGTCTGTTTTCCAAGTGAAAGTCATGGGGGTGTGCAGGTGAATTTTTATTCGTCATGATGACTGAGAAGCTGTAATATGCGATTTATATGTGGAGGGAAAAGTTGCTGGAAGTGCTTTGATTTTTAAATAGGTTTGTAGACTTTTTTTAATGTCACATAGTGGGGAGTTAGGAAATATTGGCTGCATCATAAATTTGTTTGTTACTTGTGAGTTGGAATATAATTGAGAAATAAATTATACATAATACAATTGACAATCAGATGCAAAGGATCAATTAGAAAGTTAAATGGTTATTAGTGAGGAGGATGAGGGTTTATTGGGCAATGCATATTTCAGAAAAACTTGCATGAAATGTGTGTAACTAATTGATCAATAAAGATTCCATGCATGAAAAGATGTAACATTCAGACGAGAGGATAATAAATTTTGGGTGTATGAATTTGTAAAATCTTCATTCTATAATTACCTTTTCAGACCGAAGTTTAAAACACTTTTTATACATAAATACAATTAATTGTTCAGAAATTCAGACCACCAGGTAAAAAATAAAATAAATATTAAAATCAAATAATTGATCTCTAGTGGCAGAGATTTGGTTAGGTAGCACAGAAATTTATTGAAGAGGATTCATCATGTCAGATAATAAACTTTAGCTGATATAGCAACACAAGAAACACAGTTTATTAGACATTATTAAAATGTTATAGATCCAAGTGTACCACAGAATTGTACGCCAATTAGATTCCCTTGTTTGCAGTAGCACATTGAACATGTTTTATCTTTGAGCAGCATCTTGAGATTAGTTCTGCAAAAAATGGCGATTTACTTTTTTTTAATTTGCAAATAAAAATGCTTATTGATAGCAGAAGCCTGTGTAAAAAAACTTAAAAACATCAGAAATCTTTACTAAATTGTTAATATGGATTAAAGGCAGTTTATAATTGGTCAAGTCTCCTGAATGTTTATCTGAAGCAACTAATTTCTAGTGATATCACTTTGGTTACCTTAAGTGTGTTTATTTTGGGACAGCATGATGATGCAGCTGGTAGAATTGCTGCCTCACAGCATCAGAGACCCTGATTCGATTCTGATATTGGGTGCTGTCTTTATGGAATTTGCACATTCTCCCTTTGACCACTTGGATTTCCTCTGGGTGCTCCTGTTTCCTAGCACATTCCAAAGACACAGGATTGTAAACTATCCCCAGTGTGTAGGGAGTGTATGCGAGAGTGGAATAACATGGTACTTGTGTGAACGGGTGATCTATGATCGGTGTGGACTGGGTGGGCAAAAGGGCTTGTTTCCATGCTGTGTCTCTAAACTAAAAAACTAAACTCTTGTGAGCCAACGAAAATTGGATTTGGTGGTCTGAATTGTTTACTCTGCTGTTGTTTTCCTGTCCCCAAATTGCCCACCAGTACTGGTCAAAATGGGCAGGCTTGGATTACCTGTGAAAAGATGCAAAGTATTTGTCTTGAATAGAATTAAATCAATCTATGTTAGTGTAATGAAATCCGTCAGTGGGGCCGCTAAGTACTTGACCAAGTTTGAAGAGAATCTACTGGTGTCTTCTTTCACAGAAGACAAAAATTTAATGTTGAAGCACTGCCTTTCCTCCAGCTCACTTCTTCTGAAGTTTAATTAAATACTGCTGCTTTATATTGCTGTGTATTCAGCTCAATAGAAACCACATTGAGTCAGTAATATTCTTAATCTTTAAAAATGAATTTATTTCAAAAATAACAAACGGCGTCTCGCAAATGATTAGAATGCCACACACTGCAGCCTGTTAAAAATGTTTTATTTTTGTTACCATCTTTTTTTTCAAGTTTGTTGGTTTAATTTCCCTATTTGTTTTAAAAGCTTTCTGTTAATTTGTAGTTTAAAACTTCAATTCCTTGTTAATTTTCATTTTAAATGGCCTGTCTATCAGTTCAATTTGTACGAGTGGATTTCTATTCCTTTTCAGTATTATTATCTAGATAGGCAGGGTAGAATCTGTGCAATCCTGGAGTGATTTTTGCATCAGGGATGATATAATTTCCTATCCAATGCACAATTTTGGAACATTGTAGATAAACTGGGACCTCACAGTCCTGGGAAAACCAGTCATTGGGTATTGCCAGGATAATGTGGTTATATTAGCGCTCTGCAAGTTGAGAATAAACGACAAATGAGTGAAACTTGTCTTGGCCTTTAAAGCACTCAGACCTGCAATTACTCTTATTCAAAATATTGGCTTCTGATCCCTGCCTCTCCTCTCACTGACTACCCAAATGCTTTTTTGATTATTGCAACCCCACAATCTCCAGCACACACAAAATGACTGAGTATATTTTCATCCTCAGATGAGTATCTCTCAGTTGACTATCCAACCATTATCATTATGTTTACCAACTTCCACATTAACATTTTTTTTTCATCTCCATCCCTGCTTCAAATCATTTGCTGCTGTAAATCTTTTGTGTGCTTTCGCCTTCTTCAAACTGGAATATTCCCGTTTCATGTTGTATCAACTGTCACTGAATCAATGCCCATCCATTGTTCTATCTGTATAATATTTTTGAAAATCCACTCAAGGTGGGAACTTTGCTCAAGATATTTCCACATTACAACAATACTGACTATTTTCATAAAGCAGCAGTCCGGGTAGGTGTGTCTGAAGTATTCTATCACATTGGAACAAAGAGGTACCTGTAAAACAAATGAAAATAACAAGGAAACTGATTCTATAGGATATAATTGTAACTTTTTTGTGGAGTTGATGGCTCCAAAGGGCCTCTTTTGTCCTAAGCTGTGCTATTTTCAAAGGATTATACTATTTCCTTCAGAAGACTGAGAATGAATAAAGTAATTAAACTTAAAAACTGAATATTGGTTCTGCAGTAATAATTGTGGGCAGTGTGACTTTTGTTTACTAACTATAAACCTTCAGGTGCTAATGAGAAGAAGTGTCTCCCTCCCTATTCCCTCTCCTCATACACTGCCTATCAGAATATTGTTCAGTTTGGCTTTTTATTGTTGCATGTACCGAGGTACTGTGAAAAGCTTTTGTTTATGTGCTGTCCAATCACAGAACAGACTATACATGATTACAATTAAGCCCTCCACAGTGTACAGATAAAAGTTAAACAGTTATAAGGACTACAATGAGGTGGATGGGTGGTCAGGACAGCACTCTAGCTGAGGAGAGGTGGTGTTGTAAATGAAAGCTTTACAGAAAATGATTCTGACATCAAAATATATTTAAATAAAATCTGAATAAACCATCTTAAGTTTAAAGTTGCATTACTGTACCATCTTATTCTTGGACAGTTGCTCAGCATCAAGTATTAGTTGCTTTCCTCTGATTCGAGAAGTTCTGAGATGGCCAATGAAGCCAGTGTAGGAATGGCAGATTCTTCAACAAATGAGGCAGGCAGTCCCTGATGGATGGATGGGTAGCTTAAACAAAGCCTTTATTAGATCCGAACAAACGGTCTGAAGGTTGTCAGAGCCGTTTGGGGTTGTCCTTCACTTTGGGCTAGGGATTCTTAGGCTTCAGTATTTTTCCAAGAAAGCTTTGGGAAAGTGTTTGAATCTTCTCTCCACCCGCTAATTTCTTCTAGTGATTGAGCATCCATGACAGGAGGCTGGAGTAAGGCATGCAGTGTGACCTGCCCAACATAGCAGACTGAGTATAACTAGGGTCTCAGTGCTAGTTGCTCCAAGCCTGGGACAGAACACTGAATCAAACATCAGTCTGAAGAAGGGTGTCGACCCGAAACCTCACCCATTCCCTCTCTCTAGAGATGGTGTCTGTCCTGAGTTACTTCAGCATTATGTGTCTACCTCCGAGAGAACACCGAAGTTGAGTCGCCTATTCTTCATGTGGATTTGGCAAAAGTTTTTTTGTGGTAGTGCTGTGTGTTGCCTCAATCAAGCTTCTCATGGGGATGGAGTTAATCCACAGGACAGGACTTGAGGGAAACTGCTCAATTTAGGATGGCTGAGCTGTGCAAAATCAAGGCCACATCAATCTCTCTGTTGTTCAAGATGCAGTCTGCAGACAGCGCTTTCATATGCACGTGTTCAGAGGCTGGGCTCCATGTCATTGTCACTGAGGCATTTGAGTGAATGAGCCTTGCTCGTATCAGAGTTGAAGGAAAAAATGAAACCCTGTTGGTATTGACAGATTTCAAAGGATTTCATGAAACATAATTTTCATGAAGATAGACAAAAAAGCTGGAGTAACTCAGCGGGACAGGCAGCATCTCTGGAGAGAAAATATGGGTGACGTTTCGGGTCGAGACCCTTCTGAAGTCTGAAGAAGGGTCTCGACCTGAAACGTCGCCATTCCTTCTCTTCAGAGATGCTGTCAATCCCGCTGAGTTACTCAATCTTTTCGTGTCTATATTCGGTTTAAACCAGCAACTGCAGTTCCTTCCTACATAATTTTCATGAAATTACATTGTAAATCAGAAGGTTGTGTGATGATAATGCTTGAAATAAGCTCATTGATGCTTCATTTGGGATTTATGCTCTTTTAATGTTTCGCTGTAAAATTTATCTGTTGGCGTTTTTAAGTATAAAGAACAATAAATACCAAACCAATAATTTGATCAGATACCAGAGAAAGCATTTGATAACTGCCCTTCCCCAGGACAATTCCAACTTGAAGCCACTACTGCCTTACGCCCACTTTCTTAGCATCTTTTTTGCTGATATTTGGTATTATACCTGACTCCAACACAGGATCAGAGATATAATTAATGTTGAACAATGGCAATATTTTTGCTGTTTGGACAAAATATTTTTATTAAGGATTAAAATGTGGGATGTATTTCCATTCGAATTTGAAATAAAATATTTCATTTCACTTTAATTGGATTTGGGATAATTGACCTAATGCGCACAATTTAAATATGATTTTAAATTAATTATCAAATTGAAGGTGTTCAGACACCAGAGGCATCAAATGCTTGATGTTGCACTGATGAAGCACCCTATCTAATAACAAATTATTTTATCACTTCCCTGGCTCTGTTGCATCAAAACTATGTATGTAAATATGAAGCTCTATCCTTTATTAATATTTCTGGAAGATTTTAAACCTTGTTATTAGAGGAAGTATTATGGAAGCAATTCAGAAACTTATCTAGACCTATATGTAAAGTGGGACTTCTATTGTTAACACTTTGCTAATACTGGATATCTTCTTGACCCACTGAGTATTTATAGTACAGGTGCACAACCTTTTATCCAAAGGCCTTGGGACCAGACACTTCTCGGATTTCGGGATTTTTCGGTTTTCCGAACGGAAGATTTTTAGCGTAGATTTTAACATGTGGCTCAGTGGTAGAGTGCTCGGCTCGTGACCGCAAGGTCGCGAGTTTGCGCCTCGATCCCGGCAGTTACCCGGTCAGGGCCGGCCTTTAGCCGATAGGACCTATTTCTCCCAATTGGGCCCCGCGCCTAAGGGGGCCCCGGGCTAGAGTAATCAAATCAATTGGAGCAAAGATCTTATAGCGCGCAAGATGGTCCACTCCTGCAAAATACAATGAACTGACGCGTAGTCCGCACCGGAGCGTAACCTCCGTCATTTCAGTAACCCCGACCCGACTTCAGTTATGCCTCTCGCAGCGTTGCGGGGGAACAGTTTAGGTGTTGTTAAATGTTTTAAATGTTTTTTATCACTTCCTTTTTAAACGGCACATGCCTTGTACTTTTTAAACGGCACATACTGCAGATGCTGATTAAACCGAAGACAGACACAAAAGGCTGGAGTAAATCAGCGGATCAGGCTGCATCTCTGATGAGGAATACGTGACAATAGGAGGAAATAGGTGATATTTCGGGTCGACTTTTTCAATAGCTGCCATGAGGGGAGAAGCGCCGGTACCAAGAGCGAGCGAAAGCGTGGACAGACGGACGAAAGCAACGTTCATAGAGCGGCGTTGGTAGACATTTCGGGTCGAGACCCTTCTTCAGACTGATAGTCAAGGGAAAGGGAAACGGGAGATATCGGCATATCTTCCATTCACTTGTCCTTAGTACCGTCCATAGCTCTTGCTCCTCTTTCCCCTGAGTCAGTCAGAAGAGGGGTCTCGACCCGAAATGTCACCTACAAAGATCTTTGGTCACCTATTCCGACCTATGATCGTTGCTTTTGTCCGTTCTGTCCGCGCGTTCGCTCGCTCTTAGTGCCGGCGTTTTTCCCCTCAGACTCCGCCAAACAAACACACACACAGCATGTCTGGCAGATCGCTGCGGGCTGAGAGAGAGCAGAGAGGTAGAGGGGGAAGAAAGGGGTAGATGGGGAGGGGGGTGTGAGGGGGAATGGAGAAGGGGGAGGTGCCCTCACGCTCCCGGGGCAGCTCTCCCGTCCCTCTAGTCGCCGTGCTTCACGCACACAGCCCCGGCTCCCGCCCTCCCCCCTCTCTCCAGGAAGACACGGTGAACAATACACGGAGGGCCGGGCCGGGGGTTGCAGCAACGTTTACAAACCTCGGCCTCAGCTCATGCCCGGACCCAGGCATCCGTTCCCGCCGCTGGACCTCTCCCTCCCTTCCCTCCCTCTCCCTTCTCTCCTTCTCCCCTCAGACTCCGCCAAACAAACACACACACACACACACACACACCCACAGCATGTCCGGCAGATCCTTCCTCTCTCTTTTCCCTTCTCTCCCCTCCCTTTGCCGAAACCCTTCCTCAGACTGATAGGGGGGACTGATAGGGCAGTCTGAGGAAGGGTTTCGGCCCGAAGCGTTACCTATTTCCTTCGCTCCATAGATGCTGCTGCACCCGCGGAGTTTCTCCAGCATTTTTGTGAATCCCTAGACCTAGTTCAGTGAGCGTCCACCGAGGGTCACACGGAGAGGTGACCGCGGAACCTCTCCGGGCGACCCTCGGTGGACGCTCACTGTACTAGGTCTAGGGATTCCTACTCTCCCGGGCAATACACCCTCCCTTTTTTCCAGGACCGCAAATGTCCAATTTTCGGAGCTTTTCGGTTTCCGGAATTTCGGATAAAAGGTTCTGCACCTGTACTTTACTTTTATTTCATATCAACAGTCCCAGTTTTTGTAGCTCAAGGCCTTGTTTTATGTGTATTTAATAATGTATTCTTTAGTTCTTATTTTGAGATATTTACACCGATTGCTAGAATCTCCCATGAGAGGATGTTTCATGGAAACCTTTTAATGTCCACCCTTAAGATCCCTCAGGATCTTGTACGTTTCACTTGGTGAATATCTTGAAATGGTAGATTGTGTGTTTATATCATCTCGATTTAAAATTAAATTATTAATAACTATTTAATGATTTGAGAAATTTGTATTTATCTATTTTAAATTACGAATATTTTGGTTGTTTCTTGATCTCTGGGATGCAACAAGAGTTTTTGTCTGGAAACTAAAACATGTCTTTTCAACTTACAAATTTTCACATAAGGAAACTCTTCATGAATGTGACCCTTTCATACATTGAGGAATATCTGTGGTCAGTAAAATTCCGTGATAGTGAAAATGACTTACTTTCTTCAACAAATTTGCAGGAGGGAACGTTGCGTGTTGTAAAAAGATATTAATGAATATACATAGATCAATAGATGTTAAAAGATTGTATGTTTCAATTGTATTTTTTTAATTACATTTTATGTAGAAATGGTCAGGTAAGGTAAGACTACCACTGTTTTGCAAACAAAATACTGCAACATATATTCCCATGTTGCCTGCACTGCACAGTTGGATATCAAAGGCTACACAGTTGGATATTGCAAGATATTTTTCTATTTGCCAACACCTCCCCTTCAGAGGGTTCACAGCAAGGATTTCCTGCTTTAACTGGGCTGTATTTATCCAGCACAGTCTTTTAGGGATGCAGAAATGAGACACAAATTCTATAAATGTTCGTATAAGATAGTGTTTGGGAATAAATATCCCAGGATAAGGCAGGATGAGTTTTCACCAGATAATGACCACTTTTATAGCGGGAAATTTGATTAAAGGAAAAGACATTCTGGCTGAGCTGGGTAGATAAAAATGCTGGAGAAACTCAGCGGGTGCGGCAGCATCTATGGAGCGAAGGAAATAGGCAATGTTTCGTGCCAAACCCCTTCTTCAGACTGACTCCTGGCTCAATGGGAGACTGAAATACAGACAAATAGATAAGCACCTGCTTTCTATCCTTCAATGAACTAAAACATGCAAGTTAAATGTGCCATTGCAAGAAATGCCCCTTACATTAATGTTCATGCCATTGTCTAGGGTAGTCCTGTGTGACAAGTAAAATTATAGTATTCCCATACTGCAAAGGGAACTGCCAATTTACGTTAGTAGCCCCTTTTCGAGTTTTGCTTATTGAGTTAATTGAATTTTAAACTTATAAATAACGCATACTATCTTGTTTGTTGATATGCTACTGATGTGTAGTGTTCATGACAAAATCGCAAGACCTATATTATGACATTGGACTAAATTATCAAATGAAAGTCTTTTATTTTGTAATGGTTGAGATTTTCAAACAAAATCTCCCATAAAATGTTCCATGTGTTCCATAAAATTCACTGTTCATTAAATGACATTATTACATAATCTATGTTTATTTGACAGGTATTTATAGTTTTAATTTAGCCAATAGAATTTTCAGCATCAAAGTCAAATAACTGGTCCGTAATTGAAATGTTGCATGTTTAGATAGGAATTTCTATTGTGATTTGTTAACATGATAAAAAACAGAACATTCTGTATGTTCATAGTGCATAGCATATCCACAGCAAACTCTGGGGAGTGAATTGCAGCAGTCTGTTTGTTAACAGCACATGTGCTGTTACTTGTTAGACATGTTTTTTGACATAATAAGGCCAATTCTAACTTGCTTTACCAAGTTTGATATCATATTGATTGCGTTAGCTTCTTGAAATTCTAAACATTTAAATTATTTAAAGGAATCTCTAACAAACTGATTCAATAATCGAAATGGTAATTGATGCAGTCAATTTTATGATGAGCTTAACAAAAGAATCCTGTTGTTTGTAAATTCTCATGGTTTATATACATGCTTTGCTTTAAATTTGGATGCGGTTTTTCCCCCCCTTCCCTGTTTTCTGATTAGATTCTCCTTTGCACTTGCCATTTCCCAAATACTGACCATGGTTGTAGACAGGGATCTTATACCCAATGCTTTACCCATGCTGTGTTGAATGTATTTATTGCAAGGATATAGATAATATGGTTCGGGTTATTCAGGCATTCCTTTAATCTCTGCCAAAATGCTTGACTTTATTTAGGAATTTTATTTAGGTTTGGTATTTGGTAAGCCATTTAGTCTTGTACATGTAAATATATATCTGCAGTATCAATTCTCTCCATATTCTCAATCACTCCCCCTAATTTTTACTGAATACACACAAAGGACCAAGTTGCAGCAGCCAGTCAACGCATTGACCCACATGTCATTGAGATGAAGGAGGAAATCCGATCTTGGGGACAATTGATGTGTTCGCAGGGAGACTGTGCAAAATCCACACAGACAGGACCTGATGTCAGGACTCTGACTATATGATTGAACTGAGATCACTGGAGCTATGAAGCAATGTCCTTTGCAGCTGTGCCATTGTGCCAACTTTGTTGATCTATCTATTGTTATTTTTAGTGAAACAATATCATAGAAAATAGGAGGAGGAGGCCATTTGCACTTCGAGCCGGCACTGCCATTCATTGTGATCATGTCTGATCATCCACAATCAGTAACCCGTGCCTGCCTTCTCCCCATATCCCTTGGCCTCCACTGCCTTCTGTGGCAGAGAATTCCACAAATTCACAACTCTGTGGGTGAAAAAGTGTTTTCTCATCGCAGTTTTAAATGGCCTCCCATTTATTCTTAGACTGTGGCCCCTGGTTCTGGACTCCCCCAACATTGGGAACATTTTTCCCACAGCTAGCTTGTCCAGTCCTTTTATAATTTTGTATGTTTCTATAAGATTCCCTCTCATCCTAAATTCCAGTAAATACAAGCCCAGTCTTTACACTCTTTCCTCATATGACAGTCCCACCATCCCGAGGATTAACCTCGTGAACCTATGCTACACTGCCTCAATAGCAAGGATGTCCTTCCTTAAATTAGGAGACCAAAACTGCACAAATTACTCCAGATGTGGTCTCACCAGGGCCCTGTACAACTGCAGAAGGACCTCTTCTTCTTCTTCTTTTGTGTGGCGTGCACAGCCTAAAGGTGTTGGACAACTTGTTCTATTTGATCTTCCGTTTGTGCACGTCGAGTTGATTGCATTAGTCGAAACAGGGCGGACCACGTGAAGGCTGCAATCTTCCACCCCAGAAGGACCTCTTTACTCCTATACTCAAATCCTGTCATTTTGAAGGCCATAATGTCATTAGCTTGCTTCACTGCCTGCTGTATCTGCATGTTTACTTTCAGTGACTGGTGTACAAGGACACCCAGGTCTCGTTGCACTTCCCTTTTCCTAATCTGACGCCATTGAGATAATAATCTGCCTCCTTGTTCGTGCCGCCAAAGTGGATAACCTCACATTTATCGACATTATACTGCATCTGCCACGCATCTACCCACTCATCAACCTGTCCAAGTCACCCTGCAACCTCCTAGCATCCACTTAGCAGTTCACACTGCCACCCAGCTTTGTGTCATGTGCAAATTTGCTAGTGTTACTTTTAATCTCATCATCTAAATCATTAATATATATTGTAAATATTTGCGGCCCCAGCACCGAGCCTTGAGGCACTCCACTCGCTACTGCCTGCCATTCTGCCAGGGACCCGTTTATTCCTACTCTTTGGTTCCTGTCTGCCAACCAATTCTCTATCTATGTCAATACCCTATTCCCAATACCGTACTCCAATTTTTCCCCCCAATCTCCTGTGTGGGACCTTATCAAAGGCTTTCTGAAAGTCCAGATACACTACATCCACTGGCTCTCCTTCATCCATTTTACTTGTCACATCCTCAAAAGATTCCAGAAGATTAGTCAAGCAGGATTTCCCCTTCATAAATCCATGCTCACTTGGGCCAATCCTTTTTCTGCTATCCAAATGCTCCGTTATTACTTCTTTAATAATTGACTCCAGCATCTTCCCCATCACCAATGTCACAGGTCTATAATTCCCTGTTTTCTCTCTCGCTCCTTTGTTGAAATGCATCCACGATTTCTAGAGCCACCTCCTTCAGTACCCTGGGATGCAGATCATCAGGCCCTGGGGATTTATCAGCTTTCAGTCACAACAGTCCACCCAATACTTTTTCTCGCCTAATGCAAATTTCTTTCAGTTCCTCTGCCTCCCTAGATCCTCTGTCTTCTAATACATCTGGGAAATTGTTTGTGTCTTCCTTAGTGAAGACAGAACCAAAGTACCTGTTCAACTTCTGCCATTTCCTTGTTCCCCATAATAATTTCACCTGTTTCTGCCTTCAAGGAACCCGCATTTGTTTTTTGTAATCTTTTTCCTTAACATACCTAAAGAAGCTTTTAATAACCTTCTTTATATTCTAGCCTAGCTTATCCTCGTACTTCCTCATGTAGTGTACATGCACATGGAGTCATACAGCATAGAAATAGGCCCTTCGGTCCAACTTGCCTACACCAACCAACATGTCCCATCTCCCATATAGTGTGATATGTGATCCAATTTTTAGGCTGTTTTGCAGCATTTAAAATAAAAGCAACATGCTTTTAGGAATGGGACTGGGCTAACAACATGTTTACAACCTGTTTTGCATGTATGTTTTATAAAGAATATTGCACTGTTGGTATATTTTAGAATCTGTCATACAATTTTCTTTAAAAACATCTTTAAAAGTTTCATTGGAGTTCCCCTCATTTTATTTCCGGTCGTTGATATTTGTTTACTTACAAAAATTAGACCATTGCAACTCTGACTGGTAACTTACATCCAATGTTTCTTTTTACTTTTCTTAGGGCCAGTACTATCCATCCGAATTATTGTGTCCCGAGACTTATAACTGGGTGCCCATTGAGAAGTGTAGGGCAAAGTTAGACCAATCTGAATATAGCCGGCTACATGAAAATCCAAATTCAGGTAAGTTTGCAGTCTATGATGAATTGAGCTGCTTTTTGCTATTAGTTTTTTTGTACCTCTAACTGTTCTGCTCCTAAAACTTATAAACATTTGGGCATTTTCAATCCCTTGGAAGAAATATGGATGTCTGTGATATTTATCTCTATGTATTTAATGTTTGCTTTTCTATGTAGCAAAATGTTAGTCATTGTTCTATCGATTTAATATCTTCTGTGATATCAATTTTTATTGATGCTGAATAGAAAGTATAACCTTAGGTTTTTTTCACCATTCAGTTTCAAGTGTAGCATTTGGGATCTGGGAACTGCATTCATTGACCTTCCCCATTTGTCCTTGAGAAGGTGACTAAGAGATACCTTCTGGGGAAGTGACTTGCACAATGTTTGAAGGAGGGAGTTCTAGGAATTAGACCCAGTAACAACGATGAAACTGCAATATATATCCAAATCATGTTGGTGTGTGACGGAAGGAATCTACATTGGTGGTGTAACTATGTCACTGCTTGTAGATGGTGGAAAGAGTTGATACGATGTCTTGCCTCATGAAGGCACAGGCTACTTTATTTGCTGAGGAGTTGCAACTTTTTTGGACATAGTGCAGTAATCAGTAAGTATAAAACATACATGCAAAACAGGTGGTAAACATGTTGTGAGCCAAGTCCAATATGCATGTTGCTTTTATTATATTAATAAAGAAATTGAAATAATTGGGTCCATGCATCAGCCCTAAGGAACTCCTGCCACGATAACCTGGGGCTGGGATGATTGACTTGTCTTCCAGCAACGCAACCATCTTCCTTTAAAGTATGACTCCAACATTTCAATATTTCCCCTTGATCTCATGGACTTTAGTTTTACCAGGCTCCTTGATGCCATACTCAACCTTGATGCAATGGGCAATCACTCTCTTCACTGGCATACTTCAATTTTCTTGGTCTATGTTTGAACCAAGATTGTGATGAGGTGTGGAGCTGAGTGATCCAGGTGAAACCTAAACTGTGCATGAGTGAGCTGATTATTGTTGAGTAAGTCCTGCTTCCTAGCATGAGATAAAAAATGTTTCATTGACCAGCTGCGCATTGACAGTTCTCTTTCTCAGCAGTACTCTGCTGGATCGAATTAGCCCTGCTTTTTGCGGCCAAGACACCGGTCAAATTTCCACCTTGTTGGTAAAAGGCTGGTGTTGTAATTGTATTGAAATAGCTGAGGGGAAAAATGCAGCTAGTTCTGGAGTGCAAGTTCAGTCTTGCAGCGAGGATGTTGTTTGGTCACATAATCCTTGCACTAGCCGGTGATCTTGTGATTTTTTTAAATAAATCAAATTGGTGGGTATCTATGGTAGTAGGGATCTTGGGAAGAAGCTGAGATGGATCAAACCTGCAGCACTTTTGGCAGAACATGGTTGCAAATGAACCAACCTTGTGTTTATAGGTCAAAGGTTGGACCCTGCCATCATTGAAGATTGGAATGATCTTGAACCCTCCTGCGAGTCCATTATTAGTTATGTATATATAGCAAGACCACAGACCTATTTCTGATCCACCGGTGGAGAGTTTGCCTTGTTCTCTTTAACACTTGCCATGTTTGCTGTCTGGCATGCATGTTTCCTGTGTTGCTGCTGCACCAGATCAGCACCTTGTTTGTGATGTGCCTCATGCTGCTCTTGGCATGTCCGTCTGCACTCCTCGTGGAACTGGATTCCACCCAGAGTAGTCCCCTGATCAGAGCTTATTCTATACTGTTGCCACTGTTTTTTCCAAGTATTGCTCAACCTGGAGGGGAATCAGTGGAGGATGGTGCATGGTAATCTAATCTTTGTTTACCTGATGCCTTTAGATTTGGAGTCACTTTAGGCATGGAGTCACTCCTCCTACCTACATATAATAGCACCACCACCTGCTGGTGATACCCAATGTACCAGCGAATACGATGGAGGTCTGGCACTGCTTGGCTAACTGTAAAGTCCATTACATAACTATTCTGTGCAATAACTTCTAAATCTGAACAGCAGTCATTAGATGTAAATGGGAGGGATTCCAAGGTAAAATTATTAATTTTAGATTTTCATTTTGAATTATATGCCGTAACTATGTAGTATCATCAAACTTGTTATTTTTTTTAAAGTGTGTATAATTAACTCCCATTTAAAAAGCATCTTATACCTTAAGAGACATGATAGGTAATTTACTCAAGTGATTTTTTTTTTCTCTTCACCTGCTGAAATCCCTAACAAGCTTATAATGTGAATCATCACTGCCGGACCCATGTGGCAATCACGTTGAATGAACATCACAGAAACGCCATTGTTAAAGAAGCCCTTTGAGCACACTCATCTGCAACTGGCCTTTCCATTACTTTCATTTACACAGCCAGATTCTGAACTGGCCTCAAAGGCAGGTGTGTAAAACCAGTTAGATGCACGAAAGTAAATAATTTACTCAGCAGCTAGCTAACCGATCCACTGAGTTCCTGCAGTAGTTTGTGTTTTGCTCAAGATTCCAGCATTTGCAATCTCTTGTGTTCCCCAAACTAAACAATTAGCTGTTTTATTTAAGTATTTATTCAGAAATTATCTGTTTTGCTGTCATAATTAATGGTCTATTTTACCCTCAATGTTCAAGCAAATGCAATAAAATAAAAAACATACAATTCCAAGAAGGGATCAAAATTGGTAAACATTTTTGACTCTTACTTATTAGAGACCCAGCATGTTGCCCTTTTCACAAAAATACACTGGGCAGATTCCCGGTACACTTTTGCACATCATTGTTAATATTCAGAATCGGCAAAAGGCAATGAAAAGCTGCAGTCTTATTTTCACTAATTTAAGGGTAAAATTTAAATGTTCTCTAGCAACTGCTTTTGACCTTGTCACCTGATGTTGTGTGAAAATGCTTCCATGAGATGTTGCTATTTTCTTGAGTTTATAGTTGATCACAACAATCAAAATACGAGGCGCCTTCAGTTAGTTGGATACTATTCCCCAGAATTCACTGCAACATTTGTGATTTTGATAATGAGCACTATTTTTACAAAAGTATTATCTCATTTAAAATGATTCATCTTGCTGCAAGGGCAGTAATGTCATAGTAATATATTGTGTACTGATATTCATGTGTAATGTATCTCAGCTCTTCCTATTTAAGTTAAGAACATAATGAAACATAAAAAAATCCATGCCTACTTTAATTTTCTTTGTTATGTGTAGTATGCTAACAATATAATTTCAAGTTTATTTCATACCATACAACCTCATAAAAGTATTGTCATGCCTTTGACATGGAGAAATACTAAATCTGAAGTTGGTAATCAACCTATTCTTTCTCGGTAAAATCTATCTGAACTGAAAGTGAATTGTGGTCCACCAGGGGCGGCGAACGATTGGCAGCCCTGCCAACAGTCTGTCTGTTTTTTTGTCTTGTTTTAATTTTTAGTGTGCATTAAAAGTCTGTGCAAATGTTCTCTGGTTTGTTTTATGTGGAGGGAGGGGAAGGGTATTGGGGGAAACCTTTCTTCAGTTTCTTACCTTGCCGGAGATGCGATTGTTTTCCGGGTCGCATCTCCGGTCGCTCTGCGGCCTAACATCGATGGAGCTGGAGGCCGCCTCGGACTGACTTGAACCCCACCGCAGGGCGTGGACTTAACATCGGAGTTGATCCCTTGCCTGGGATCGCTCCAACCGCGGCCTGCGGACTTTACGTCGGGAGCTCACTGTCTCGGGAGAGGCTAGTCGGGAGCTCCAACGACGCAGAGGTTCAACCAGCTCCAACGCGGGGTTCGATCGCCCAGCTGATGCGGAGGGCCCAAACGCCACTGGCTACGGGAGTCCTCAGAGTGTCAGACCTCACAACATGAATTCTGATTATTTGTAGTCTCCATCCCAAAAACGGCTGCACCATTTAAATGAATTACTTTATCCCAGGAAAGAAGTTTCATTATGCATAGGCATCATTTCGGGTCGAAACCCTTCTTCAGACGTATGAAGAAGGATTTCGGCCCGAAACATTGCCTATTTCCTTCGCTCCATTGATGCTGCTGCACCTGCTGAGTTTCTCCAGCAGTTTTGTCTACCTTCTCTTAAGATGCTGCCTGACCTGCAGTTCTTTCATCAGTTTGTTTTTCAGTCAAGATTCCAGCATCGGCGGTCTCTTGTGCAGCTCTCCAGACAGTGGTGCTGATTCATGCATCTGTGCTTTTAATTCCAAAACTCGTTACTACTTGAAATAGTTCGCAACGGCTCGTTCACGTTTATATTACTCACTGCTCTCTCCATAACTCCTGAAGGATGTTCCATGCCTCAGTCCTGAATAAACAGACCTGTTTATTATTGTGGGGCCTTGCATATGTGTGGCGCCTTCTCGCCCACGTTGGTTTTACATACAGCCTGTCACCGCTGGCGACTGGCCAGCAACCTTTACAAGAAGGTGTCTTGCTCAGCTAAGTGTTGTTTGCTCTTTGCTTTCTGTCGTGGGATTCAGTAGATCCTACAACTGGTGACCCCGTTGCTATATGCAACCTTCCATTTAAGAAATATATTACGAAGAAAGTGACACTGTCAGTCGACAAAGTAAAACTCGACGTCCCAACTTTTTTCAACCACGCGAGAGCGTGATTTTCAATACTAGAAGCTTGATTGCACTTCCTTCAATGTCACGAGCCAACGGACAAAATTCGGGTTCCTAGCAGCTCAAATTCCAGAGCAGATCGCATGGGAAGTAGAGGACATGCTCCTTAATCCTGAAGAAATGACGCCATGCGACGTGCTTAAATCCGCTATCTTGAAGCGAACGCAGCTCTCGAAGCAAGCCCGCATTTCGGAGCTGCTGGGAGATGATAATCTTGGCGAAAGAAGGCCATCACAAATGCTGCGGAGATGGCGCAGGCTGGCGGTAGACGAAGAGATTGACGGCGATGTCTGGAAACAGAAGTTTCTGCTGGGGCACCTGATAGGTATGTTTCAATCGGCCAGAATAGACGAGCTCACAAAACAATCCGACATTGTAATGCAACAACAGTAAAGCCGGAAAATGCACAGCAGGAACAGCAAATTGCAGCACTCACTGCGCAAGTTGAGGCTTTGGCAGCCCAGTAGAACCATCCCCGTTTCAGGTATAACGCAAGCCTTGGGGGACGGGGCCGAGGCGACGCCCAATGAAGCATTCTATTGATTTGCCTTTTTTTTGCTATTCTCCTTGAATTCATTCACCCAGTTGTCTATGCAATGAGAGAATTAAATAATTTGATATCAGAATTACAAATTACAAAATATTCTGCTTCGAAAACCTGTGAGTATATAATTCCACTTGCAGTACCACGGCACTTTGTGTGAATGTAGTTGTGGAGGTTGCAAATGAAATTCAAGGATGACCTAGGGCCCAGGAAGCCCAGGTTTGAAATGTGTGATTTTAGCATGTGTGCAGTTGCCTCGCCTGGGGGCAAGGATTGGAACACAAAAATTGTTGTTCTGAGAGGACCACAGATTCCTGCACAACGTGTCTACTGTCATACATCTGACCCACCATCTCAGCTCTCCAAAAGAAAGATATATTGCTATTATGGTTCATATCATTGTTGCTTCTGCAGCATTTTTGACATTGAGGGTTTCTTCTTGTGCTGCAGTGGACAGCATTAAAGGCTGCATGATGGTTGAATTTAGAAGTATTATACTGGAGCTCACTATCACTTTCACATCAGGAAAATTCGGGGATCGTTGGTCGGCGCAAACCCAGTGGGCTGAACTGCATTTCCGTGCTGTAACTCGAAACTAAACCACTAAAGTAAACTAAACCACTTATGCCAGGTTACTCATTGGGTTGAGATCATAGCTAATGTCCTCGTGAAAAGCTCGTTTTTAAGTTAGTGACTATTTGGATGAGATAAGGTCAACTTTTATTGAGAAGGTACCTTCATCGTTGAGCTCTTTTAGGATAATCTGCAATTAATTCAACATAACTGAGAGCAGCTTTAATCCCAAAATTATTAAATTTCTTAAATATAAATGGTATATTGGGATTTAAACGTGTCTTTGGATCAATAGTCTTGGTTGCTTATTGTTAATCGAGTTACTTAACTCTTACAGTAGATTTCTCTAAGTTTTATATTTAAAGAGAAATTAACAAATTTTGCAAATCATTGTGGCAAATGATTTTCATGATAGTTAATTTTCATTAATAGTTTCTTTTGTTATTGGTTGTCATTCATATTGAACCTAAATAGGATCGGGCAGGAGCAGTCTTAAAAGATTTCAATTTAATTCAAGTGCTGCTGCTAATAAACCTTCGCCCATGATACTGGTAGCAGAGAAGTAATTCCATAGTGAACAGATCTCAATCTATCTTTACTTCCTGCAACCCATTACCAATCTCAGTGCACCAATTTATACATTTCACCGGTTAATCTAATCATGTATTTTAGAATGTGATATACATATTTCATGGTAAAATAGAATGTATTTAATAATAAGTTTGAAGGCTTTGAGTTTTTTCTGCCTATTTATCCTTATTTACTCTGCATAATTTCAATTTGACAGGTTTATTTACTTTACCCCCCTGAAGGTGAGTTTTTCATCTGAGAAAATTGATTTCAAGTAATGCTTCAGTGCTTTGCAGGGAAGTCCCAACTGATAGATCAATGCACAGGACCAGAGAGCTTCACTTTAATTTATTGTTCCCAGCAATTTTTATTTCTTCTTCAGGTACTTGAAAGCAGCAAATGTTATGAAAGGTCTTTTGATTTTTTCGAAGACATTTGGCAAGCAAATCATATTTTGTGATAATTTGCGTTACATTTTTATTTCTCTTAAGGGTTAGGACTCTGAGGATTGGAGAAACTAGAGACTGCAGGTGCTGGAATCTGAAGCAAACGATAAATTACTGAAGGAACTTAGTGGGTCGAACGGCATCAGTGTTGGGGGGGGGGAAAAGGATTATTGACATTTCAACATGAAAAGTCGACGATTTCTTTCCCCCCACAGATATCGCTCGACCTGCAGTTTTTTTAATTCAAAGAATTGATCTGTCTGTCACAAGGGTATTGCATAAAGTGGAATTTACAATCTTAAGCACCCAATCTTTAAAATATAACTCAACAACTAAACTTGATGTTTTGTTTTAGAAATGGTTCACAAAACTTCAAGAAAATCAATTGCAAAGCCTTTCAGATGCTGGAATTTGAAATTAAATGTTGAAATTGTACTAAAGGCAGCTGAGATTATTGCAACTAAGAATATTTAAAAATACCTTCGATAGATGTTAAATTTGGTTTAGCTTAGAGATACAAGCCCTTCAGCCCACCGAGTCCAAGCCAACCATCAATCACCCATACACTAGTTCTATGTTATTCCACTTTCACTAGGGGCAATTTACAGAAACCAATTAACCTCAATTAACCTTGGAATGTGGGAGGAAACCCATGCGGTCACAGGGAGAATATAAACTGTACAGACAATGCCTTTAGTCAGGGTTGAACCCTGGTCTCTGGCAATGCAAAGCAGCAACACTATCACTGCGCCACTTTGCCGCCCCCAAAGATGAGCACATGCCAGAGACTGGAACTTGTTAGGAGCATCTCCTGGGCCAAAATGTTATCTGATGGGAATGCTGCTTAATTCTGGTATGAAATTTATTTTCTACGTTCCTTCCTGCTGTTCAGTACACTTGCTGTCCTGAATGTTGTTGTACACAGCTTGAACACTCCTGTGGTTTCATCCGTGATCACTTTTAAACGGTGAGGTAGAATAGTGTACTGCTTGATGCATGCTGTGCACTAGTTGTGCAGTTATGAACTGGCCTTTGCAGATTTTACTGCATTGTGGAGAGTCTGTCCATTTGTATCTAGCAGTATTGGCTTAAGAATTGTCAAGTAATGTTAGCCTTTTCATTTGAAAACAAATATCGTACCTGATTAGTAATATTTTTATGTTTGCTGCCAAATCCAGAGGCATACAAAGTAAATTTGCCTCCCTTGCAGTTTTTAATATATCTTGTTTGTTTTAGATCCTGATACACTATAGCTTGGTAGAGAGTAGAGTATGCTATAGGCCACCAAATAAGGATATGAAGAAAATTTACAAGCAAGTTTCAGTAAGGTAGTAACATTAAATTGATAATAGGTGATTTCACGGAGCCTAATATAGATAAGGAACTCAGCAGTCTAAGTAACAAAGATTGGAGGCAAGTTCCTTAAATGTGAACAAGAGAAATGTCTTGTTCAATATGTTCCCAAACTAACCACGAAGGATCCGTCGTTCCGGAAGTGGCGGCGCCTCGCGGCAGCGGCCTCTGCAGTCCGTCTGTCTTTTTTTCTTTTTTTTTTGTACTGTTAGTGCATCTTTTTGGTTGTAGTTTATATATTATTTTTAGCTGTGTATATGTGGGGGGTGGGGGAAACTTTTAAATCTCTTCCCTGTACGGGGGACCCGACCTTTTCCCTGTCGGGTCTCCGATGTCATTGGGGCCTAGCACCGTGGAGCGGCCTATAGCCGGAATGACCTGGGGGCTCCAGTCGCGGAGCCTGCGGACTCACCATCGTGGGGCTGGCCGGCTTCGGTGCGCGGAGAGCTGTGGTGGCTCGCGACTGCGACCCGACTTCGGAGGTTCCAGCCGTAGGTCCGGCGGACGATGACATTGGGAGCTCGCGGGTCCCTGGTGGGAGACCGCTTTACGGAGCTCCCGCAACGGCAACTTCTCCCGCCCCAATTGCGGGGTTGAAGACAACCCGAAGCGGGGTCTTACATCGCCCGGCGTGGCTTTAACGGCCGCGGGACTTGCCATCGCTTGCCCGCCGGGGGCTCCAACATCGGGACCCGGAGCAGGGCCTTACATCACCCGGCGTGGCCTTAACAGCCGCGGGGCTTACCATCGCCCGCCGGGGGCTTTAACATCGGGAGAAGAAATAAAGAATGTTTATCTGGGAGATTAAAGAAGTGCTGAATTCAATATCACAAGATAGAATGCAAATAAGGAAAAGAATAAGAAACATTCAAATATGGAAATAATTGAAGGATGGCCAACATCAGTGAGTTGGGAAGTAATCTAGCCCATGTACATTTGAATCAAAGATTCACAAGAAGGTGAATACCAAACAATAGGAATGCTTCAAAGAGGAGATATTTTCGTTCTGCACAGCCAACTCATTAGGGTGAAGGGGAGGGATACCAACCGTGTTGTGGTTTTCCCCTGGCTGAGAACTTGAACTAGTGGTCACAATCTCTGAATAAAGGATAGCCATTTAGCAATGAAAAGAGGATACATTTCTTCACACATAGCCTGAGGAATCTTCAGAGTTCTCTTCCCTTGAAGGTCATTGAGTTCTTTCAAAATGTAGATCAATATGTTCTGGAGATTAAAGAAGTCAAGGAGAAGGGATAGTGCAGGAAAGTGTAGCTTTTCGAGTCTAACTTTAGAGAGTAAATATATCAACCTGGAACCATTTTGGTATTTTTCTTTTCTCCGATCTTTGCATACATCCTAAAATCTAGTGAATGGATGTGGGTGTAGTATTCAATTTCTGTAATAACCAGTTTCTGGAAATGTTCAATGTAACCCCCCCCCCCCCCCATATTGCTACCAATTGTCTCTATTTATTAAGCCCAGGTTCCTATGTGCTTCACTAACCACTCTCCCAACATACTCTGGCACTTACAATGGTTTATGAACACACATACCCAAGACACTGCTCCCCTCGTCTAGTGACATTGAGTCTATGTTGTCGTTATCTTCGCTCCTCATCATTTGCAAAGATAAAAACCTGAAAAGAAGAAAGCAGAGTAAATGTCAGATTTGTAATTTAATATAGAATTGAGTTGGTAACTCAAATTTCACTGTACATGTGACAATAAACTGAGCCTGACCATGAAACCTTGAACTAAAAACAAAAAATAGAGATAAAGTTCAAAAGGAGCTGAACGGGTACGTGTGTCTCTTTTAGTGGGAACAAGAAAGGAACACAAAGATCTTTCATAAACAGGTGGTCAGAGAAATGTTTCCTCTGAATATGCACTAAAGATGAGATCTTGTGGAAGCAGAATGCATGGCGAAGCTGCTCAACTTTATATCTGTTTTCATGAAAGAGAGGAATGCTGTCGATGTCACAGGTAATGTAGTAAAATAAATTGGATAGGATACGATAAAAATTAAAGGTTGACAAGATTCAAAGAAGAGAAGTTATACATTTCTGATGGATGAATTCTAGGATTTTGTGCGAATTAGGGTAAAGTTGAGGGGTAATTGGCAAAGGCTGTCAAGACGATATTCCAATCATAGTTACAGATAGGAATGGTCAATATTAAGAATGGTAAACTCTATGGGTCAGTTGAGCTGACTCTGGTGATGAAAGATCTTAGACACATTAATCTAAAGAAGAATTTTGACTGTGGTAATATATGGGTTAATAATCAGTAAAAGCCAGATTTATTTAATGATGTTGGGATAGAATAATAAAAATAATTTTCTCCTGGTATTAAAATGCAATTGAATTGTGACTTTGTGTCCTTCTGCCAATTCTATCCTTGCCCTCTGTGTATGATGTGCAATATAAATTGAAGTATTCACGTTGACATCAATCAATGTGATCTTACCCACTGAAGTATTTCAAGTTCATTGTGTGAGGTTAATTCAGTTGCAATCTTTGATCGCATAATGATAAAGTGGGAAGATGAGGGAAAGCAGCATTAAATTAAGCATGTGGATCTTCAAAATCAAAGTCAATATTTCAAGTCAATTAACGTCATTTAAATCCAAAAAACAGATCTGAGGACAAAACCACTGAATTGTCAGAAGAACCAGTCTAGTTCACGTGTTATTCAGCGTAGACAATCTGACATCTTTACGCAGTCTACTTATCTGTGACTCCAGACAGTAGTGCTTATCTTGTAAATGCCCTTTAAAATGGCCTAATAATACACTCAGTTGTACCATTACTGCTGCATTGAAACATCAACAGTTAAGCAACCTCACAACCAACTGATCATATTAAAGTGTCATAACATGTATGCTGTATCCAATTGTAAATAGTTGACATTTAAATAAATAATGACAGCAAGAAATCCTGTACTAAAGTCTACATATATTAACAGAAATACTGAATGGGTGATGAATTTAGTTTAGTATAGGGTGATACAGCGTGGAAACAGGCTTTTCGGCTCACCAGGTTCGCGCCGACCAGCGATCCCGGCACACTAGCACTATCCTGCACATACTAGGGACAATTTTTTTTACACATACACCAAGCCACTTAACCTACATACCTATACATCTTTGGAGTGTGGGAGGAAACCCACACGGTCACGGGAAGAACGTACAGACTCCATACCGACAGCACCCATAGTCGGGATCGAACCCGGGTCTCCGGTGCTGCAAGCGCTGTAAGGCAGCAACTCTGTGCTGCGTCACCGTGCTGCCCTAATCTTTGCTTTTTCTTGAGATCCCCATCAGTACACAAACTAGACAGCCAAATATGTTAACTACATGTGAGATTCCAAAATGGCTCATAACACTGTATACAACAAAGATCCAAATACGGTATGACACAGCAAGTCCTGCACAAGGTACATGTGGTATTCACAAGATTAACTTTTGAAATTTCCAAAAACTTGAACAACTGCAGTCAATATTTTTTCACAAATCCAGTGGACTTTAGTCCAACTGAAACAGTGCTTGATAAGCAGATCCATTCTCTGTTCATAGAAAATGGTATATTGGTTAGCTACAATTAACTATATTTTCTAATTTGGTGGAATTGTCAACCTAGATAATAGATACTGTATCTCTGTACAGAATCTATGTAGATGGATTGGAGAGAATTATCTCCTCTGTAATGAAGATTAAGTACTTGTCCTATTGATGTTAAACTGCAAAAGGGACCAATCAATCATCTCACAAGCAGCCAGTAAATTATTATTTTGATGTTGATGGTTCAGTATGAAATGCTGACCAGAATATTGGGAATACTTCCTGCTCTTTGAATGCTACCGTTAGATCGTGCAAGTAAAGAAACCACTTCCTAAGGAGATTAAAAGCTATAAACTAGGACTTGGTTTTCAGTAAATGTTGTTATTCAGTTGCAAAAATGTGGCGGATTAAGTTATTTTAGTTGCAAATTAGACAAACATAAATGTCCTGGGTTTATGCTCTGGTTTCCTCTCATACTCCAAAGACGTAAAGGTTTGTAGGTTAATGAGCTCTGGTAACATTTGTAAAAATGTCCCTCGTGTGTAGGATAGTGTTAGTGTATGGGGTGATTGCTGGTCGGCGCAGAATCGGTGGGCCAAAGGGCCTGTTTCTGCGCTGTATATCTAAAGTCTACAGTAAAGTCAAGTCAAGTCTAAAGTCCTAAAGTTAAATTAAATGTATGTTTTCCATTTAAACTGATCTGTCCCGTTATAATACCAGCTGCTAGCCAGATGGTTTATTATTACGCAGGATACTCTGGAATGCACAATCACACTTTTTTTTCTTAAACAATAAGTATTACCAAGTCACAGATATTGGGCAACAAGTGTTTTCTCTCTTGGGTATCAAGACTTTCAGAATTGAAAACATCAGCTAGATATTTATTCATATTGCATTCGTAAGCCTGGTGTGTGCAGCAGTATTGTCTGTCAGGCATCTCCTAAATATCTCAGAGCCTTACAGCATATTATGGAAGCATTAACTGCAGTAGAGTATGTGAAGCATTCTGTGAAGTAAAGTATCTGAAAACAATCAATTTTCCAGTAAAATGGCTGACATTTCTTTAATGTCAGACATTTCAGGAGAGATATATAGATTGTGAAACAAATAGACATGCTTGATAAGAAGGGTAGATTACATTAACTGCAATAAGGAAGTATATAAAGAAAATATATAAAAATATATATAACACTTTAAAAAAAAAATTTAAATCTGATAAATATTTATGCTGGGGAATCGCCCACATCAATGTGCTCCCCTCTGAGCTGGCAAGATTAACTCACATTGTATTAATAATTACGCCTTGTTAAAAATGCATACTCAATTAATTGTGCATTAATTTAAAGGACCATTTGCTACGCAGTAAGGTCTTAAAGAATGGGGAAACAAAAGGCTAGATATCATTTGTGGAAAGTAATTACGGAACAACGTTAAATAATAAATATATCTTGATTTATAACTCTGTGTATCTCTTTATACAGTATACCTGCTGGCTCTGTACAAGTGAGAGATGGTATTGTTTCCCAGCAAGGATGATTATCCAATTTGAATTAAAAACAAGATATCAACCTGCAGTTTGTAAATAACCCAGTGTCATGTTCATGCTTAAATACTTAATTAGTTCGATGTTGTATCTAACTTACCTTGCAGTATTTTCGCTGTGAACCTTGTTTGCGACCTTTTTTGATTTAATCCGAATGAATAAAATATCTGATAATCTTTGAATACCAATCATAGACTGATTTTGTTTTGCAAGCTAAGTTTCTATTTTTACAATTCTTTATAAAACTGCATATGCAGTTTCAGTTTACACACATGAAATAGCTAACAATGTGTTTCTCAAGAAGTTATTAGAAAAATGCATGCTCTGAATAATAGATTTAATGCACGACATGTAACAATCATAAAATAAGCCTGAATGTGTCTCAGATGTCTCTAGAGTCTATCAATTTGAAGTAAAGCTGTTTGCAGGAAATTGTGGGGGCTTATACATGAAATGCAGAAAACTAGTGAGGAGGTAATCATTCAGTAAGGAAGTCAGTTTTCCAGTACCTGAGCATCTATATTTCTGCACAATAGTAGCTGTATCTCATTGCCAAAAGTGCTATCTTCCAAGTGAGATGTTACATGGATAGACAATCATTCAGATGGAGATAAGTATCCATCATATTTCTTCTGACATTCTTTCCTCAAGAAATACCATCAAAAAATGTAACTGGTCATTTAATGGGACATATTGTCCAGAGTACTTTGTACTCAGCGATTTATAGCAGATTTGTTTTTGTTTTGCTAATCCTGACTGATATAGAGGGTTCAAATGAAAAATGCATACATAGTTAAAATCTATAATCCTTTGGAAATAGTATTTTTCTAGAAAATACTAAGCAAATTGTAATATTTAATGTTTATGGATTTTTAATTATTTTTTATCCCTCATGTTCTTTTTAAATAAAGCCTTGCTTCTATCCCCAAAAATGTGTATTGTAGATTTAAATTTCTGACATTTTTATGCATTTACGTTTAATTAAAAAATTGCTCAATAATGATTTAAGCTTATTCAAAATTGTTGGACAGGGCCTGTGTTAAACCATGCATGTTGACAAAATATTGTGAATGCCCACTGTATTCAGTCTTTCTAAAGCAACTATTGCATTCTCTTTCAGAAGATGAAAACCGTCTCCAAAACCTGAATAAAGTTCTGATACTGTACAGGAATACAATGATGCCTTATAACATCTATCGGAGACGGCAGAAGAGAGCTAATGATGAAGCTGTAGTACAGCAATATGCAAACCTGGTTGGACAGACCTGTGCAGAACGGATGGTGCTTTATCGAAATTAATCTTTTTAATGTTAAATATGTACAATTAAAATAACATGTCATACTGAGTATAAAAATACATAGCATGTTAAACATAGTTTGCACACAAAGGTGTCTTACACAACATTTGCTTGGATATATCATCCTCAAGTGTTTTCCAGGTCAGAACAGGTCATTTCAATTTGCTGGAGGTAAATACATATACTTCACTATAGACATAACGTTGTCTGAAGAAAGATCCTGACCTGAACCGTCACCTATCCATGTTATCCAGAGATGCTGCTTAACCCACTGAGTTACTCTAGCATTTTGCATCTTTGAATTGGGTAGGGAATTTCACATTAATCAGAGGCCCTGTAGGTATTGTGGTATGCTAGAATGTTGCTGTAGAAAACTTTGTTTAAATGTTTAAAATAGACACAAAATGCTGGAGTAACTCAGCGGGATAGGCAATAACTGGATAGAAGGGAATGGTGACATTTCAGGTCGAGACTTTTCTTTGGACTGAAGAAAGTCTAAAGAAGGGTCTCGACCCAAAATGTCACCAATTCTTTCTATCCAGTGATGCTGTCCCACTGAATTACTCCAGCATTTTGTGTCTACCTTCAATGTAAACCAGCATCTCTGGAGAGAAGGAATGGGTGACGTTTCAGGTTGAGACCCTTCTTCAGACTGATGTCAGGGGAGGGGGCGGGACAAAGATGAGTTCCTTCCTACATATTGTTTAAATGTTTTTTTAAATATTCTGCTGAATGGAAGCTGTACATAAATCCACGGCCTCTCTGCCAGGTCAGAAAACAGGAAATAATGGATATGCTTTTATTATATTAGCTCAAATAGAAAAGTGATGCATTGAGAATTTTCGCGACCTTTGCAAAGAAGAATTCAATTTTTACTCCAAAGTGTGTTTGGAAAGATTAAAATTTGGGAAAAGATGTTTTATAAAATGATCGAGTAATGGTGTTGAAAACTGATGAATTGGGAAAGAGAATACAGACCTAACCACTGATCAAACAATGTACAAAGAAATCTGGGTCCATGGTTACTATATGTATGGGCAACATTATTATAGACGCATTGTATTCACCTGACAATTCCAAATAAATGCAAATGCTTCTCTGGGATGTATTTAGTTTTTTTTTTATGTAAAGTTATGGTTGATTCACCTTGGGCATATTTTATAAACACATTTTCATTTTTAGAAATTACTGAGACTTTGCAAGTTAGTCTAAGAATTTGATAGAATGCCCCATTGGTATAGTGCTCATTGCATTTCACGTTTGTCTATATCATAGGCAAAACCAGTTCTCAAATCATATTAAAAAGAGAGATTGGATTGATTAATTCATTGTTATAGGTACAATGAAAATACTTGGTCATATGAAGCTGACAGTGAATGTATAAATACAATATAAATACCGCAACGGTGCAAAACGGCATAATAGTACAGAGATGGTACTGCATTCTGAAGTAGTGCAAATAAATGGTGGAATGCACAATAATAAAATAACCAACTGAGGTAAAATTATGACAGTGTATGCGGTTACACCTCAAAGGGGTGTGAACGAGGTGATTGCTTCAGGAGTTCAATAGCAGTGGGAAAGCTCTACTAAAGTCTGGATATCAGGGCTTTCAGGTTCCTTTATCTTCTCCCAGAAGGTAGAAGGGAGAAAAGGGAATGGCCATGGTGGTAAGCATCCTTCACGGGTGCATAACATCAGTCTTTGTGGTGTAATGCACCCATGAAATTGGACTTGATGGGAAGGAAGTGCCAATACCGTGATGAGACCTGGCTGTGTTCACCACTTTGGCTGCAGGTTCAGGCAGTTAAGAGCAGACCAGTTGCCATGCCAGGCTCAGAATACTTCCTGTAGTCTAGAGGTTACAGATAATCCTCGTGGACATGCTGATGCTCTTTCTTAATTACATAGGTGTGAAGGGACCCGATTAGGTTGCTGGAATTATGTACTGTATGCCTAGGAACTGAACCAGTGAACCATTTCTAAGGCAACTCCATGGAAGAGGACAGGGTTGAGTTCACCTCCCTCTCTCCCTTAGGTCAATATCCAACTGTTTCATCATGCTGACATTAAGGGCTAGGTGGTTATTCTGACACCATGACACGAGGTTCCCAACCATCAGTGTAATTAACAAATAGTATCCTAACGTAGGTATTCTGATAATCAAAGTGATCTAGAGCTGAATGAGTGCAAGCCTCTCTAGACCTATTTTACCTCTGCATATTGCAAGGAATCTAGATTATCCAAGGGACTGATGCTGACAGGCTATTACTGATCTTCAAAGCACTTCATTGTGGTTGGTATTCATAACCAACAGTTATTGTGCCAGATTATGTTACTTTTCTTGAGGACTGGTATGATGGAGGTTTCCTTGAAGCAGATGGAAACTGTAGACTGTTGAAGTACAAGGTTTAAAATATTGGCAAAGATTGTGGCCAGTTGTTTGCCGCACAATTTCAAAACCAACCAGGGACACTTTCTGGGCCGACCCCATTTAGACCTGACTTCTACCACTGAAATATATGGGACTGAGCCAGTGGGAACAGGAGGTGTGTCTTGATGTAACTTTCTTTTCATGCCTAAAACAAACGTGAAAGGTATTGAGCTCACCCAGTAGAGATGAGCCATTGTCAGAGAACCCCACTGATATAAACTTGTTGCTTGTGTTGATATTCTGGCCCTGCCACAGTTGTGTGGCATCCACCTGATTGAATTGGACCTCCAGCTTATCCTGGAAAAAGCTCGTAGCAAGATCATACTTGGCTTGTTTATATAGAACAAAGCAGATGCCACCATCTTTCCTTGTGCCTGTGGCTTCCATACGGTCCATATGATGAATGGAGAAACCCTCAAGATGTTTAGCAGGGTCAGGTAGGCATGTTTCAGTGAAACAACACAGTAGTCTCTGGTCTCCCTTTGAAACAGAAATCTTGCTCTAAGCTCTTCAAGTGATTGAATGTTAGCTAGAGGCGTATTTGGGGGGGAGGGAGGGGGTGTAAGGGGAGAGAGGGTGAATCACCACTGTTTCATCCACACCTGGACCCCTCCCCCCTTGACTGCCATGTCTCCTTGATGTGTTCGTTCTCACAGCTGTGCCAATGGTGTTGGGTCAAATAAAGATCATTAGTACCAAGAATTGTTTTGATTTAATGATGATTGACTGAAGGTTTTCAGTACAGGATCTGAATGATATTAGGGGAAAAAACAATCGGAGAAGGATATTTTCAGAGCTACACATAAAATGTCATCATACTCCAGCGTTATTTTTTGTTTCATGATGATTAGCTGAAGATCATAGAAAATGCACAGAGAGAAAGTATATGCTGTTAGACCAAGAACATCACTGTCGTGAGAGCTGGCAACGCAATTCTTGAAAGATGGTTTGAAGTGGTTCATGTGTTATAATGAACCCATCTCCAGCTCTATTTTATTTTATTGCAGTCACTTAGCTTTGTGAAATAACAATTGGATTGCTGTCTAAAACCATTTGAATGCATCCCAATGTGGCATGGGGCATCAAACGGGGAAACAAAATTGAGAGAGAATGGAAAAATCATAAGCTTAAAGAAACATCTTTCACTATTTGGGTAAAGTACACATGCTTCCAAAAATTGGAATGTAAAAATCAGCCTGAAGAAGGATCCCAACCTGAAACGTTGCCTGCCCATTCCCTCCCCAGATGCTGCCTGACAAAGATCAAGATTTGCTCAAGATTTCAGCATCTTAAATTTCTTGTGCATTAGCAAATAGCATTCTGTCTTTCACTTGGCTGAATGCTGGGCTGTGAGAATAAATGATGATAGCCTCAGAAAGCATCTACTTTAAATAGCTGGCAATGATTATATTTAACATTTCAGTGGGGAAAGCTTTTCCGTTTTATTTCATAAATGTGTCGTGGAGAACTTTCCAAGAAATAAAACAAATGGGGTATCCATTATACTATTGCCAATTATGTTTGTATATAGCATTGATTTTATAGATTATAAAACGTGAAGTTGACACTGAAATTTATTTTTCTTTGGCAATAGAACACATTATTTTCTTTCTGCTTTAGCAGAAAAAAAATCCTATTAATAGTCAGAGAAAAAAAAAGTAAAGCTATAGAGTTTTATTAAATGCTTCATGGCTTTCAGATCATGTTACTTTATTTCCCAAAAAAAGCATCAAAGTGCTGATGTAACTCATCAGGTCAGGCAGCATCTCAGGAGAACATGGACAGGTTATGTTTTGTATAGGGACCATTTGTCTGACTGCTTGTGGAGGTTGATTGACAGATGTTGGACGAAGGCCAGAATGAAAAGACAAGGTGTGAGACAAAAGGATTGAAGACTTTTGATTTGTGTAGCTGAAGAAAGGAATATAGGTGGAAGGGGAGGGAGAGGGGTGAAACAGATGTCGGGGGGGGGGGGGGGGGGGGGGGGGGTAGGGGGAGATGGTAATTACCTAAAATATTTTATTTACTTTATATCCTGTTACTTTAGATTCCACTAGATTCCTGTTACTTTAGATTCCATTGCCTTGACTATTCTCAAGGCAAATGTGAGAGCAATACTGGTGTTTTGTACGATGCTGGGTATGATTATTGGCAAAGATCCTGAAATAGTTGTGCTGTTGATTACCTTCCATGGTTAATAACTGCACAAATGGAGAATGGACATTTCCAACACTGTAACTCTCCCTTGCTATTGCACGAAAGTATTAGGTTACCGGCTCTGGATTTGGAAAAAGGGTACATTAACGAATTTCTCAAAGCAGATTTCTATAACTTCAAATCAAAATACATAAAGTGTGAAAGATACAATTTCTAGATGCGCTGGGACGCATCCTCAATGATGTGACTTGGGGTCATCGGGTGTTTCGGGTCTCACAACATCAGACACCCTCGCCCAGGCGACCCAGCCGGGGTTGATCAGGCCCCGACTTGTGTCCCAGCAGCAACCGCCCATGGATCAGCCATCTTAATCCAAAGCCACCTAGTGGCCTTCTCTGCAGCTTCGCTTGCGGATTGAATGGCCCTCTTCTTTGCCAGCCCCGTAATGTCCAACTGGTTGAGGACATTGCAGAGTGAACGTCATGCAAAACCTCTACAGCCCACCTATGGGCTCATAGTATGTCTTCCAGCCGCTGTCCTGTCACATCTCCATCAGTTCCTGGTACTTTGCGCGTTTCATCTCGTTAGCCTCTTCAATACGCTTTTCCCAGGGCACTGTCAGCTCCAGAATGATCAGCTGTTTTGTCACTTCGGAGGTGATGAACATGTCTGGCCGGAGTGATGTTACTGTGATGTGCTGTGATTTCAGCAGTTTGCCCTGATCAACGAGCAGCTGCCAGTCAGTGGCTGTGTAGAGGAGGCTCGTCCTTGTTTTTGGTTGTGGTAGAGGCTTCTCTCCAGCTTTGACAAAAGTGATTGATTTCTATGGGGTGTGGTGGTGTTTGCTGTTACCGATGGCAGTGGCTATGCTCTCAGCAACCACCTTGAGCCCTGGTCATGGCGCCACCGATAGCGACCTTCCCCAAGAGACTTTGGGCAGCTGCTGAGGAGATGTTCTAATGATTCTCTTCCAGAGCAAAGTGGGCAGGAAGGTGTCTCGCTCTTGCCCCAGACGTGGAGGTTTGCTGGGCATGGTAGGGCTTCGTAGACAGCTTGGACAAGGAACCGGGCGCGCTGGAAGTCTGCCTGCATGATGTTTGACCAGGTAATCCTGCGCTGTGATATGCTCTCCCACCTTGTCCACGCTCCCTGCTGCCTCAGCCCCACCGTCCTGCTCACACGCTCTTCCTCCACACCTGCTCGGACCTCTTCCTGGATTAGACGGTGTTTCTCCTTGGCCTGGGCCTTGCGGTGTCTTAGGGAAGTATCCTAAACCCACTCTGCCAGTTACCATGACTCCCACCAATGCCTTTTACCTTAGGCGTGACTCTGCCACCTCCACTGCTTTCTCCGCCCTCCATTTCCTCCCTGTTCTCACCTCGATGCCAGCCGATGACACCTTCTGGTCACTGTTTCATTATGTTCTGTCTCTATCTGGACTATACATAATGGACGATTAAAGCAGTCTTGCTTACTTGAACTTTATTGTCTTTGTGCAGTCATCATCCGAACTGGACCGCGCCCCCGGTGTCTCCTCTAAACCAGTCCCCCTTACAACAGTACTTAAATAAACAATCCTATTGTTACATCTTTATTTTTCTTTTTTCAAGTTAGTCTCTTTCCCTTAGGTATTATGTGCAACACTTGTACCATATGCTCTGCTCATTTACAACAGATCTAACAACATAAGCAATAATAAATCAACAGTTCAAAACATCCGTTTTCCAACAAGTGCATCAACAACACATTTTCATTTCTTTTTTTTTCATAGTCCATACTCTAATCACTGAGTATAGTCTGTCAGGTAGCGGGGTCTGACAACTTGTCGACCTGACCTGGTGACCGTGTCTTGGTTCTCTGCTGGGCCATCTGGCGGTATGGCCGCCTCAGTCACTGTTGGTGTGGGTGTGTTTTGTGTTGGTGTGAGCGTGGTGAGATTGTGTCTGAGGTGGCGACGATTTCGTCTCAGAACACCTCCTGACTCTAACTCCACCTCATACGAGCTATGGCTCACCTGTTGGACAACTCTCGCTGGTCTCCAACCCTTGTATGTGTCACAGGGCTGTACTCCCACACTGTCCTCTCTTTTCAGAGTGTCCATGTCTTTTGCTGTGCGGTTGTAGTACTTTTCCTGTCTCTGTCTGTTGTATTTCAGTCCCTGTTCGTCATGTGTCACCTCTGGCTTCAGCAGAGTGGCCTTTGTGGGAAGCAGGGTCCTGGTCCTCCTGCTTAGGAGTCTCTGTGCCGGGCTTGTGTTGAGGCCCTGGCTCGGTGTGTTGCGATGATCCAGCATTGCCAAGTACGGATCCTGTCTCGCTGCTGCAGCCTTCAGCATCAGGCGCTTGGCTGTCTTTACCGCTGACTCCGCCTTCCCATTACTCTGCGGGTATCCCGGCGATGATGTCCTGTGTTCAAAGCCCCACTTCTGGCTGAAGTGCTGAAACTCTTGTGATGCATACTGGGGTCCGTTATCCGAGATAACAATGTCAGGAATCCCCTGTCGGGCAAAGTGGGCCTTGAGTTTTTTGATCACTGTGTTGCTCTTTGTGTCAGGTAGATAATCGACCTCCCAAAAGTTTGAATAATAATCTACTGTTATCAGATAGTCTTTATTGTGAAAGGAGAAAAGGTCCGTTCCTACCTTGGCCCAGGGTCTGCTGGCCATGTCATGTGGATGTAGTGTCTCTCTTTGTTGCTTTGGGTCCACTGACCTACATATGTCACATTTGACGATGAAGGTCTTGATCTCTAATCAATGAATTTCTAATGTCCCCAAAATTGCAACTACTAGCAAGTATTTTCAAGTCTGTTATATAGCTGTCCACGTTTTCATCCAATCCTTGGTTCCTCATGAAGAATCGGTACCTTTCCACAGTCTCGTTTACCTTTGGGTTGCAGTACTCGTCAAACTGTATGATCATTGAACTCACTGTGGTCCTCGCTGAAGGGCTAGCACTCGACAAAGTTGCCCAAAGTTCTCTACCTTTTTCTCCGATGAGATAGTTGAATAGCTTGACTTTTGTGGTCTCTTCGGCGTCTGGCATGGTAAGGTCTATGTACAGTGTGAACTCCTCCTTCCAACTTTTCCATGACTTCGCCAAGTTGTTGGAGTCCAAAACCAAAGTTCCAGGGGGTTTTAGCCCTTCCATTGCTGTCAGCTAGCTGTTGTTTTTTTCTTTGCCGATGCTGAAGGCTAACTGCTTATCTTTTGTGCTTTGTTGTGTCTTTGGTGTGCTGTTGGCTACGGGCCCACTGAAAACAAGCTACTGGCTTCAATTGTTCAACTGCATTTTTTCTTCTTTGCCGGCTTCTGTAAGGCTGACATTAGCCTGCTGCTAGCTAGCTAAACTTTCACTTTTCTAGTTAATTCTGACAATTTTCGACGTCCATCCCACAGCTGCCACCATGTTTCTTTATGTTCTGTCTCTATCTGGACTATACATAATGGACGATTAAAGCAGTCTTGCTTACTTGAACTTTATTGTCTTTGTGCAGTCATCATCCGAACTGGGCCGTGCCCCCGGTGTCACCTCTAAACCAGTCCCCCGTACAACAGTACTTAAATAAACAATCCTATTGTTACAGTCACTGGAGTCCCTGTACTGCAGAGCTTCTCTTGTTCGCGCCACCATAAATTCTTCCGTGAGGCCACTGAATGGGAGCTGCAAGATGTTACTGGTCCCATACAGTGCTGCACTGTTGAGGCTGCGGGGAAGGCCAAGCCACCTGCGGAGAAAGCCACTAATCTTCCTTTCGAGGGTCTCAACTGTGGTCAATGGAACAGCGTCAACCAGCAGAAGCCACAGGACTCGGGGCAGGATGAAATGCTGATAGATCCAGGCCTTGAATCTGCCAGACTTGTCGACTTTGGTGAACCAGGCTTCAAGGTCTTCGATGGACTTTTGAATGGCGGCAGAGTCTTTCAGAGTTGCGTCAAAAGACATGTTTATATGATAAATATATATATTTTCTAATTAACATAGAAATTTTGTGATGCAGAAACAGCCAGCTGTGCAGAAATCAGCAATTGGTAATTGAATATGATTTAGGAAGTTGTAAGTTCATCATTGTTTGCTGGTTTCTTTAGTTAAGTTTGAATGTTGAAACAGGTGAGGATCAATTATGATGCCTTACTCAGTGTAATTAACAGCCATTTGGTTGGTATTACAAGGTGACAACACTCATAGAAGTAACCCAACAAAAAGTTGGTGCATGATTTAACACGTCATTCAGTCATGGTAAACTTTCAGATAGTATAGTTAATCTGGTTATTTTTTAATTATCTTTACTGTCATTATGCTAAAATCCTAGTGAGGCTTTTGATTTTAAAAGCAGTTAGTCAGGTCCAGAGTTTTGTGCAATATTTTTCCTTTATATTTTAACGGGTCTGTGGGGTTTCATATGCTGCATTGATTAGTACATCAGCTGACAATTTTTAATGTAATTTTTGAATTGATTGTTTTGGTAAATTGTCCAGAATCAGTTTTGATTCAACCTGTAACTCTACATTAAGGTACCATTTCACAGGCACTGAGGTGTCAGATCCAACATTTATACAACTTGGATCAGAAAAGCAGGTGCACATTTCCATCTAAATTCACTGATAATGAATGAATGAATGAATGAAAACTTTATTGTCATTCAGATATACACCTAGACACAGTGCACCTTGAACGAAATTTCGTTGCATTTGACTCTCCAATCAGGTAAATAGTAAAAGTAAAAGTGCTAGGTGCGTCCATAAAAATGCCTCATGTGCATGGTTCTGTAAAATAAATATATATAAAAAGTTTTTTTTTTAAAAAGTGTCGATATTTTAAAAGTTCTAATTCAGATGGTATTGAATGGCATGAAAATCGAAAAAGTTGACAAGTGATTTAAATTTTATATTTTTACTGCAAAATAAAACTAATGTGAGTATAAATGTTGTATTCCTATATTTTCCTTTAACCTCCTTTAATAAACATTAAGGGTATAGATGATGCATGTGTAGTATTCAACATGGTCAATTTTGATGGGCAAATGTCTTCTCACCTTACCTGCAAGTATCCTGATCATTATGGCATTATTGGTTTTAATTCAAAATCATCTTAATTATTTAGGCCTTAAGATTGGTTTGTAACTAAAGCGTTTCCCTGGGATTTTAAAATAATTCTTTAAGTAAGTATGATTGTGCGTGTTTTAAAATATGTCACCATGACATTGTTGACCTTATAGATTTGCTTTGGCCAGTATTCGAGATGGAAGGAGTCATAAACTCTCTATAAATAGCACTACAAGATCATTGAAGGTCATACTGTCTCAGAGCAGAGAAAGAAAAATATTAATTTAGTTCAGTAATACAGATTATGGCGTTGTATTCTTTGAAGGAAAGACTTGTTTTCATAATTACAAAGATGTATAGCTTGTACCCGAGCTGCTGACCATCAGAAGACCTCTTCAAATTTGCTGAATTGGTAAATGTGTTTTGGCAACTTATTTTGGGAAACAAGAGTTTGCTCTTGATAAGAAAGAAGCTTCATCCCCAGTAGAATATAGGCGTGTGCTCATGTGGAGACAAGCTAAATGAGGAAAGTTTTGATGTGTTATTTTAAAGATAAATGCTTGATGACAATATTGAGATATTGATGTATTCTCACTGTATTTGCTTGTTTACATATTGTGACATGTGCCTTTTTTATGCTTATGCCATAGGATATATTTGTGAAAGACAGATGGTAATTTTTACATCTCATTTTCTATGAGGTTCCAATAATTGTTTCAGTCCCAAATTCAACTAAAAAAATCATCCAAGACTGATCTAATACAGCAATTAAAAATAGTGATTGTTCTTTCCCAATTGGTGTATTTATAAATAAAAGGAGTTACAGTTTCTTGTGCTGCCACTTCTCTCTCTGGTGGTCCACATGGCAGTAGTTTTCACTAATAACCAAGTGTATTTGTGTAAGATTCGTCAGTCAGGTTTATAATGTTGATATTGTGGCTACAAATTTGCAATGTATAATTATCTATGTACTCTTCTTACACATTTTGAATGATAGGCATGTTGCTATCTTCTTTTTAGGCTGGGTTAAAAAAAATATCCAGTGTATTTTTAACAAATCTGAATTATTCTATTGTTTCCATCTGTTCAGTCTGTTTGTTGTAAAAATGTCTCTGAGAAGTGATTACATGTCAGTGATTTATTTGTGAAACAAGAAATGTCCAATACCTTTACAGTTAAAATTGATTTTCTACCATACTGTTACAAATTAAAATATATTCCTGGCACTTCAAATCAAAATCATGGTTTGTTTTATTATGAATGCAAAGTCTAAATCAGGTGTTATTATTCCATTTAATCAGTAGTGATTAAAGATCATTTAATCGCCGCCTCACCGGGACAGCCAACCCTTGCCTTCCCACCGGCCATCCGCTGACCATGACTTCTGACCGCTTCGCCCGCTGACCCGGACTCCACTACCCACGGGGCCTCCACCTCTACCGACCTTACCGACGCTCGCCACTCCACCGCCCACCAGCAGGTCGCAGCCATCGCCTTACCTGAGTCCCAGGCTCAGCACCGGGCCTGAAGTCTCCACGCTGCAGACTCTCACACCACGGGTTTGACTGTGCTGGGTCCTAGTGTTCCCCCCTTAACACAGGGAACCTCAGTGGTTGTTCCACTGAGTCTTCCCCTTCCCCCTTAAACCATGTGACCTCAGCTCCTCCCCACCCACACTAGTCCTCATACCCCTCTCCTTCCTGACCACCCACCACCCCCCTACCAGACATCGCCTCGGCCTCCGTCCACTCACCTGCATTCCTCCGGCCCCAACCCCCATCGATGCCGTGTGTTCACCATCTCCACTGACCTCCCCCTCTCTGATACTGAACGGTCTGTCCTCAACAGAGGCCTTCGCATCCAAGCATTTTTCCATGGGGAGGAGTCCTGACCCCCTAGTGATGACCCCTTCTCCCATCTCCAACTGACCCCCTCCTCTTGGACTCCCCCTCATGCCCATTTACTGGCTTTAGACCTTTGTATTTTAAACTGCCGGTGGGACATCAACCGCCTCAACTTCTCCACTCCCCTTTCTCACCCTAACCTCTTCCCCCCTGAACGTACAGCCCTCCACTCACTCTGCAACAACCCAGACTGGGTGATCAAACCTGCCGACAAGGGAGGTGCCATGGTTGTGTGGCGCGCTGATCTCGACAAGTCTGAGGCCACGCGCCAACTCTCAGACACCTCCTCCTACGTATCCTTGGACCATGACCCCACAGACGAGCACCAGGCCACTATCTCAAACACCATCACTGACTTCATCCACTCCGGCTCCCTGCACTCCCAAGCCTCCAACCTCATCGTTCCCCAGCCCCGCACGGCCCGATTTTATCTTCTCCCCAAAATCCACAAACCTGACTGTCCTGACAGGCCCATTGTTTCTGCTTGTTCTTGCCCCACCGAACTTGTTTCCACATAGCTCGACTCCATTCTATCCCCCCGGTCAAATCCCTCCCTATGTATGTCCAAGACACCTCACACGCTCTTCGTCTACTCCATGACTTCTGTTTTCCAGGCCCCCATTCCCTCATCTTCACCATGGATGTCCAGTCACTCTACACCTCCATCCCCCACCAGGAGGGTCTTAAAGCCATCAGTTCCTTCCTCGACCGCTGAATCATTCAATCCCTGTCTACAAATACTCTCCTCCACCTAGAGGAGCTGGTCCTTACCCTCAACAAATTTTCCTTTGACTCCTCCCATTTCATCCAAATCCAAGTCGTAGCTATGGGCACGCACATGGGCACCAACTATGCCTGCCTCTTTGTAGGATACGTCAACAATTTCACCACTAACTTTCATCCTGCACTCAAATTCACCTGGACCATTTCTGACATCTCTCTACCATTTCTAGACCTCACTATCTCCATTGCAGGTAACAGACAACTGACCGACATTTACTACAAACCCACTGACTCCCATGGCTATCTGGATTAGACTTCTTCCCACCCTGCTTCATGTAAGGTCTCTATCCCCTACTCCCAATTCCTCCATCTACGCCGCATCTGCACCCAGGATGAGGTGTTCCAAACCAGGGCATTGGAGATGTCCTCATTCTTTAGGGAATGGGGGTTCCCCTCTTCGATTATAGATGAGGCTCTCACCAGGGTCTCCTCTATATCCCGTAGCTCCACTCTCACTCCCCATCCCCCCCCACTCGTAACAAGGACAGAGTCCCCCTTGTCCCACCCTACCAGCCGTCACATACAACAGATAATCCTCCAACATTTTCGCCACCACTTGCCACATCTTCCCATCTCCTCCCATTTTGGCTTTCTACAGAGACCGCTCCCTCCGTAACTCCCTGGTCAATTCGTCCCTTCACACCCAAACCACCCCCTCCCCTGGTACGTTCCCTTGCAACCGCAGGAAATGCTACACTTGTCGCTTTACCTCCCCCCTTGACTCCATCCAAGGACCCAAGCAGTCTTTCCAGGTGAGGCAGAGGTTCACCTGCACATTCTCCAACCTCATCTATTGCATCCGCTGCTCTAGGTGTCAGCTGCTCTACATCGATGAGACCAAGCGTAGGCTTGGTGATCGCTTCGCTCAACACCTCCGCTCGGTTGAACTCCCCCTCACATTCCGAATCTGACCATTCTGTCCTGTGCCTCCTCCATGGCCAGAGTGAGTCCCACCACAAATTGGAGGAACAGCACCTCATATTTTGCTTGGGCAGTTTACACCCCAGCGGTATGAACATTGACCCCCAATTTCCGGAAGTGCTTGCTTCCTCTCTCCTTCCCCTCCCCTTCCCAGCTCTCCCACAGCCGTCTCCGCATCTTCCTTTCTTCTTCCCATCCCCCCACCCACCCGCACATCAGTCTGAAGAAGGGTCTCGACCCGAAATGTCATCTATTTCTTCGCTCCATAGATGCTGCCTCACCCGCTGAGTTTCTCCAGCATTTTTGTCTATCCCTGATTTTTGGTGACGGATTTTCTCCTGATCCTTGTTCAAAGACGCATATCCTATCTCCTACAGCTATTTTCTTTAGTTCTGAACTCTCCAGCCACTGGGAACACACACCCTGTCTCTACCCTCTATAATCAGATTTGAATTTTGCAGCGTTCTTTGAGAACCCCTCTCAATCGTCTAAACTCCAGTGAAAAACAACAAATCCTAATCTCTCCTCGTATATCAATTCTGCCATCCCAAGAGTCAGTCCATTAAATCTACATCCCTCCATGACAAAAATATCCTACCTCTGAGAAGTAGACCAGAAATGCACACACAACTTGTTGCAGCGGAACATTTGAATTCACTACACACCCAGATCTTATTGCACCCTCCCCTTTTCCAAATGTAATGCTATTCAGAAATGCCGTTTCTGATTTGCTTTAGATCCGACTTACACAAGAGTTCTTCTGTTAAGGGTCCGTGGGCTGTAACCCTTACATATGTCAGGGAGTGTCTGTACATGGTTATGATATGCAATATACTTTTATTCAACTGTTATTCTTTGGAAAGTGTAATACTGTACAAGATTGTCATAATGTTTAAAAGACAATGTAAGTGGAATTATTTAAGGGAATCAAAACAGAAGTGTCTTCACTTATTTCCTGGGATGGTATCTTGAGCAGATGATGTTCATCACTGCTGTAACCGAGGTCAATTTTTGAAAACCACCAGCTCCTTCTGTTCCTTGAATTTCTTCTCTTATGTTACATTCGACGGTTTCTTATTAATTTGTTTAAACTCTATACACAAAAAAGAGTGAAATCTTTGGTGGATTATGAAAGAAGATGCATAGGACAAGTACGAAAATGGACATTGCAATTATGAAATTCTTCTCAGGAAAGATCTTGTGGTAAGTGATAGAATTGTGAGAAAATTGTGATTTAGTTTTGAAAAGCTTACAATTTCAACGAGGCAAATTGTGTGTATTGGACGACCAATTGATGGGCCAGAGTTGCAAACACATTAGTGAATTCATTCCTATAACCCAAGCTTCCAGCTTCACTTGTGGCTGAGACGACTTAAAGGGACACCAACAGGTCTTTAGGTAGTTGCCAGCAACTGAATAGTCCATTAAGGATGAATGGTTAGGCCTGGTGTGGCGATTAAATTTAAATATTTCAATAAAATCGCCTTGAAAATTTGTAGCCATCCAGAGCACAGTTAGTGATTTCAAAACTTGCTCAAAGTAAACCGAATGAGTGTCCTTTTGTAAATAAAAAATGTCAATATGTGGTTGCAGGATATAAAAATGTCTGATTGTTTCTAATTGTTACTTTCAGTATAACCTCAGAGAATATAAAATATGGAAAATCATAGTTTGCAGAATATTTAGTGTTACGTTGTCACCAATGTCTATAATATTTTGACTGTTCTTGTTGGTGAGAAATTTTCTGTGACAAAGTACCTCTTATCCATGATTTCTAGAAAAACTATCAAGTTCCAATAGTAACATTACTAACATCTACCTTAAGCCTTTGGTCATGAACATTCTTTCTGGCATCTTTACACAGATTCCAAATGGTTTACATTTATAAACTGAAAAATGCAAGGAAACACTGGCTATCCCGTGGATGTTAACTTGCTTATGCCCAGATGGGAAAGTAGAAAAATAAACTTAAAATCAGTGTAGATCTGGTTTGACACATCATGAAAAAATGTCTCCGTCAGTGACACTGGCATGAAAAGATCCAAGCCAAAGAGAATCTGCTCTCTATTTGAGTTAATTTACTTTACAGATCATTTAAAAATTGCCCTTTCCAGAAATCAGTGATACAAATTCTAAAATTGCACCACTAATTCCAGCAGTTGCTATCTCTTGAGTCACTGGATTCCGGTATCTGCAGTCTCTTGTGTCTCCTTTTCATTGCTCCACTGCAAAGTTTTCCAGAAAAAGATTTCCTCCTCTCCAGATGAAGTGCCTGAAAGATATCTTGCCAGTTTCCTCCACAGATGCTGCCTCACCTGCTAAGTTCCTCCAGCAGTTTTTTTTTAATGTATGCAAATTCTAAAATCCATCCTGAAACATTGGCTGTAGATGCTGTCATCTTGAGTAAAAAGCAAACTCCTGGAAGAATTAGCGACAGGCAGCAACTGTGAATGGAAATGGAGCATTCTTCAGACTGATGGAGTAGAGGGGAGACAGCTCATAGAACAGGTAAGGGGTGGGGCAGGAGCTAGAAAGTGAGAGATGGATCCAGGTGAGGGGAAGATGATTGGCAGATGAGGCAGGTGGAGGAGAGAAGAGTGGAGATAATATTCAAGGCGATGTCATGTGGAGAAGATAAAAGGATGTAGATGGTGGAATTAGATTAAGCCGAAAGGTGGGGAGCGAAATATAAAACCAAAGAGGAGATGTGGTGGGTATAAGGGAAGAGGAAAGGGGGAGAAAAATGGGGAATGCGGAGTTGGAAGTGGTGGGAGATGAACAGGTGGAGGAGAGGAAAGGAACTGGGTGATGAGGTGGAAAGAAAGGTGTCCATTGGCGGGGAGGGCGAGGGTCTGAGCGAGCATGTTAGATGAAAAGGATGAGGAGAGCTGCCTCATAATCCGCTGGGTTGTAGGCTACCCAGCGGATTATGAAATGCTGCTCTTCTAGTGTAAGAATGATTTCTCTGACAGTGGGGGAGGCCGAGGCCAGGCAACATGGGATGGGGAATTATAATAGCTAGCAACTCGGAGCTCCAGCTGGCATTGAAATACTAGTGTAAGTTTGCCAAATGAAATGCAGTGTGTTGGGTTTAAGCATGAAGAGAATGTTTAATTTTATCTTATAATTTAACTCACTAACCACATTGTAGTTGAAGATGAAAAGCTAAAATATCCTAATTATCAAGAACAGCTTCTTCCCCTCAACCATCAGGCTCTTGAATTACCCTGCATTATACTAACCACAATCTTCCCTCAGCACCAAATGACCAAGGAATCTTTATAGGGTACACTATGTACTTCAACACTATTATGGTTGAGTTGCCTCATATAATTGATAATTTGTTGTATCATTGTATATTACAATAATATTATTTGTAATGTTATTGTGTAAATGTGTACAGCAGCAGCTAATAAGAATTTCATTGTTCCGGTCCAGGACCATACATTAATTAAACACTCTTGACTGTTGAAGCCTATTGAATGGAAAACTAAATACAAGATGGCTCAGATCTTCCCTTTTAAATGTCACAATTGCTTGGATTTGCTGATTTTTAAAAAAATTACTTGACTGAGCAGCATCTCATTATTCCCAGTAGTGGGTTAAATTCTGACAGCCAGACAAGCAAGACCCTTCCATTACAATGGTAGTTCCTCAAGGCTGTTAGTTTCCCAGCTCTTGACTGCGAATGAATGTGGACAAATGCATGTGGTCAGAAGCATAAGTTAGCCTTTTTATTTAAGTTGTCAGAAGGTATTTAAGATATTTAAGAGATCATGTACATTTGGTATTTAGAAAATAATATTTTCTTAACAATTTTTTGATTCCAGAATCCTTTTGCATGCTTACATTCAATATCAGTGACAGGTTTGACAGCTTGGTGAACCTGGGGTCTGGCCTCACCACCTATCAAAATTACTCTGGGTGTGCAGCTGAGCACTTACAAACACAAGGCCTCTAAGTTGGAGTACTCTGTTAAATTTCTTCAAACATCTGGGAGCCAGCTTTCCAACAGAAGACCAAGTGCAGGAGCATACTGGAGGAAATGGTATGGTCCAAAGACAGATCCACGGTGATCTCAGATCAGCATAAGATTTGCTATATTGTTTAAAAGTTGACTAGAATGAAGAGTATTGTAACAGCTCTCCCTCCCATTGTTCATCATTTTGGTCAATCATATGAGTAATAAGGTTCCCCCAATATAATATACCTGCCTATGAAGTAGACTGAGATTTGAGTAGGTTAATGTAAACAATGATGGTATGCAGTAGTTCCACATGGATATTGGAGGACTGCACTATTGATCTGGATGTTTAAAATAAAATACTATGAAGTAGTCTTTCCTTTCCGCCAGATGGCTTCAATGAAGCCCATAATCTTTAAAGAAATACATTTTAAAACTACAGTATCAATAATAATTTTGCCGTAAAGGAAACATTTTCACAGAGATTCTCTATCACAAGCTATCAAAACATTTACAGGAGCAGAAATATGTCTCTGGCAAGAGTGCAAAATAGGAGACATTTGATGATCCTCCAATCTAAGGTGCTTCAGAAGGAGTATAGGATATTTGCTTTTATTGGCCAAGGTGCCAGATTATGATAGGTTGTGCTGGATCTGAATACTAAATTAGTTAGGCCACAGTTGAAGCACTGTGTATAATTCTGATCCCGCATTAAATGATGCAAAGAGTTAGAGGGATGAAGTCCCAATACATGAGACAACTTTTCTCCTCCCTGATAGACACTGATTGTTCCTAGGGGACAGAAAGCAGAACTCTACTGAGAGCCCTCTGAGGCGTACAGTTTTTGGTGCCTCCGACTGCCCTTTGATGGAAACCAAAAGGTACACAATAACCACCGCACCATGAAATGTCACCGTCTACTGGCACGCAAGTGGCTACATCTCCCCTATTTGAAAGTATGAGCTCTTGCAATAGGATGTTTACCATGTTCCTCAATATCACTTGAAGGCTGCCAGGCAGGCTGGACTTTGCATTAAGCCTATCAATGAGACTCTAATACTCTTTTCATCAATCGTTTTAGTATGCATCTGTCCAATGTTTGAGTTGACAGCTGGCGCACTCCCTTAACCTTAAAAATAATATTTTTTCATGTCATCACAGAGAAACTTGGCTGATATGATCACGTGACAATTTCAGCTGATGTTTAATATACAGTGTATTGTACAAGTTTAATTAGACGATTGCATTGGATGTTTAACATTGGATAGCATTCAGACATTCTTTATGATTAGTGTTGTAATTTTTTTAATTATCTGCATTATCATTCAAGAAGAGAAACAGTTATTTGTAAATTTTAGTTTGTCAACTTATCATTTCAAAAAGTTGTGACTTTATTTTTAGAATTATGGAGGGTTTTTTTCTATTTTAATTCTATCTTATTTGCTTTCCTCTGATACCAATTTGCCAAGGAAACATAATGGCCTTTGCAAGTAACAATGATGCCACGCCTAGCTGATTTCATGGAGAAACTGCTGAATACTATTCAGCACTGACATTAACAAGACTGAATGCTTTCAGGTTAAGGTCAGCCTGCCAGTGGCATCGAGGCGCTACTTAATTCAAGATTATTACTTGCAGACAGGAGTTTTCAAAAACAGTCCTGTACCATGAAAATACATCAGTTCAGCAATATTCTTTCAAGACAATGTGACTCCACCTCACTGCCTGCATTTCTTTACTAAAATGACCTGACCAGGATAAATACATATAACCAGATATTATCATTGAAACAATGGAAATACTATCAAAATAACAATAATTCTCCAAGATTTTTTTTTCTGGTCACTCTTTTCCAAATACAGACATCTCATTCTAAAGTGCCAGATTATGTGTATTAATAATCTTCCTGGATCTCACATAATTGACTAGCCTTCACTCAAGTAGCTATTGCTTTGGAAGGGCATGTTTAAATGAAGGTATTCATTGATAATTAACAATCATGCACAAGTACCAGTTGGCATAGGATATCAACTTCCAACAAAAAAGTTTACAGAATTACTGCCTTAGCCCCAGTTCAGGGCTACAGCAACATTAGCCTTAGACATCTGTTTCTGTTAGCAGAGAATATTCCTTGCATTAGAATGCAAAGGTTTTCATTGAGGACCTATGGAATATCAAACCTTGAGGGTAGGCCATGGACAGGTCCTAAAGCTGATGGGGGTGGTGCAGTGAAACAGGAAGAGGTTAATTATTTGATCAAGACGAAGACGGGAGGGTGGGAGGTAGGCTGACATCCAACGGTGTTTCATTCTGACAGTGGAAGGAGGGTGGTGGAGTTGATGAATGCAGTCACTGACAATGGCTCATACCGTGTGGGGCCAGAGGAACACAAATATTTTATTATATACATTTTTAAAGGAGGCTTGCAAAGGTTTCCATATAGACAGCTGATTAGTGATACTTAGATCTATTTGTTTCTGAACTGAGTCAATCTTGCACTAGGTTTACTCAGGGTAATCCAAAATTGTACAAGAGGTCTTGAACAGACATTAGGCCCCTTATTTACATAATAATAATAACAATAATAAATTTTATTTATGGGCGCCTTTCAAGAGTCCCAAGGACACCTTACAAAAATTTAGCAAGTAGAGGAAAAACATGTAAGGGGAATGAAATAAATAGTAGAGACATGACTAGTACACAAATTAAAGACAGAATTCAATTCAAAACACAATATGAGGCAATTCATGCACAGATGAAAAGGGAGGGGGACATGGGGCTAAGGATAGGCAGAGGTGAAGAGATGGGTCTTGAGGCGGGACTGGAAGATGGTGAGGGACACGGAATTGCGGATCAGTTGGGGGAGGGAGTTCCAGAGCCTGGGAGTTGCCCTGGAGAAGGCTCTGTCCCCAAAACTGCGGAGGTTGGACTTGTGGATGGAGAGGAGACCGGCTGATGTGGATCTGAGGGACCGTGAGGGTTGGTAGGGGGAGAGGAGGTCAGTGAGATATGGGGGGGGCCAGATGGTGGAGGGCTTTGTAGGTGAGGATCAGGATTTTGTAGTTGATCCGGTGGGAGATGGGAAGCCAGTGAAGTTGTTTGAGGACTGGAGTGATGTGATGCCAGGATTTGGTGTGGGTGATGAGTCGGGCGGCTGCGTTCTGGACCAGTTGGAGTCGGTTGATGTAGGTGGAGCTGATGCCAAGGAGAAGTGAGTTGCAATAGTCCAGTCAGGAGGAGATGAAGGCATGGATGAGTCTTTCAGCAGCGGGAGGTGTGAGAGAGGGTCTGAGTTTGGCGATGTTGCGGAGATGAAAGAAGGAGGTTTTAATGACATGGCGGATGTGAGGCTCAAGGGAGAGGGTGGAATCAAAGATCACGCCAAGGTTGCGGGCCTGGGGAGATGGGGAGACAGTGGTGCCGTCGATGGTGAGAGTGGGGTTATTGATTTTGCTGAGTGTGGATTTGGAGCCTATGAGGAGGAATTCTGTCTTATTGCTGTTGAGTTTGAGGAAGTTATGTTGCATCCAGGTTTTTATAGCTGACAAACAGGAGTTGATATGGGAGAGGGGGGGGGGGGGGGGGTTGTGGGGGGATTTGGTGCCGAGGTAGATCTGGGTGTCATCGGCGTAACAGTGGAAGTCCAGGTTGAAGTGGCGGAGTATCTGACCAAGGGGGAGGATGTAGATGATGATGAGGAGGGGGCCGAGTACGGAGCCTTGGGGAACACCTTGAGTGACTGTGGCTGTAGCAGAGGTGTGGTTATGGAGAGAGATGAAGTGGGATCTGTTGGAAAGGTAGGAACGGAGCCAGCTGAGTGCAGAGCCTTCAATGCCGAGGTCTTTGAGTCTGGTGAGCAGGATGTTATGGTTCACTGTATCGAAGGCTGCGCTCAGGTCGAGGAGGATGAGGATGTTGAGGGAACCAGTGTTAGCAGTGAGGAGGTCGTTGAGGACTTTGAGGAGAGCAGTTTCTGTGCTATGGAGGGGGAAAGCAGACCAGGTCAAGGATGTGACCTTTGTCATGGGTGGGAAAGGTGACGTGCTGAGTGAGCACGTCATAAGCAAAGGATGCCAAGATTAGGAACTCACCATATGAACCATTGTGGACTGGAGCTCACATTCTACCATTTATTATCCAATATGTTGGGCTGTCACAATGCCAACACACACACACATCTGTATTTGCATTATCGCATTTGATTGTGCTTGAACTGCTTCCAAATCCAACTCCATCAACACTGCCGGGGATTCCTTTCTGACTGCTCTTCACTTGTCTAGACAAGTACCTAACCCTTCACAATACTTGAACTTCTTGGTTTTAATTTAAGAAAAATGTATTTCCATAGGAACCATTTTATTTCCAAACTGAAGAAGTTTACTCAGCATATTGATTAGATATTGCTTGCATTTTGATCAATGATTCCTACAAGTTAATTTTAATTGTACATCTCGTTGATTTTTTTATCAGGAATGATGATATATTTAAACATTGTTTTTTACATTGTATGATCAATATAAAGAACTGAAAAGTGACTAATGTTGTACAAGCCTCTTTGTAAGGACGATTGGAAGGTGGCTAATATTGTGCCTCTATTTCAGAAGGGCTGTAAAGAAATATTTGGGAACTATAGACCAGTAAGCCTAACATCTGTGTTGGGCAAATTACTAGAGAGGATTCTGAGGGAAAAGATACACGTGTATTTGGAAACATGGGGGTTGATTTGAGATAGGTAACAGGGCCTTGTGCATGGGAGATAGTGTCGTGAATTTTATTTCGATTTTTTAAGAAGTAACCAAGAAGGTTGTTAATGCAGAGCCATAGACAAAGTCTATGTAGACTTCACCAAGGCTTTTGATAAGATTCCACATGATAAGCTGCTCTGCAAGGTTAGATTGTATGAGATCCAGGGAGAGTGAATTGCCTGGATACTGAATTGGCCTAATGGTAGGCAGCAGAGGGCAGTAGTAGAAGGTTATTTATCAGATTGGAGGAATGTGACTAGTTGTATGCCTCAGGAGTCAGTGCTGGACCCATTGCTGTTTGTCATCGATATCAACGACTTGGATCAGAATGTACAAGGTATGATTAGTTAGTTTACAGATGACACTAAAGAAGATCGTGAAAAACATGAAAATGGTTATCAAGATTTACAGCGGGATTTCGATCAGCTGACTAAGTGGGCTGAGGAATGGCAAATGGAGTATAACACAGATGTGTGAGGTGTTGCATTTGGTAAGACCAACAAGGCAGGTCCTTTACAGTGAATGGTAGAGCTCTGGGCAGTGTTGTAGTGCAGAGGGATCCAGGAGTACCGGAACTTCCCCTGAAAATAGCCGTTGCGGGTAGATCGGGTGGTGAAGAAGGCTTTTGGCATGCTGACCTTCATCAATCAGGATAATGAGTATAGAAGGTACACAAAAATGCTGGAGAAACTCAGCGGGTGCAGCAGCATCTATGGAGCAAAGGAAATGAGTATAGATGTTGGAACATTATGTTACATTGTACAAGATATTGATGAGGCCGTACTTAGAGTAATGTATTCAGGTTTAGTCACCCCGCTATAGGAAGGATGCCATTAAACTGGAAAAAATGCCGAGAAGATTTATGAGTTTTTTGCAATCAATGATGTGTTTGCAACAAGATTTAGAAACAGATGGATCATACTAACCAATGACCTCAAAATATGATTTAAATATATGGCTTAGCATGCATTCAAGACAATTGCAAGGAACTCATTATATTCAACATTTGGACCAGATTTGCAGCTTGGCAGTACAATTCAATGTAAGTGCCAATATATTGCAATACACTCAATTTGATGCCCATAAATTCCTGATTTTAGTCGGACCGAAGAAGAGGAACTACGTAAAGGAAGACAAATTAGGAGAGCAATTGGGCTTATTTTTATTCCAAGTACTAAGAAATTCATTGCAATAAGAAAAAATGTGAGACTAACTACAGAGCACATAACCCGTTGAAAAGTGAGCACAATATTCATCCTTCACAGTTAAGAAACAATTAGGGTGAACTAGAATGGAATGACAGTAAAGTTCATTGAACCATTCAGAAATTAGGAGTTGCACTGACGATCCAAGAACTTGGTTCAACAGACTGAGTGTTCCCTCTTTTCCCTAAGCCAGGGTCGGGTGTTTGTTGACCAAAGGCTGAGGCTGAGGGTGATCGTTCAAAATCAGAAACCAAGAATCAGGGAAGAGACGAGCAGTTCAATTTGGGAGGTTGAGGGCAAATCTAATTTTGCATTAGGGGAGGGTGGAATATCAACACATTAAGAGTGTTATTGTTGCAAGGATAGGAAGGGAGGGACTCAGATTGGAAAAGGTTGTGACAAGCTAAAGTTTGAGAGCATGGTGACAGGAGATGGGAAGGGGCAGGTGGTAGAAGGTAGGGCCATTTAATTAAGTGGTTTACTTCCCCAGTAAGCTTTAGTCTGGTAATAAGTAAGTAAGAGTGCATAATGATTGGCAAATGCAGGACAAAGTGATGCAACTTCCCCTGCCATTGTCTAAAAAGAGCACTATGGTACAAACAGCCATCCATGGGGGCTTGATGCAGATATTGCATCAGAGTTGTGAGAGTCACTAATGGCAGGATTCATTTTCAGCCTTTATTCAAAATCCATATTAACCTGGACCTCTGTTGTTCTCTACCAGTTATTTCCTAACTTTTTCACTGTTTTTTTCATTCTTTCTTTATTAGCAGATGGACATGTGGTTATTTGAGAGTAAGCACCAGCAGCTTGTTTCACATGGAAAGTTTACAGGGTGCTCTGAGCTCTTACTCATCCTTTGTAGCATTTTCCAGCAGGCATCATTTAAAGATTCCGAGTATAATGTAACTGAGAGTGGAAAATGTCATCATCCGCTATTGACCCAAATGCATTCAGCTAAACCAGTTTTTTGTTATGAAAACAAAGCGTATCTTCGTTCAAAATAAGATATTGTGGTAAACTCAGATGCACAGTTTAATTTCAGTGGGGGAGAAGCTGCTATCAAGGTAACAAAAAATAATCACAGGCAATAATGGATTTGTTACTGTCGATAAAAATAGAATATTCGTGAAATAGCAGATAAGGCAGAAAAATAATCAGATTCAGAATCAGAATCAGATTTTATTCGCCAAGTATGTTTTGCAACATTTCACTGGCCAGGTCAGTCATACAATTAAAAAGCAACAGACTCAAAAACACATTTTAACATGAACATCCACCACAGTGACTCCTACACATTCCTCACTGTGATGGAAGGCAACATAAAGTTCAAGTCCTTCCCTTGTGTTCTTCCTTGGTCGGGGGCCTCGAACCCCCGTTGACGTGATGATCTTGACTCCCGTAGCCGGTGGCGTTCGGGCTCTCCGCGTCGAGGCGTTCAGCTCCCGCATCGGGGGGTTGTCAGCTCCCCGCGCCGGGCAATCAAACCTTGCATCGGGGCTAGTTGAACCTTCTGCGGCATTGGAGCTCCCGACTAGCCTCTCCCGAGACTGCAAGCCCTTGTTGGTAAGTCCACAGGCCGCGGTGGGAGCGATCCCAGGCAAGGGATCTGCTCCGATGTTAAGTCCGCGCCCTGCGGTGGGGCTCACGACAGTCCAAGGCGGCTACCAGCTCCATCGATGGTAGGCCGCAGAGCCCAGAGAATGTGATTTTCGAAAAATGATCACATCTGCGGGAAGTTAAGAACCTGAAAAAAAGTTTCCCCGACCCCCCTCTCACCACATAAATCAAACTTTTAACAAACACTAAAATAACAAAAAGGTGAAAAAACGAACAGGGCTGGCCATCTCCCCGGCGCCCCTGGTGGTCAAGGACCAAGAAAAAGTGACCAAGATAATGATCTGTTGTACATTTCCAACATTTTCCATTAAAAAAAAAAAAAAAATTTAATTTCTGCATCTTACTTGAGTTAAAACATATAACATATAACAGTAGAGACAAGGAACAGGCCCTTTTCCCACAATGTTTGTGCTGAACATTATTCCAAGTTAAACCAATCTCATCTGCCTATACATGATACATATCCCCTCATATCCTGCACTTCCATGTGTGTACCTAAAAATCTCTGTAATAACATTTGATCTCTGCAACTACTCACACTTGCTTGGATTAAACTCCATTTGCCATTTCGCCACCCATATATCTATATCTTGCTGCATCCCAATATATCTTATCAATCACCTTACTAAGGTCCATGTAGACAACATTCACTGCCCTTCTCTGATTAATCGCGTTCATTACTTCTCAAAAATCAAGTGTATAAGATATGACGTGCCCCTAGTCAAAGCCACATTGACCATCCAAAACTTGAGTAAATCTTATCTCTATGAATTCTCTCTAATAGCTTCCTTAGCGCTGATGTGAGGCTCATCAGAACTATTATTTCTTGGAAGAACCCTTCTTAAATATAGGAACAGCATTAGTTTTTTTGCAGATATGTAGCTGATTAAATTTAATGTGGAGAAAGGCTTGAGGAAAAGCAAGTACATGGCAAATGAAATTTGACCCAAGAGATGTCGGGTGACACAAAGTACTGGAGCAACTCAGCAGGTCAGGCAGCATCGCTGGAGAAAAGTAACAGGTGATGGAACCCTCCTTCAGACCATTATAGTTGCGGATTGACTTTTGGTTGGTAAAATGAATTGACGCAACATAACATGAAAAATAAAATTCTAAAGTAGGTACTAGAATCGAAGACATGTGCACTTTTTTTTAATAAAGATGAGAGAATAATTGAAAAAATTTAAAAATGTATAATGATCCTGAAATTCATAAACAGTAACAAACTGCAAAAATAAGGATCCCATATTGAAACTATACTAAACATCCATTTGGCCAATCTTTTACATCTGTCGTAAACATTTAATTTAAAAGAAGTGTTTGAATACTGTATAGAATGTGCAGAAAAGATTTACAAAATGGTTCAGAATGCTAGTAAATAACCTGAAACTAAGTTGTTTTCCACCAGAGAGATGAGAAGTGGTCTGATAATGCTCAAAATCATCAAGATTCCAAACAAAGTAAATAAGAAGAATCTTTTCCATTGGCAAAACATTGAGAATCAAAGGACACTGAGCGGAGGGATTGGCAAAAGAACCAAAGTTGACATTTGGAAGGAATTTTCCAAGCAGCGAAAAATTATGTACTGGAATTCACTGACTGAAAGTGTAGTGGTAGCTGTTACATGTGTGGCTTCCAAAAAGGAATGTAATTGAAGTACTTGAAGTTAAAATGTGTAGGACCATGGGGAAAGAGCGAGGAATGAAACCAACATGGTTTTCTCTGTGTTGAACATGCTGTAATGATACTTAAATTCTGTGATTTTGACATTTCCTACCAATTACAGTCTTAGTAACTTCTGACAAAGAACTGCAGCATGGCTAAAAACAAATGGCTTCTAGTTCACATACAGTACCTGTATGGTGAATGGCTTTAAGATGATTCATAAGCTCGAAAACCCAGCACAAAACCAAGACAGCAAGAAGGTAACCAACTGCATCTGTTTATATGAGTGAGTATGTGGACAGATAAAGACTACTTATGCCTACACAAATGTAATTTTTCAAAAATATTCGTAAGAATCAATTTTAGTTATCAAAAATTCATTCTTCAAAATTAAGGGGATATTTTTTATTTTACTTTTCACTTTCTGATTTAGAACATAGAACAGTACTGAACAAGAACAAGCCCTTCAGCACACAATGCCTGTGCCAAACATGATACCGTGACCAACACTTATAGATATAATTTAGATATAATTTAATTGCCACACAACCAAGGTCGGTGGAATTTGGGTTGCCAGCAGCGGTACAGTAATAAAGAACACAACCACAATAAAAAATTTACACAAACATCCACCACAGCATTCATCACTGTGGTGGAAGGCACAGAGCTTGGCCAGTCCTCCTCCATTTTCCCCCGTGGTCGGGACCTCCACCCTCCACAGCCGTTGCTGCGGGCGTCCAGATGGTAAGGGACAAAGTCAAAGTCAAGGTGAGTCCAGGATCGGCTCTTCCCAACCAGAGACCGCGACTTCAGGCTGGTGTAGGCCGCAGGCCGGCGGTCAAAGTTTTAAAGTACCTGCCGTGCCGCAGCCGGAAGCACCGCAGTCTGCAGGGCCGGCGGTCGAAGCTCCCCTCCAGGGGAGATGATAAGTCCATGCCGCATCCGCGAGTCCACGCTGTGCCCGCCGCTGAAGCTCCGGGCGCGTCTCCGGGAAAGTCCGCGCCGATCCTTGCTGTTAGGCCACGGGGGAGGCGACCTGAAAAAAGTCGCCTCTCCATGGAAGAGGCGGCCGAAACGGTTTCCCCCTTACCCACCCAACACCACCCCCCACACATAACACACAAAGAAACATTAAAAACAGACTTTTAAACATACTAAAAAAATTTAAAAAGTAGGAAAAAAACCGACACGCTGCCGACAGGCTGCTGCCAGTGCAGCGCCCCCTACATCTTGCTGAACCTAACCTATATCCCTCCATTCTTAACTCTGTGTGTTAGACTACACACATTTTGCATAAGAGCCCTCTGTATCAGTTCTATGATGCAATAGGACAAGCCTAGCACACAAAAGCCTTTCTTCCACACATCCTGCCACTGTGGAGTGAGAGATGGAGACTGGAGAAGTCGTAGATTATATATCAGATTATAGGTCACAGGGTGGGTTGTTGTGGGAAAAGCCCTGGGGAAAGGCTTGGAACACTGATCTGATATTGGGGGAGATGTGTTTGGCTGGTCTATAACTAGGAGAATGCTAAAGGCCCGGATAAGATGTCAAGGGCACAATGCAGTGATGTGGACTATTGGAGACCCAGGCTAGGGCTAATTTTTTCAAGCTGAGAGCACTTACCTGAACATGGTCCCAAGCTTTAAATGATGTTAAAGTAAGCCTCATTGTGAAGACCTACTTCTGCTTGTGTCATTTGTATTGAATGTAAATCAACCATGTACTATTGCATTTTCCAGAACTGATGTCCAAATATGCCATTGGAAGCCACAGTACTATAGACTTGGAAGCATTCAGCCAATAAAAGTTAATCACAAAGTACATATAAACTTGCAAACTGACAAATGTCTGACATTTTGTATCTGACATTAAAAAGAATGGCATGGGATGATACTTCCCTTATAACTTGAAGAAGTACCTATCATTAACACTGTGCCCCCAACTGACAGCCTCGCCAGGACAGTAACTCGACTTGCCGGTTATCATGAGTGCAAAATTGTATTTTATTATTCTACCATGCCAGAACATATTAGGCAGTTATCTGCTGAATCGCCAACTTTCTATCTGGTGTGATTATTAAATGATTATATGTTTTGACATTTTGTTGCAGACTGGTGTAATTTTTTCACCTGCTTTCATAAATCATTTATTCTCTTTAATCGCCTGCCAAAGTTTGGGATCATATTTTTTATTATCTTCTGGGTATGTTAAGACATAAAATTATTTAAAGATTACTTTGAAAGCAAAGTATATTCATTCATTTTGTTAATTGCAAATGTTGCAATGCCAAGCAATTCTGTTTAAGTTATTGTAAAATACTTTGGACCTTTGCTTTGCTAATTTCTTAGTCCCAACTGCCTGGAAGTGGTTGGCAAACAACAATTTAAATGATATTCTACTATAGCAAAGTAGTATATGGGGGCTCAGTGGTCGCATCACATAAAATTGAACATTAAGCCTCATCAGGAAATAATTCAAAGCCGAAAACCTAAGTTTGATCTTAAAAAGTGTCAAGAAAGAAAGAGGCAAAGAGGTTCGGGAGGGAATTCAAGCATTTAGTCATAACAACTGGAAGGTATAGCTGTAAATGATAGAGTGATAAATAACCCCCTGTCTGATTAGTTGTAAACACAGGATTTAAATGTGAGAAATAAGGCAGACAATGGTTTGAAATGGAGGAAATTGGTGCCTTTTGGGTAGGAGTGATAGGTTGAGGTCAGGGTCTTGATTGGGGAGTTGAGGGTGGGAGAATTAAAGGAATCAAATAACTGATGGATGAGGGTTATATGACTGTAAAGGGAAGATAGAGTGGATGTGGAGAGGATGCTTCCACGAGTGGGAGAGTCTGGGACCAGAGGTCATAGCCTCAGAATAAAGGAACATTCCCTCAGGAAGGAGATGAGGAGGAATTTATTTAGTCAGAGGGTGGTTAATCTGTGGAATTCATTGCCATGGAAGGCTGTGGAGGCCGTCAATTGATATTTTTAAGGTAGACATAGATAGATTCTTGATTAGTATGGGTGTCAAAGGTTATGGGGAGAAGGCAGGAGAATGGGGTTATGAGGGAAAATCCTGGTGGCATCTGCATAAAAAATGCCCCATGTTTAATGGGAAACTGCGAGCATTACCACACCAAATCATGCCCATCTTCATTTTGTCTCACTTGCATGTGCCAAATCTTATAAAGACTAATTGCGGTTTCTGTATTGTTCTCAATGTTTTCTCTTTTCTATCACATATCTAATTCCGTATTAAAAATGATTATTAAAGCCACATCCACCAGGCTATCAGGGGGCATAATACAGATTATTACAATGTATCTAAATACAATTCTTATCATTTCATAAGTTCATAAGTGATAGGAGCAGAATTAGGCCATTCGGCCTATCAAGTCTACTCCGCCATAATTGAATGTAATACTCCTAGTGCCCTAAGATATTATGCTAAGCCTTCCTTACTCTTGTGCTCAATTCTTCCTACAATAAAGGTCAGCCTACTGTAAGATAGACACAAAATGCTGGAATAACTCAGCGGGACAGGCAGCATCTCTGAAGAGAAAGAATGTGTGACGTTTTGAGTCGAGACCCTTCTTTGGACCTACTGTAAGTTGTTTCCACATTGTAAGCCTTCAAACTTCCTTTCTTTAAAATATAATTAATTTACCTCAAGAAATTATGAGTTGATCTCTTTTTCATAATTATCTTAAACTAATGAAGATTATATTTGTTTGCTATGGCCTATGAAAATTATTGCCAAATATTAGTCACCTTGTGTCACTTGAGGGTCAAAACATGAAGTGAGGGAACAACAGATAAATTTGAAGATGTAGAACTGCTCGATGAGTTGCAGTCCAAATATTTTCAGTAAATCACAAGCTTTCTGCCACCCAGGCATATTTGATTATCAAGCATGTTGAGGCATTGTTGAAGTCAGTATTGACATTTATTAACCATAATATCATACCTACTATGAGGTATGAGAAATGAAACATACAAGACCAAATTCCCACATCTCAGTCAATGCTTCTTGAATAAAATACTCCACGGTATCTCGTCTATAATTACATCACATCTGTTATTGAAGCAGCTTTAATATTGCAAAAATCCATCTGTGTAAATCTAGTCAATTCAAAAATCATATTTGAAAAAAAGGCAAAGTGTATGCAAAGTTGTTAACATTAGAAACCTATCCCTGAGACCAAATCAGGGAAAGAAGCCACAAAGTTGTAAGTTTACCTTTCACACAAAGGATGATAGTTGGTGAGCACACAATCCTTCTTGTCCAAAACATCATTTCATTGGTTTCTCAAGGAAGTATTCTTGGTTCAACCACGCATAGCTGTTTTAGCAATGTTTATCTCTAGTGTGAATTTATTACTTGGTCTCCTTGTTGATGATTTTACAATATCTATTTAGAAATATTTTGGTAATTAATCAAACTCACTGCAGGAGTTGGAAATCATGAAAACTTGGCCTGATAGGTTGCAGGTAACATTTTGAATATATTACTGCCGAGTAATGACTAGCTCTAACAACAAAACCTTTAGACATCCTCCCTTAACTTTAAACAATCCCACCATTGACAAGTCCCACTGAAAAGAAGCTTGACCAAATGGCCTAGACAAGTCAGTATCATGGCTAACTAAATTGGAAAACAATTGGGTACTCTGTGACAAGTGGGTCATTTCAAAATTCATCAAGGTTCAGTAAGGCATTATATATAATTGCCGCCAGGTTACAAAATGCACGTCACTGGAGTGATTTCAACTAGCTACTTATCCATCCTAATATTAATCTAGTGAGATCTAATGCCCCTGACTATCTTAATCAACTTTCTGTTATCAAAAAACAACTCAATAAAATAAATAAAACAGAAATTCATTTCCTAAAGATATTCCTAATAATTACATTATGTAGTTATGCAAATACCATGCAAATTAAACACCACATTTTGCGTAATATATTCCGATCTCTTCCTTATTAAACATGCCAAAATCAAAAATCTGTACTCTCCATTGTCTGATCTTCCATTTCTTAAACAGAGGGACCATCTCACCACCCTTCAATTTTGAGGAAAAATGAAAAGTTATTCATATCTTACTCCCATTTATTTGACCAGTAGATTCAGGAATAAATGGCACTCCATACTGTTGCTAGCAGTGGGATAGCCATGAAAAAGAAGACATAGCTACAAAATAAGAGGCCAGTCACTTGAACGTTAAGTGCATAGAATATTTTTTTCTCTCATATGGTGGTAAATCTCTGGAATTCTCTGTTTCTGTAAATGTTGGAAATCAGATCAAGAGATATATTTAAAATGAGAGGTAAGTATTTGAAAGATCAAAGAACTGAGGGTTATAGGGAACTGGCACAGACGAGGAAATGAGGCCAGCAGCATATAGGACAGTTATGTTCATATTGGACAGTGGGGCAGGCATGAGGGACCGAGTGGCCTACTCCTGCTCCTACTTTATAATGTATTATGTGACCCAGTGTGGGAAGGTGCGATTAAGATAGGGAGTTATTTTCAGTCGGTACAGACATATAGGTTTCTCCAAGTGTTGTAAATGATTTGTGATTTTTAAATTTTATTTACCTTATTAATGTAAACCATTATAGCTACATATCCACTGAGTACTAGGGCTTTATAATTATTATTTTAAATAAAAAGCTATTTAAATAACATCAACTAAATCTTTATTTTTGTTAATAATCTTCTACACAAAATCTCTCAAATACCTTTTGGGGTCCTTTATTATTGACTGGTTGCTAACATTATTGTGAACGTTGTGTGAAATGGATACAGTGTTGGTTCATATTCACACAGATTGTAAAGTTTTGTTCTTTTTCATTCATTCATTCATATTGGGAAGAAAAGCCATCTCAAATATTACAGCTTCTGGTCATTCGCGACTATGTTATTTTTAAGTAGTGGTGGTGGAGAGGTCAGAACTGTGTAATGATGTTGGCGGAGTGGGGGTGAAGAGACCAGTTGTGGGAATAGGAATCATAAGATGAGAGGCCCTATGGTTAAAGAATATTACGTTCTATGTTTTCCTGAGGGATACTCTGATGATAGGGATAATTTGCAAGCACCAAATAAGCCCAGTGGTACATTCCACTCAGAGACATGTAAAATCCAGGCTGTGTTTGCATTTTAACAGAGAGAATCCTGCACAGTTGGAGGAGTAATCCTTTCGGTGACATATAAAATTGCGCCCTGTTCATACACTCAGATGAGTATAAAAGATCCAACAATGCTGTTTTGAAGAAAAACAAGGTTGCACTGTGTGTATCCTGTCCAAAATGTTTCATTCAGGCATCATGTTTGATCATTATCACACTGCACTTTGTGGAAACTGGCTATTTACAAATTGTACATCAAACTTTCAATATTACAACCTGACCACCCTTCAATGAGATTTAAATGGCTGTTAATCAGTTTGGAACTTCAGCATGCCTGGAAAGCGAAGAAACAGCCCTTCAGCCCATTATGTATATGCTGACCATTGCCCCCATTGATACTAGGCCTATTTGTCGCATTCAGTCCATGACCACCTATGTCTTGGAGATTTAAGTGTTTCCCTGAGGCAATGCATTCCAGATTTTAACTATATAATAAATCTAAGCTTTTCTTCTTTATTTTTTAATCCTAGTTCTTTGACAATGAAATATTTTTAATTCTAGGTGAAATATAACATCTCCATTAAGCTGCCTTTGATATAAAATACAATAAAACTCTGATGATGGGAACATGATGGTAATGAAATACAAATTTTCCAAACTATTGTTTGTTGTTCCTATTAGTATCTCAATACACTATTAATTATCTTGCGTTGGATGTTACCATCATATATTTTTCAGAAAACTCAAGCTTAAAGGGAGCATGAAAAACAGGGCTTTAGTCAGTTTAAAGACAGTGCATGAACCGGTGTTTTGATGACTTGAAAGGGAGCGTGGGAAACAGGGCCCAGTGATTTGAATGGGATGGGGTAACTGGCTCCCTTAGTGAACTGGAGAGGATTGTGGCAAACATCACATAGTGAACGAGTTGCCAACCCTCCGGATTTCTGAATAGTCAAGAAGTAGATTATCAGAGTTTTATTGTACCCTGAATCTTTTCAGTATATATATATATATATATGGCATCTTTATACGGCAACAATTTTATTTATAGTTCTCCTACATTATAGTTATTCTGCAGGTACCTCTCTATTGTTAATTTGCAAAGTTTTGTAAGAATGGTTTTATAATTTGATTTGAATCACATGCACACCCTTAATAGAACAGGATATGGTCGATAAAAATCTTTTAAAATAAGTTAAAATGTACTTTTCCATTAAATTTAAACATTAACGTGTAAAATAACTGCAGATGCTGGTTTACAAAAAAAGACATAAAATGCTGCAGTATCTCAGTGGGTCAAGTAGCATCTCTGGAGGACATGGATAGACGATATTTCAGAAGAGTCCTGATCTGAAATGTTACCTATCCATGTCCTCCAGATATGTTGCTGCTAAACCTGCTGAGTTACTCCACTGCTTTGTGTATTTTTGTGAAAGAAAAGATTATCAGTCATGATATTGAATGACGGGGTAGACTTGAGGGGCCAAATGACCATAACCTGCATTCTTGTGTTCATGTGTGTACTGCCTTGAGGGAAATGTGCAGAGAAGTTAGGAAATTTTTAAGGTTGTGAATGACAAGGCACATTTATTCAGAGTAAAAGCAGTAGCTGCAAAGGAAATATAATGAAGATTGATACAAAATGCTGGCGTAACTCAGCGGGTCAGGCAGCATCTCTGGAGAGAAGGAATGGGTGACATCTCAGGTCGATACACTTCTTCAGACCGAGGAAATATAATGACTGGTATTTTAGATCAGCTCAGAATGTAAGAAATATGTTTAAAATTTGGTCACCTGTCACTTATCTGTTTAGACTTGGCATGTGATTAATAAAAAATGATATCAATTAAGAAAAATAATGACTAATGCCACATGTTCCATCGACATTCTGGGGTAAAATAACTTGCAGAGGTGAAAACAAATGAGAGAAAATAAATGGATACTTTTAAAGTGATGGTTTCCAATTCAACATGTCTGTTCGTGTTAATATGATAAGAAAAATCTTGAAAGCTTATAACTTGTTTTCAGCGCCTGTGGAAAACCCAGTTCGCCTCTCAGTCCTGCGGGGTTGAGATCACGTGAGCGGAGTGAAGCTGGAATTCAGTAGTTTTAAGAAAACAAGCTGAAAGTTTAGGAATCGCACAACGCTGCTGTCAGTGTTTCACTTGGGTGAGTGCAAATGATTTCTTGCCATTCTGCATGCTTCTGCTTTAATTCAAATATAAAGGTGGAATGAGCCTTGCAGATGTCAATTAAAATAAACCTTTAAGCACATTGTAAAAGGCTGCTGCCAATATAATCGAGGCAGGAAAGGGCAGATATTTCTGAAAGCAGCGGAAGATGGCGACTCGAGCATCTTTCATTGCCTCCAGTTCCCGTGTAATGTTTCGTATGCAGTATCAACGTGTTCCGCGAGCTTTCTGCAAACTCTTTCAGCGCAGTCCCGTTGTACTTGTGGTAAAATGAACGAGCCAGTATAAATAAAGGTTCCATATCTTCCGTGTAAACATTGCTGATTAAAATAATATGCAGGAGCAGATTCCCACAGCTGTATTATAAAATAACTTTCCAAAAAAAATGAATTCGCCTTTGCATGAAAAATGCTTCAACGACCAGTGGAAGCTTAAAATATCTAGGATCTTAAATCAAATTTAATTGGGGGGAAAATGTATTGAGTGTTGATGTGTGCAATGATGCCTAGTTAGCAAGAAACGTGTGGGTAGGGATGTCGGTGAACAAACACACACACACACAGAGTATTACTGCAACTGTGTCAATGGAGACATCATCAGCCCAGGACTGCACATTTCAATTTCGCAGTAACACTGCGACATAGAAGACGAGGGGAACATTTTTGTTGTTCATTGATTTTGTGTTCTCGTAAGGGAGTGAGCTGGGCCACGAAGAGGCATGTGGGCTGAGCAGTCTGAAACTTGTACAGTAACCGCGGATTACCGCGGCCAAGTAACTGTCAGAATTTATTCAATTTCCCCACAACGCAAGAATGTATGATATATATGTTTTTTTTAATCTTACCCCGCCAGTATTAAAATAAATTAAATCACATCTAAACTTCCCTGCAGCATTATTTGCTATTCAATATCCTGCGTCGTTTACTTACAGCGAGACGTTTTTTTTACAGCAGGAATAACACACTGCCACATCTCTGAAGACGTTTTGTTTTAATTTCATATTCTGAAGAAAGGGAGGTGTGCATTGAGTGGACGCTTTACGTGCCCGGTACTTTGGGTGTCGGCGAAAACTTTGGCCCGAGCCACCGGTGTGGTGTGGTGAAGCTATGCTGTAATGGGGAGGGAGGGAGGGAGTCTCTGGCCCCCGTGGCAGAGCGGGCCGGGCCGGGCCGCTGGCCGTTGCCCTGGTAACGGGGCCTGGCGCCCGCTCCGCCTGCCCTGCCCTGCCCAGCTCTGACAGCTGGGAGACTGATAGCGCTGCCATTGTTTGGGAAAGCTCTCATTGTACGCAGTGGGTAAGCGCTCCGATGCGATTGTAATGTTAATGGCACAGATGCAGGAATGCAGCAGCGTTGCCTCGCTTCTTCTACGCCGTCAAGTACTTTATTTTCCTTTTGGGACAAAGTTGCTGTTTGGGAGAAGGGTTGAAACGACACAACTTACTGCCCTGTAGTTTTGGATATCTTTGCATTTTAAATTAGCTGTTGCAACGTAAGCTTTCGGTCCACTTATACTTGGCGGTAAGGGGTAGGAGAATGAAAATGTCGTTAAATACATCACGAAGTCCTAAACCAAAACAATATTAGAAGTATGTTTAATATATTTTAAAGCATAATCTTCCTTAAGGATAAATTAAGGCTGAATAAATATTAGAATGGTGAATAGAATTAGAATCGTGCCTTGATGAGGGACTTCGGGTTTTAAAAAAATATTTATTGAACTTTTTATGTTTGTTTATTATTGAGTACTGTGTTTACAAACCTGTTGTGCTGCTGCAAATAAGAAGTTATTTGTTTGTTTCAGTACATATGACAATAACACACTCTTGACTCTCTTTTGACCGTTGAATACTAACTAGATCGCTCAAATATTAGACAACTAGATAACTCAAATCACGTTTTTGCACACAGGCTCATGAGAACCAGTGTGGGAATTTCATCAATTGTAGAAGAGTCATGGAGTCAACGTTTATAGAGAAAGTATGTAGGAATGAACAGCAGATGCTGGTTCACACCAAAGATGCTGGAGTAACTCAGCGGGACTGACAGCATATCTGGAGAAAAGGAATTGGTGATGTTATGGGTCGAGACCCTTCTTCAGACTGAGAGTCAGGGGATAGAGATATGAAAAGATACAAAGAACAAATGAATGCAGACAAAAATGCTGGAGAAACTCAGCGGGTGAGGCAGCATCTATGGAGCGAAGGTCAACGTCACGTATTTGTTCGCTCCATAGATGCTGCCTCACCTGCTGAGTTTCTCCAGCATTTTTGTCTACTTTTGATTTTTCCAGCATCTGCAGTTCTTTCTTAAACAAGAACAAATGAATGAAAGGCGTGAAAAGGACAAATCAAAGCCAGAAACGATGATCAAGGAAAGGTGGAGCCCACAATGGTCCACAATTGGCTGTGGAGAAGGTGATAATGAATGGATAAAAACAGTGAAACTAAGTAGGGAGATAGTGAAACTAGTAGGATGACCAGGGTGGGTAGGCGGACGGAGGTTACTTGAAGTTAGAGAAATCAATATTCATACTGTTGGGTTGTAAGCTGCCAAGAGAAAGCCATTCAGTGTCGCATTGTAGAGTGGACATTGGAATCTTCAAGGGGAGTTTGGATTAAATCAGAGTAGAGAGTAGTGGGTATGGAACAAGATGCCAGAGTAGTTGAGGCAGTAACATTTAAATTACATTTGGACTGGTGCATTGATAGGAAAAGTTTCCTGTTAGCATTCTATGTTTTTATACCATTCCCTTTCTCTTTTGAAATACATTGAAGTCGAAATTTTGATTCTTCGTGCTAAATGTTGCACTATCTAGCAATCTTACAAAATTTTGAGATTTTAATAATCAAGTCTGCAATTCATCCCATCAGATAAAGCATAAAAAGAGGTTTAATTTGACACCTAATTCACTTTCATATCTTCAGTATTAAATAAGTTGTGGCCATTTTCATACTGAAATTAGCATCTTGTTCCCTATTGCTTTTCCATTGACTTAACTCAAAAGCTGTGATCGAGGACAGTCAAAAGCCCATAACGTTCTTAAAAATTAAGAGAACTGAATGAAAATTTCTGTTTTTCTAGATTGAAGCATTCTGAAACAAATGTGAAACAATCTTACTTGGATGACCTGAAATTAAAGCATATAATTAGTTAGTTACCTAATTGTAGCTAATTACAAAATTCAATTACTAGATCTAAACATCTATCCATTTCTTAAGAAAAGGTTAACATTTTTAAATAGCCTAAGTGTCCAAATAACATTCACACAAGACTTCATAATATAACATGATTTTTAAATCTCATTGTCATGAATTTATAGGCCAAATGGAAGGAATTTAGTGTTTAATTCCCGTAAATTTATGGTCATTTAAATCATCTTGCGAGTGAGATTTTGTGGAACGCGATCGTTTGGAACGTTGCATTTGCGGTGAATTTAAACCCCATATCGGCAGGAAAAACACTGCCGGTTGGTATGGGGCCATAATTACATTTTCGCCGATGAAATTTTGATTAAAGTAATCCTAAGAAGCAAGTTTATATGTAAAATACACGACTTACCTTATGTTTTGTCCACTACGTGAGATCCGTCCTGTTGTCGGCATTGACGGCGTTAGAAGTAGATTTATATTTTACTCCAGCAATGAAATTGTCCCGCGGTTTAAAAAAAAAAATTCAGAGAACAGCAGTCGGAACAATTTTTCAGCATCAGGTAGTACCCAGAGAAAATATATCTCGCACAGGCAGGAGAAATCGGCATTTTAATCGCCCCCCCCCCCTCAAAGGCGCCAAAGTGCCGCTGAAGGTGAGTTTTGTAACATACCTACACTATCCTCTCTAAAAATGTGGTTATCCTAATTTCTCTGCTCCAAAGCATAATCCATTCTATCATCGGATTGAGCAAAGGATATTTCTATTCCACTTGGCAGCATTTCTAGTTGTAAATAAAATTAAGAAATGGCATGTTGAATCTCGGGATGTAGTTGGAATTTGGGCTCTTGTGTTAAGGTGCCCAGTTATGCACATTTTAGAGTGGAAGTAAAGAGATTTGATACAGGCTTGCTAAGGCAGGACGTTAATCAAGAAAAATTGTTTGCTGTTTTATAGACCTCTAATTAAATTTAAAAAATGGAAATACACATTTTATTTGTGCTTTGTTCAAGTGACAGTCTAGTCACATCATTTAAATTGAGTTAACAACTAAAATAAATGCAAAGGAGTAAGTGGTGATAACTATGAAAATGCATTAGAGTAAACAGATGTAAAGCAGGGCCAGTACTATCATAGGTTTGATGCAATGTAGCGCGAGAGTATATCTGCATCAGCACCAACATGTACCAATATTTTCAAATATCATCATAGCTAAATTGCAAGATGAAAAAAAGGCTCCAGAGGGTATAACTGTTATATCACTCAATCCAAGATGTCATGACAAACCCAGTATCAATCAGTCTGAAATCTGAAAAGGCTATTTGCACTTTTACGGAAGTCATTGCGTCATCTCGCACCAGTCTTGTTGGTCAATAGCATGATGCATGGAAGAACTGCTGCATTTGAAATACATTCCTTTATAGTTCAAAAATACAGTCTTATAAACAATAGTATCGACTGCTTCAGAATTATTAATGTTGCAAATTTTATTTGGGCCGGCCATCTGAACTTTTTAATGTATTTTTTAACTTTTCTTTCTTTTTAATTAATTACTTTACAAGTAAGAGTAAGATGAAATATTATACAATTACTAGACCAAGTGCGGACCCGTTGGGCCCCGTCCCCCAACAAAATATTCCACCACTGACCCATAGCCCCCACCTGCGCAGGCGCGGCTGAGGGGTTCCCGTTGTGACGCCAGAGAACCCTGTTGTGACACGAGTCACAGCAACCCTCCCCTAACTGTGGCTCGCCATCCCTCTTCCTACCCCTATCCTCCTCCATTCCCCCTCATCCCCCAGCACTCCCTCCCCTCCACTTCAACTCCCTTCTTACCCCTCTCCTCCTTCCCTCCCCCACTCCCTCCCTCACCTCTCCGTCCCTCTCCTTTCCCCTACCGTCAGTCACCCCCTCCCTCCATAACCCCTCTACCCTCCCTACCCCCTCCTTCCCTCCATCTCCCTGCTCCACCACTCCTCACCTTCCCTATCCCACTCCCCACACTCCCTCCTCACCTCCCCCACTGGCCTCCTCTCCTTCTATCCCCCACTTCCTACCTGCCTCCTCTTCGTCTATCCCCCTCCACCCCACTCTCCCTCCTTACCTCCCCCACTTTCCCCTCCCTCTCCCATCCGTAATCCCTCCTCTCCCTCCATCCCCTTGCTCCCCCACTCATTACCTCCCCCCTCTCCCACCTCCCACAATGAATATCGAGATTTAAAAAAAATAAAACATCCCCCCTATCCCACCCCCCTCACAATGAAAATCGCGATGTTTATTAAAAAAAGCTTATTTCGACTCATTACTGATTAAAAGTCTAAAAAAGTCAAAAGACTTTGAATTTAGACTTTGACAGTAATAAGTCGAGAAATAAAGCATAAAATGTTCAGCGAAGGTGTTCTCTGCCTAGAGGGGGGAAATGTGAATCAGAATATGTTAAAATTTTGTGAAAGTCGGCATTTTTAAAGCTTTAATCGCGAATAACCTGTCAAATATAGGATGAAATCTTCATTGCGGCTGATCACTGCTAGCTGAGCCATTGTGACGTCATCAGTTGAAGCGGGCCGTTTTAATTTAAAAGTCTTTTGACTTTTTAAGACTTTTAATCAGTAATGAGTCGAAATAAGTCGAGAAATAAAGCATAAAATGTTCAGATAAGGTGGTCCTGGCCTCGAGGGGAAATATGTCAATCGGAATATGTAAAAATTCCAATTGCACTTGTCCTGCGTGTTGCAATAGCAATTCGCCCTCCCCCTGCTAGTCGAGCCATTGTGACGTCATCAGTTGAAGCTGGTTTGTTTGAAATTCAAGGTATTTTGATTTTTTTTTATTTAGTCAGAAATGTCGAGAAATAAAGCATAAAATGTTAAGTGAAAGTGATCTCTGCCTAGAGGGGAAAAATGTGAATCAGAATATGAAAAATCTTGTGAAAGCTAGCATTTTTAAAGCTTTAATGAATAACGTGCGAAATATAGGAAGAAATCTTCACTGAGGCTGATTACTGCTAGCAGAGCCATTGTGACGTCATCAGTTGAAGCGTGGTTTTAATTTTAATTTCAGTCGTTTTACTTTTTTAGACTTTTAATCAGTAATAAGTTGAGAATAAGTCGAGAAATAAAGCATAAAATTTTCAGATAAGGTGATCCTGGCCGCGAGGGGAAATATGTCATTCGGAATATGAAAAATGTTATCGTTACCGCGTAGTGTTTTTGTAAAGTTGTAAAGACAAACACACACACACACACACACACACACACACACACACACACACACACACACATATATATACTAGACCAAGTGCAGACCCGTTGGGTCTGTTTCCCCAACGCGCGTTTGTGGGGGGGGGGAGGGGGGGTCTGTGGCATCACACACTAACCACACAGGTGGGGGGAGGGAGGGCAAGGGAGACGGGGTGGGCAGAGGGGAGGGTGAGAAGAGGGGAGGGAGGGGAGAGGGGGAGGAGGAGGGATGGGGAGGGAGAGGGGTGGGGTAAGGGGGAGAGAAGTAGAAGAGTGGGGAGGGAGGGGTAAGGGGAGTAATGGAGGAGGGGTAGGGGGAACCGGGCGGGGGGAAAGAGGGAAGGGGGTGGGGCAGAGAGGGAAGGGGGTGGGGAGAGAGGGATGGGGTGGGGGGAGGAGAGGGAAACATAGAAATTAGGGGGAGAGGGGTGGGGGGAGAGAGGGGAAAGAGTGGGGAGGGAGAGTGGAGGGGGAAGGGGGGAGAGAAGTGGAAGAGTGGAGAGGGAGGAGGAGAGGGGTAGGGGGAGTGATGGAAGAGGGACAGAGGAGTAGGGGGAAGGGGGCGGGGGAGAGAGGGAAGGGGGTAGGGTAGAGAGGGAAGGGGGGTGGGGGAGGGAGGTATGGGTGGGAGAGGGAGAAGGGTGAGGAGAGGGAAACATAGAAATTAAGTGCAGAAGTAGGCCATTCGGCCATTCGAGCCTGCACCACCATTCAATATGATCATGGCTGATCATCCAACTCAGTATCCTGTACCTGCCTTCTCTCCATACCCCCTGATCCCTTTAGCCACAAGGGCCACATCTAACTCCCTCTTAAATATAGCCAATGAACTGGCCTCAACTACCTTCTGTGGCCGAGAATTCCAGAGATTCACCACTCTCTGTGTGAAAAATGTTTTTCTCATCTCGGTCCTAAAAGATTTCCCCCTTGTCCTTAAACTGTGACCCCTTGTTCTGGACTTCCCCAACATCGGGAACAATCTTCCTGCATCTAGCCTGTCCAACCCCTTAAAAATGTTGTAAGTTTCTATAAGATCCCCCCTCAATCTTCTAAATTCTAGCGAGTACAAGCCGAGTCTATCCAGTCTTTCTTCATATGAAAGTCCTGACATCCCAGGAATCAGTCTGGATAACCTTCTCTGTACTCCCTCTATGACAAGAATGTATTTGGCAAGGGAGATGGAGAGGGGGG